>NW_004524622.1:5162418-5175834 GCF_000260255.1 Octodon degus
GTGGCAATATCTACCAAGTTAGTTTTCTATTGTTCATCATGTTTATGATATATAAAATAACACAATGTTTTCTTATCTTGAATTGCATGGGACCCAGTAAAGACAATTGAAACAAGGGTCCACACAGAAACCAAATATGCTACATGATTTACTAAAATGATTTTTAATTTTGATTTTCATTATTTCCTAAAAAATTCATTCGTATAGCTTCCATTATTGATTGGAAGGAGATAAATAAGTTAATAACTGTACAGTATGTCATTTGTCATGATAAAAAATCTGCAAACACGAACTTGACTAAGAGACAGTAGCTGGCATGGGAGCGCTAGTTTTTCCTATGGCTCTGTGTGGGATCGGTGCAGGACACTGGGCAGGATGACCATGCTGCAGACCTGAGAGTGACTCCCCATCAGAGTCGGAGCAGAAATCACTGTGGCGAGAAAGAACAGCAAGTGGAAGATGCCAGCAGTGGGTGGTCTGAAGGGACAGCCAGCTGACCAACATCTCTGAATCTGGGGCACAGAGAAGAGACCCAGTGTAAGAATCCTTCTACCAACTGCCCCAGAAATGTTTCTTGGGATTTATAAATGGCCATCAACAAAAGAAAGCCACTGAAAGTGAGAGATTCCATAGTGTAAAAATATTCAATTCCTTCTCATGTGGTAAAAGAAAATACTCCTAAGCATGCCTAAGGACCCGGACTCCCCCTGCGGCTTTCAGCAGCATGCGACCCCCAGCCCCTCCGCTCTCCTTCTGCGTTCAGAGTCCAGAATCGCTCTCCCTTTGCAATGCCATGACATGGTTTACAGATACTGAAAACATAAAATTCTCCATCGTTCTTCCTCTATTAGGTATTACATGACTTTCCTAAAAGTCATCATGACAAAATTCTTTTTCAAGTTGTTTTCTCTAGAAGTCTTATTCAGCTCTACAAAAGTTATTTTTGAAAAGAACCTAGGCAAGCAGACTTATTATTTTAAAAGGTAAGCATATCTTGAAAGTCTTTAAGGTAAGGCCAACTTTTTGTTTCCAGATAAGAAAAACACATTACATTTAAGTCTTACTACAGATATATTCTGTTACTAAGACACATTTAGTTAAAGTGTTAAAGCACAACAGAATCAATGAAAACAAACCAAAAAATATACCCTTCAAGATTCCATCATGAAGCATTTTTTCCTTATCACCCTGTCCACAGTACCAAAGAGAGACGCTCCAGCGACCTTGAGTCAAGTCTCTGAGCTGTGCGCGCTCCGCCCCTCAGAGCGCGGAACCCCGCGAGTGCGGACACGTCCAGGGCCAGCAGACCGTTCAGGGCCTGCAGACCGAGGCTGCTCACGCTGCCAGCAGGAGGGCGCGCCCCGGAAGGGCCTCGCCCTCACATCTCTCTCCCAGCAGGAGCAGCTGAGATCACCGACTAGCAGTGCTTCTGTAGCTTCTCCACAATATTACTCGATGGATAGTCTCTGTGGCTCTGGTCACCTCTGTCCCTGGAGTCCAGGGTCTCTTCACAGGGCGTGCACACTGTAAGGCTGCTGAGCGCGCCGAGAGCGGGGCCCTCCGCTCCTGCCAACCAGAACCTGCAGGAAGCTCAGGGATCTTCATTTTGTTTCAGAGGAACTGCCAGGGCGCGCTTAGAGTGTTCCCACTAACAGCTGACTACTTCAGTCTGCACACAAAGCTCAGGTTCCTTGGCTGCAGCTTTGTATTAAGCTCCCCTAGGTCTCCTCTCGGGAGCCAGCCTCTTCACAGACTTGTTCTGACACTGTAACGGTGTCCTAACACTTCCACTCAAGGAAGAGAGCTTTAACTGAGATTCCCTAGCAAGGCTCCTGTGTGAACGAAGAACAGAGTGACTATGAAATTCGGCAATCTGCTTAGCACTGAGAAATAAAAGGATGTTAAGCCTCTGTATGCTAAATAAATTTGGAATGGTTCTGAATAGATTCTCCACAGTCAACAAAAGCTGTGCAGAGCGTAAAGCAGCTGACACTCGATAGTGGTCAGGCGCACGAAGAAGAGGGCTCCTGAGGGCCGGCAGCCTCGCGTGGTGCTAACTGCGCTCCTGTGCCAGTCGCGTGGGTCGGGGTCGCTGGGTGGAGGGACACACCGCGGACAGCGAGCAGGCCAGGCAGGATGCAGAACGCGCAGCGAGCGGAGCGCCGCACATGGATCAGGGGCTGCAGGGTGTGAACACGTATAACCCAAGGCCACTTCTCGCACACCAAGCGTCTACGCACTCACCCAAATCCACCACCTCTCAGCTGGTTCAGCAAAAGCCCATCTGATACAACTTCATTGTTATCACAGCAATGTCTGGACAAAGTTATTACTATAGTTTTCCCCAAAATAAGACCAGGTCTTGTATTACATTTCATGCAAAAGCATATGCTAGGGCTTACTTCAGTAGATATCTTATTTTTGTCATGTACAACAAGCTACCTTTATTCACTACTGAAATACACATTCACTCGCATACGGCCGTGTCACCTTCCTCTGGAACATCAGGATAACTCTTCACACCCTGAATTTTGGCCTGAGTTTCTTGCAACTCTGCTTCCTGTAGAGCCTCTGGCCCCGACTGCTCATCTTCAAAAGCAGAGCTCGCCTAAAGCCGCACCTCTGGCCATGTAGTGCGCTCGTAGTGCACCTCACTGAATAACGAACCTTCAGATCCGATCTACTCACATCCATTCACTGTCAAGTGCGCATGCTCTCTGTGCGCTGTACCGACACTTCACGGTCATTCCCCAGAAAGTCTCCATTTCATCTGCTTATGCAGGTGTTTACCCCTCTCCAAAGGCATCTCGGTGAGTATTTACAAGTACTGAGCTATAATTTATGTTATCATTTATTTCAAGTATTAATGACAATAATATTATTCACTTTTTTTGGTCTTTTTTAGGCAGGATCAGGCTGTGCAATTCAGACTGGCCTGGAGCCCATTCTGTAGCCAGGTTGGCCTCAAACTCTCAGCTACCCCCTGACTCAGCCTCCTGAGTGCTGGGATCACAGACATGCTATACCACACCCAGCCATGTTAAATTTTACATTGATATTATTGCTCTATAATTCAATATGTTCATTGAGTATTGCCATTAATTTATTAAATGCATCCACATGGCTGAGTATCTTAACTGAGGCTTAAATTTTAGGATGTGGCTTGTCTTAAAAGCATCCTGAAAAAATCTTTTCAGGCTTATTTTCTAGCTGTGTCTTATTTTGGGAGAAATACAGTGCTATAACATAAAGAAGAAGCCCACGAAATGCGTGAGTGTAGTGTAATCGCAAAATGTATGATGATTTTACCTCCTGGATATATAACCCAAAATAACCAAATGAAAATTAAAAAAAAAAATCTTGGCATCATTTGGAACAGGGTGAGTGTTAGTAACTAAGAATCTCTATTTGAAGTACCAGGGCATGCACATAAAATCTAGAGATAAAAAGTGTTTGATATATGAAAGAAATCACAGCACCCAAGAGCACGTAATTCTAAAAGGTACAGAACATGATCAGGAGCAGTGGGCTTCAAGATGTGGCCCAGCGCGGGATAGAAGTGCCACTGCCAGGGCTCACGGAACTCACAGAACTCGCAAGAGCTCACAGTGCTGGCATTCAAACATTTCGGACCATTACATTTATAAGACAAAACTCATAGTGAGCTGATTAGATTTTTGGGAAACCCGTTAATATTTTACTGAATCTAAAATGAACTATCTATAACAAATATCTACCTTTTTTCTATAGAGAGACAGGAAGCCATGTGCTCTGTCACAGTCATGTCATCCGGTCCCGTGCAGAGCCCATGGCCCACACAGAGCGCAGTGGAGTGAGTTGGGCGATGGAAGAGTTTGCCAACACTTAACTAAAATAAGATCAGATTCACAAGCAGGAGAAAGCAAAACCATTTACAGATAATTGATAGCCCTAAAATATCTGACAAATAGCCACCTATTAAGTAAACACATTGACTTGACAATATATCAAATTTCAGCATTTTATATGGTTCATGCAAGATTTTCTAGTTAGCTGTAGTTAGTACACTTGGTCAAACTTAATTAAAGCTGGGCTTTAAAAGGCATTCAGTACTCAATGGAATGATTTGAAAATCATTCATAGAAAGTATACATCTAATTTTAATTATATAGCTTAGTTGACCGGGATTAACAAATGCATGTGCTATCTAACCATCTAAGATAATGTGTCATACGTATTTGTGACTTTCTGGCAAGCGGAGAGCGTGAAGCCAATAAACCAATATGTAGGCTCCTGGTAACAACTTTGAGTCTCCAGACAGACAAGCAGGATTGAGCTCCCCACACTTTTTTGACCTTGTAATTCTCAGAAATGTATTGTAAGCAGCGAAGTATAGATCTGGGATGTGTTTTATTTAAATTTATCCATGTATTTACTATTATTTTTGATGCTTTGATATACTGTCTTTTTATTTATTTTAAGGAAAAAAAGCACAAGCAAAAACTAGAACAGATAACAAAAATAAAGACATATACCAAGCAATTTGCTCTACACCATCTTTTCAACGAGTTGATAGTTCCCCTTCTTTGTGGCCACAGAGTGGGAATGTGCTTCGAGTTCCTTCCTATTTCTCCACTGTGTGTTACTTTATACCATGTCCTGGACTAGAGCACAGGCAGCTTTACTTCATTCCTGTGCTGGGAAGCAATATTTGGTCCTTGTCTTTTCAAATGCACATTTAGTGGCATGATTCTCCCTTCCTCTGCAGTGAGGATTTAAAGCAATGATGTAAGTAGTAGCAAAGGCAGCTGAGACTTGAACCCCATTGTGATTTTCTGCTACATTTTTTCCATACCGAGGATCAAACTCATGACCTTGTGCTTGCCAGGCAGGGCTTATGCCACTGAGCTATCTCCCCAGGACCTCCACTACCTTCTTTGATTGCGTCTGCCTTCCCAAACTTAACTTCTGCAGAGACCTCAGTACACCAAGCAATACATTCCACATTGGTCACTAACTGAATGATACCAGCAGGGCCATCCACTCTATCAGCTTGAGTGTAAGAATTTGGACACGGCAGCAGCTTAAGCCCCCTCCAAAAAAAAAAAAAAAAATGTAAAGAACATAACTTCTACGAAGTTATAGAGTTTGATGTCATTATGAAGTTGGGCTGAGGAGGTAGCTCCACAGCTTAAGCACCCGCCTAGGAAGCACGAAGTCCTGAGTTTGATCCCCAGTACCTCAGAAAATAAAAAACACTAAGAAGGAAAAGGATAGAATTTTACAGAAGTCATACAGAACAAATAATCTCAATTAGGAAGCCACACACATTTCCAGGAAAAGTCATAAATCTCTTTATCGTGTAGCTACAGTAGAATCTAATGCCGACGGTCTTTCTGACTACGTAGCCTGATGTCATGTGTGGTATCACCTTGCAATTTGTGAAGCCAGGTAAATGGTCCACGTAAAAGCAGTCCATGCAACCTGGTCACTGGAACTGTTTTGAAATATTACTTTCTTTGCCATTTTGCTTCCTCAAAAACTAATGTGATCAAATCACATCCTCAAAATATGTTTCTACTCTCTAATCTATGAATTCAGAAAACATACAGAGAATAAAAACCTCGTGATGATCATGAAGATCTAAACATTGGCTTTGGAAACCATTTATTTGTGTTCTGTGAGGAATTATAAAAATACACAGTGAATGTTTAAACTAAAAAAAAACCTTACAGGAAAAGCTATGTTGCCTTTATTCTCCTTCCAAATATTGCCCTGAGGTCAGGTTGCACAGCAACGCCCTCCTCTGTGTCACCTCCTGAAGCAATTCTGGAAGATTCCTCACACGTCCTCACAGAGTGTGAGGAAAACACAGGGGCTGCTCTTGCTGGGGGGCATCCAGCCGAGAGGTGGCATGCTGAGAGCACCACAGTGTGTCCTGAGCCACCCTGCTGCCTGGATCCCCGCGTCTGCGTCTGCAGGCTTTACCCCGAAGTTGAGTGGCCATGCAAGGTAAACGTTCTGAGACATGCAGGGTGTCAGGCTGCCTCAACAATGAAACTTAGGACATCCACGAAAGAGGACACTTGGAACTGCTTCTGAAGGACACCAGTACAAGGCACAACCATGTTCAAGGTGAGGGGGCAGTTCCAAGGGAGGTTAAGGATGTGTGTCATTTGCAAGAATATGTTTAAAAATGTGAACACTCAGCATACTTTAATCATATTTTCAGTGTGCTTTTGGTGATACATAATATATGGCAAAATAATATATCCATATATATGTTCACATGCAAAAGCATTGCAAATCCGTCTGCACTTTGAATGCTTGCTATGGGATTAACTTTACTTCTGTCTTGCTTTTTGAGGATTTTCACTGTGTCTCTCCACATTGCTCTCACAATTAAGTGATTAAGTGCTCATAAAATTTGGTCTACTTATAGATAAAAAACCCTCACCAACAAAGATGAAGACTGAGACTTTAGTCTTCCTTTTGTATTTTATGAGTTTAATAAAAAATACACAGAATCATCATACTTAAGCTACCATGAGTTTAAAGAAAAATTTATATTAATTTATAATTAATTACATTAATCTATAATTTGTGTCCATGTCAATAAACCTGATGTTCTATAAAATATCTTGAAAAATCTTTACTTTTGCCTTTCAAATTATTCTCTGACTTTTGTCTGCATATTGCTCTAAAACTATACTTACATGATTTCTATAATTAATATTCTTCAAAATATATAGATATAATAAGCAACTTCAGTACTATTAGTGACTAGTAGCCCTAGTATTATGGGGTGACATTACTAGCAATTCCTTTCTTGTTTCTATTTCTGTGAGCTCATTTTGTCCTCATGACAATTTTTTGTGTTAAGCTCAGTACTAGGTTTATCGTACAAAGGAAAAAATTGGGGGAAAGTGACTCCTATCTCTTGTTCTAATCTGAACCGCTGTACTATGTACTTTCTTAATAATTGTAAACTCTTCCCAGAGTCACTGTGTGGAAACCAACCACAGTGTGTGCTATTTGCTCCTACTTTCTTGGGTTGTTGTATTTGGGTTTGTACAACCTCATTCATCTTTATGTTGAAGCCAGTGAAAACAGTGTTAACTGGCACTGTATTTATCTTAGAACTTTTAAAGACAGCCTACACAACTAACACAGCAATTGATCAAAGTAAATATTAAAGGCGGATAAAATCATATTTTATAGCACTGTTTATCAAACATAGCGCTCTAAGCCTCAGTGGGCATTTCATTGTCTTGAGGCAGCTGAAGAACACTCATGACCACTTAGCTAAGGGGAGACTGCTATGCACGAGCCTCCTGTACCGTGGGCTGACCCCCTGAAGCTGAGCCATTGCTAACCAGTTGCCTTCCTGTTCATGCTTTACAGATACCTTGGTGAAAGGATAAATGTTGTGCAGCTCTAAAGCTAGAGTTTTAGTCTGAATTAAATTTGAACTTGTGAAGAGATTATACCAGCTCAGTTGTTATTATTTTCTGTGATAAAAGAATATTTTTTAAGAAAAACAAAGGATTTTCATTTACGTGCACCTGAGTAGACTTTATTTTCGCCCTATGACCCAACTAGCAATTATTCCAGAGGTTATAGATCATCCTCTAAGGAATGGCTATAAGCGAATATGTCCCTGTTGGTTGCCTAGGCAACATGGGATATAGGGACAGAGACTGCGGGCTTCTCTCTTCTCTTCCTTGCCTTCAAGCATAGCAGCTCTGCTTCTGTCCTTCTACCCATAAAGTTACTTAAAGGAAAAAGCTATGTGTATTCAGAAATTCTCTTCTAAATTGTGCGCTCACACATGCACAGTCGGGTGCAGCTTCCTGTCATTAGGGGCCTCATAGCACCGACTCAGCTGTGCCCATCCCCTGGGCCTCACCATGAGATGCAGGCCTGGAGAGCATCCATCAGTCATCTGTTGGTAGTTGAGAAAAAAAGGAACAAAGACTATGTCTCACATTTGGAATTGATACTAATTCAGTGTGTTCACGGCCAAAATGGAGAGAAAGTAGAAAAAGAACATGAAAAATAATATAAAAACACAGCAAATTCCATGAAATTATAATTTAGGATCAAGGAAAATCCTATCCAACAAAAAAGCAGAATGAATATAAGCTGTAGTAGGGAAAAACGAAAGAGAGTCATTCTTAATTCAGTAATCTGGTGAGTTCAGCAACTAGTAACCCAAGAGCAGTTATAATAGCAGTGGAAATAACACTTAAGAACATTATTTGATATTAGATATTAATCTGCTAATAAATAATAATATCCCCTTCACTTGATATTGGTCTATTTTACTTGATAATAGGCAAGACCTAATTAGCATAAGCCTTGATACTATTCTCATTTGAAAAGTTTGTTGAAATTAAATAAGGACTTGAGATCAACACAAAATACTAGAATATTCCTATGAGAAAGAATTAACGAAGATGGAAGTATTTACCTTGAAAAAGAAATGAGTAAAGGGAAAGATTATTGCCCTCAAAGGCTATTAATAATTATGGTAAATTGTTCTCCTGCCCTGTGAGGGCTGCTGTGTATGAGGAGCACACAGGAATGATGGCCAGATAATTTGATTTGCTATGTGCAAGTCATCCTTATAATGAGGAAAAAGGTAAGTACTACAACATCTAACTAAAAGTAATTATAAGGTTTTTACATTCCTGAGC
This sequence comes from Octodon degus, assembly GCF_000260255.1. Taxonomy (NCBI): domain Eukaryota; kingdom Metazoa; phylum Chordata; class Mammalia; order Rodentia; family Octodontidae; genus Octodon; species Octodon degus. Next base: position 5,171,097 of record NW_004524622.1, read on the forward strand.
AGATTTGGCAGGGAAAAAAATGCAGTATCTGCTTTGTCTATAATTTCACTGATGTATCTTCTCGAACAGCCTCACAGGGACTGTGGAAATGCAGGGCTGAGGCTGTACTGAGTCCCTGAAGGGCATGCCCTTGTTCATACTGGTAGCCCTCTGCCTCGTGGCCTCACCTCACTCCCAGTTGGCGCTGTTCCCACCAGGAGGCCACACAGATCAGGAATAAACACCTTTGCCTGAGGAAGAAAGTGCTCAGGAAATACATTTGCTCTTCCGTTAGGTAGTGCCATCCAGGGTCCAGGCACAGGAGCACATCCTTGCGGGCTCTCCTTCACAGCATCCTCATCCCACAGGGAATCCTGACATCCGCTGTGGTGAGCGTCTTAACATGCATCACACTGAACACGACACTCAGCGCCTCTGCCCAGCACAGGCCAGGGCAGCAGAACACTGCGTGGTGGCTGGTTAGCCTCGCACTAGGGGGTGGCCTGTTGCTGCGGCTCAATGTAGCTTCCCAGCATCACAAGAGGGGATGCCACCAAGTATTGCTAGCTCCAATGAAGATCCAGACTTAAACTTGATGCCATTATTTCAGGCAAATGCGTGTGGCCTTCACACTGCTGTACAGACTTTGGGCGCCATCTGTGTGCATCAGGGGTTGGCCTTCAGGTTTCCCCAATCCCTGCAACACTAGCACCTGTATGCTGGTAACTTTAGTGTCTCCCTTGCAATCTCTTCGATGTGTGCTTCTAGGCTCCCCTGTGTGTGGCAGCCCCCTGATGCACAAGGCTCACAAAGACCCCGAAGTGCCAACTCCTCAGGGTAGTGGCACTGTGCAGTCTGAGCCTGGTGCTGTCACCCAGGGCTTTGGGAGCTGCACAATGTTCATTCTTCCGGTTTCTGCTCACTGCGTCCTTCCGGTGTGAGCAGTCACCACAGCTGGCGTTTGTTCTCTTTGGCCTCCAGAGCCTCACTGGCTCTAGCATGAGGCCCAGATAATGTCTGGGAGGAGAGCATTTAATCAAGAGGAATAGGTGATTAATCCAGGTGTGGTTCTTTGTTGAAAAAGATTCTGAGGTGTGTTCTACAGCATGACCTATAGTTTGAGAGCAGGATCAAGTCCTAGGTCGTCGTGAAGCCCTAGGGATTTCTATCTTTTCCTGCTCTCACTTTCCCTGTTCCTAAATAAAACTTCTGAAAATACAAATCCTTACTTTAGGATCTGTTTCCAGATGAATGTATGTTAAGTTAAAGTGCCTTCCTACCTTTACATATTCTTTTTTTTTTATTTTTTAAAAAATACTTATTTGTTTAGTTTTTTTATTTATTTTTTGGTACAGGGTCTCACTGTGCAGCTTGGATTCGTAGTGATCCTCCTACCTCAGCTTCCCCAGTGCTGGGATTAAAGGCGTGTGCCACTATGCCTGGCTTTGTTGGCTGGCATGGCACACCCAGGACTCTGGAGCCAGCATAGAATGTGGTACCAGGGATTGAACCCAGGTCCTTGCATTTGCCAGGCAGGCTCTTAGACCACTGAGCTGTCTCCCCAGCCCTATGTTTTCATTTTCTGAAGCACTTATCTTGTTTTATAAGTGATTATACTACAAAACAACAATAATAAAAGCAACATGTTACTTAAACATAAAACAAACATGTGAGTGAATGGAGCAGCACAGAGGGTACAGGTATCTTCCCAGATACATTAAGCTATTCGACCTTTGACAAAGGGACAAAAAGCATGTGTTGGATGACCGTTAGTTGGTTCAACAAACATTTCTATGAAAACTGTGTATGTGTTTGCAGACTATTTAATGTGGATCCACAGAGAGCAAACTGAAATCAAATTGGATCAAAGATCTCAACATTGAAACAGAAACGTTGAACCTACTGAAAGCCACAGGTGTAGGAAGGCATTTTCTAAACACAATAGTGATTTGTAAGAAGTAGTAGCAAGAATCAGCAAATGGGATCACACCAAACTGGAAAGCTTCTGCACAGCAAAGGGCTCAGTTCGTAGAGAAAAGATGCAGCCCACAGATGCAAAAACAGTCTGCCAGCTGTTCCTCGGAACGAGGACTAATGTCTCGACTCTACCACAAAGAGCTTAGAAAACTCAGTTCACCTAAAATTAAAGCTCCAGCCCAGAAATGAACCAGCAAGCCGTCAGAAGCATGAAGGTCAGCCAATGCATGAGAAACGTGCAGGCTCACAGGGTACCAGCGATATCAAGCATCGCGAGAATTCTGCCTCACACGGTCACCAGAAACTCAATAATGAGCGCTACCATGGCTGCAGTGAAAGATGGACACGCTCACGTTGCTGGTGAGGAGGGAAGGTAGCACAACACTTGTGGAAACAGGCATGGAGATCCCCAGGGAACTAAAATTAGAAGTGCTGTGTCCCCTTCTGTCCCCCTTCTGGGCATCGTGGCCACAACACTAACCACACTGTACTACTGTGAGATGTGTATACCAACTTCATGGCAGCACAAATCACAACAGATAAACCTGGGAGCAGCCTGTACAGCCATTGACAGAACACCAGACGAAGAAGAGACTGCGCTATTTATACTTGATGGAACACTCATCTATAAAGAAGGACACACTTCAGACATCTGCGAGAAATGGATGCATATAGGTAATACAATGTTGAATGAAATAAATCACACTCGCAAGCCTAGATGCCTTATAGTGCTCCTCATTTAAGTAAGACCATGTACAGAAAGCATACTACAGGGTGAGTGGGACACAAAAGTTCTACCCTAAGTGCTGGGGATTAGAGGTGGGTGACTGTGCTGAGCCAACAATGGAGTGTGGTGTGATGGTGCATACTGCGATCCCAGCAAGCAGGAGGCTGAGGCAGGAGGATTGCCAAGACTGCAAGACCAGCTGGAACTACACAGTGAGTCAAGGCCAGACTGAAGTAAAAAATGTAAAAGCAAAACAAAACACACAGACAAGGAACTAGATTTCATGCAAATGGGAGTAGATCCAAAGTACATGGCAAGAGTAGAAGAGTGAAGGGGAAAGTGGTTGAAATAAGATATGCCAACTGTAGGAACCTAAGAAGCTAAATGAATGTAAATGTTATATATCATAAACATGAAGTAAAGTTAATAATATCAACAACAATGAAATTGGGGAAAAGAGTTAGACAAGGAGGAAGAAGTGTGGGATAGAAGGAGAAAGGGTTTAAAACTAGGGTCAGGGTGCCCTGTGCGTCCAGCCTCCAAGGTAGCTGTGGACTGCATGCGCTGTGGACATGTGCTACTGCCATAGAATAAGAAATCTTCCATCGATGTTTGAGCACAAGCCAATGGCTGGCCTCTGCAGAGCACCGCGGTGGGCAGTACACACATCTGAGAACACAGCTCGTGTCTCCCTAGGCAGACAACCCCAGCGAGAACAAGAAGTCATTTGCTGAGCCTTGCAGCTCCGAGTCACATTTTCTTAAAGAATGATCTGTGATTCTATAATCTACAATAAAAGGACTCAGAAATACTCTTTTTAACACGTGTTTTTATCAATTCTAGTACAATAGTGAGAAAAATCCTTCCTGTTTGCTAAAGAAAAGAAAAGTAACGAAATTCCTTCGGCTTCTGATCATGCTCGGTGGCGCCTGCACACAGCGCCTTATCACTTCTGCACACTCCACAGTTCATGTATTCATTTGAATAAGTTATAACCAAATAGAGAATTAAAAATGTAACTTGTAACAGCAGATCTGACTTTGGGGATACGCACAAGTCTCGGGAGTTCTAATGCATTTCAGACTTGACATTACAGCACAGAAATAAAACCTCACTGACAGTCATTCCAAGCAATCCAGATGGTAAAGAGTGTTGAAATAACTCTAGAAAAGGTAAGCAAACTTACCCGAATCATCATGACTGAACATCTGATGTCATGAATTGTGTCGTAGATCTTCTTAGACACATCCACAAACTGATTGTCATGAGCCACGTCCAGTGAGTTCTTGCTCAGAGCTTCCAAGGCAGTATTCACTTGAGTTACAAACTCAGGAATTACTATTAAAACAAATGAGACAGGGATTGTCATCTTTGTGACTATTGTATTTGTATGCATCCTAGAAAACCTAGAATTCTATTTTAAATAAATACCTAAGGAGTAGACTTCTGCTCTCCTTACATAGAGATACAAACATTTTGATGGGGATGTCATGGATCTCTGCAGAGTGATATTAAAGACAAGGAAAGTAATGTCTGTAGAAATATTTAAAAGAATAAGCCTTCTCTTTGGTATCGCTCTTGTTGTAACCAAACATAAGATTGCAAAGTCACTTCTTATCTCATACAGTATAAACCCAAAGAAGTCAGGAGAGGAATTGGTGTGGAAAAAAGCTGGAATTGTAACATAGTAAAAGAAAAAAATATTTTAGCTGCTAAACAGAAGAAAATTTAAGTTCAGTTTCTAATTTTGTTTCATAATAACAAAAATATTCCTTAGATGTTCTTTTGGAAAGGTTTTACCTACAATAATAAATATAAATGAAAATAAATTAACAATGCTATATGCAAACCATTTCTAACATCTCAGAGCACTGAATAAGTAGAGGGATGATGATTAGTACATCACTCACCAAATTTGCCTCTACAAAGAGCAGACAGAAGCGCTTCTGACCTTTAGACATTCTTTATTAAATAGGAACACATAGCTATGTTCAAAAATGTATATATTTGGGCCAGGGAGATAGCTCGGCGGGGCAGTGCCTACCTGGCAAACTG
>NW_004524622.1:5176115-5184448 GCF_000260255.1 Octodon degus
CCTAAATTCATAAAAAAAAAATTTAAAGTAGGATATTTTTAACAGCTGCAATGATCTATTGTTTTCAAAGTTTTGTTCATAATCTTCACTAAAAAATTTTTCTCAAACTCTAAGTGTGCAACATAATCATACTGCTATTGAAAACAATCTTTTATTATTAGTGAAAAAGAGCATACTATGACAAATTGACAGCCAACATCATACTAAAGGGACAAAACCTGAAAGCCTTCACTTTAAAATCAGGAACAAGGCAAGAATGTGCACTGTCAGCACTGCGATTCATACAGTTCTGGAAACATTAGCCAGAGCAATTAGACAAGAGTGAGGAACACAACAAATAAGGATAGGAAAGAAAAAAATGAAATTATTATTTGCAGATGACATGATTCTCTACATAGAGCACCCAAAAGCTCCACAACAGTGAAACCACCCACATAATCTTCCTGTGTAGATTTTTGCATAAAGAAAAATGTAAAATCATCTAGAGCTCTAGTTTTCACTGCCCTGTGATAAAACATGACAAAGATAAGTTATTTTAAGGAAAATACAGCAAAGCCTGTTCATTATTGCAACATGATTTAATTTTAACTCCTCTAAGGGCCCTTTATTAATAAAATAATATTAGCTCCAATTAAAATACAATCTTTCACAAGCAAAGGTTTAATATCTGAAGTACAGATGGAAGCTACACATTTTTTTACTCTAATGGCATAAATGGACTATTTAAAGCTGATATGTAATACATTTCTCATTTCATTAGCATAAGGAACAGTTGTGGGTATCTCTACTTACACCATGGACATATGGTTGCCTAGATCAAACGAGGAGTAAATTTTATAATGTTTTCTAGAAAATATGAAGTGGATATAATTAAGTAGCCAGTTAATGGGATTTAGAAGGAATGCAAGCTGACAAACCTGTTTGAAACTAAATCTACCCAGGCTTCAAGAAAAAGAGGTCACACAGACTGCATTCATGCTTTATAACCATTGATTTTAAAAAGAGGTATACCTTAAATAAATTCATGTTACTCAATTGAAATGTCCTTTACCATAAACTCTTCCGAACTTTGAAGAGGAAATTTATTCGATTAATGAAGCCTTTTGGTCAATACATTGTTGAACTCAAGCAAAGCATTTTGGCTAATATGGATGCAAATTCATGTTTTTCATTTAATAAGTTATTTGTATTAATCCAGACAGAAGAGCATGCTACAGATACTGCAGAGCATGGGCTTTTATTCATGACCAAAATGGCTTTCAACCCATTAAAAATGAACTTGGATAAGCGCATGAAGTGGAACAGCAGCACCACAGCTTGTAGGAAACACTCCAAGTAGCCACACACACCAAAGTCCAAATCAATATTGAAATCTTTAAAGTCTATTCTTTTTCTATTGGGTTGATTCAGATATACAGGGTGACAGCTGACATTCATGGGGCCCTTACCTAGGATGACAGTGGGCTGAGCATCAGTATGTGTGTCTAATTTAATCTTTAGAGCAACTCTCTGAGGCAGGAACTATTGCCATCCCGATCTAACTGATGAGGAGGCTGAGCTCACATTGCTGGTACGTAAGGTGAGGTGGCTGAAGCCAAGGGCCCCTTCCTTGAACCCTAAACCTACTTTGCCTCCTTTTCATAAATAAAGCCCTTGGGCTTCTGAGCTGCAATGCTTCAGGGAAAATTAATGCTAATTTCCTAACAATGAGGTTAACAGACCCCTAGAGCCAAAATCCCCTAAGCCTTCAGCCACTTGCTGGTAGTCACCCAGGCATCTTTTATCCCTTTTTATTCCTTGCTAAATTTATTATGTGCATTTGAAAGTAGGTGAGAGTATATAATTATCAAATTTAAGAGGTCACAAAAGAATTCAGGCTCGTTTTAGGTAATGATCTTAAGTGATGTCACCAAGTTATCTTTCTATCATTAAGGAACCTTGAATTAAAATATTTCTAATTACAGTATTACATGGGAAAATTACCAATGCTGGAGAACATTGCCTCGGAAAGCTCACAGAATGCTGAATAATGGCTTCATGTGGCATTGGCAGCTCTGAGGGATGAGTAATGGGTGGGGGGGATCCGGCGTCAACCACTTCTGTGATTGCTGCACATCCTCTCATATTCCCGTCATTTAGCAAACGCTGCTTACCGTGAGTCATAGTCTTCTAATATTTAGAGACTCAGTCTTACGTCACAGAAATGTTTGTAGCTCGCGGATGACGCGCCATTGAACTCTGAGGCTGGAAAGGCTCCAGCGCAATCACAGATCGCGTCCTGAAGTCCCGACTCTGGACAGCTCCCGAGGCTTCGCCGCCAGGGTCAGCGAGGGGGCGGGCGAGGGCAGCACTCCAGCCTTTCTGTTGTGTCCCGCTCCTACCACCCCAGCTTCTGGCATAGCTACCGGGGAAGAAGCTAACGAGCAGAAAGAAAGGGCTTTACGGTGTCTCTCTAGGAAGCTGGTGTTGCGGGATTTTCCCCTCTGAAAAATATATTTTTCCTATGCAGGAAGCAGCGACCACTGGCTCTAGCATACACCCATCCTTCTCCACAGTGATGGAAAAGCTCTTTTCTCTGAAGCTTAAATTATTTTTTTTCAGAAAAATGTCTTCGTATAGGTAAACTACAGGCTAATATTAAGTAATTTTTTTTTTTTGGTTTAAATATTTTAGAAGTGTATCTAATGACAACACAAGATAAAGATTTCGGTCTTTTGAATTTTTTCTATCCTCGTTTTCCTACTTGATTTACTCATAATAATTGGTTAGTAAATAATATTCAGTTTTTCAAGTTGCACCTGTGTCAATAATGTTTTATGGTCATCTTTGTTTTCCATTTGCTTTAATAGAAAAAATTGCCTCTTTAACAATAATTGTTCTCATTTTAGTATTTCTCAGTAAGAATTCCCAACTATTTACATGATCCATATCAGTTCTTACACCATCAAGCTTCTCAAAGCCATCAATGTGAAGTTTTAGCTGGTGTGATAGCCAACCTCGATACTGCGCCCTGTAACCTTGGCCAGCTGGTAGCGGACTCTTAGGGCTCATCCCCGACGGGGTACGGAGCCATGTGCCCCAGGAGCCATAGGCAAAAAGGTGTTGTGCCACTTGCCATGCACCGCTGAGGACAACTGGCAGGTCCCATCTTGCCTGCTATTCGCTCTACGAGCATCATCACTCTGCGGTACACATGCCTATACAGAGGCCCTTGTGGCAAAGAATGAGTCCAGGGCTAGCAAGGAAATGAGGGCTGAAGCTGACAGGATGGGAGAGTAAGCTCAGAAGCAGGTTTTACAGCCCCACCTGGACTTTCAGGCGACAGCAGCCTCGGATGACACCTTCGTCCTGGAGCACACTATGCCATAACCACTCAAGTAAGACATTCTAGGATTTCTGACTCCAGAATATGGGAGAAGAATGAATTGCTACTAATCTGGGTTTCTAAGCTGCACAGTGACTTATTTCATGATGAATAATCACTATCCAGAGTCCTGTAAGTTCTAAGAGAATAAATTAGCTTAGCCTACTCTAGCCATGCAAAGGGAATCATAATGCAGATGCCCTTCTGTGTAGCTTGATTCAACATGAACTTGTGCAGCTTTTGTCACATTGTTCCCTGCACTATCAGACTTTGCATTTTTATTGCTGCCTAGTATGCTACAGTACAATTACACAACAATCCATTCATTCTACAGCTAATGGGAATTTGGACAATTTTCTGTTTTAGACCGTTAAATATAGCGCTGCTATAAACACCCTAGTGCCTGTCTTTGAGGCCATGTATTGCTCATACATGTCATGCTATTTTTGTCATATTATTTAGATTCTGTGACTATGTAAAGTGGTTGGGAAAACCTTACATCTATTAACCCATCCTGAGGATCTTAGTTTCTCGATATCTTCTTTAGCTTTTGACATATCCCATCATTTAAATTTTCACCTTTCATTGGAGTACATTCTTTGCTTATTAAAGATATTAAAATGATATCTTTACCAAGAATCTATAGTATATACAAGAGTCCACTGGTAAAGATGATAAACTACTTTAGTCTTTTATCTCCACTCTGTCCTTGAGTTTTGACTATTAAAGATTCCTCTTAATTAACCTCTCTAGTTTCTACTCATTAAAAGACATTATGGGGGAGAATGCAAGAAAAACAGGCAATAAGATACCCAAGATCTATAGTTCTTGCAAAATAAAGGTGTCTAGGAAGTATCTTGGACCATGGGAAAAGGGGAAAAAATCTACAAGATGGAAATTTTCAAAGAAGCTGAAATTAATAGGGCAAGAAAGTATTGATTATACATATTCATTTGACCTAAAGTGACCCACTAAAACACTTGGAATTTAATTGGATAAGAATAGACTCCAGTTTTCTAAACCCCAACTATCTTTGTCCAGTTGTCCATAATTATTTGCATGCATAGAATTCCTTCGACAGTCGTATCTGCCTTGTAACTTACTTGTCATTCTTCAAATTCACCTTCTACGTCAGTTCCCCTTCAGAACTTTCCCTGATTCTATCCTCATCCCTGCATTCAGCTACCTTAGCTGGTTCTATCTCTTGGACACATGAATGCTTCAGAGGGCTGTATTTTTAGGTTACTTCATCTGCAATTTTGTGTTTTCTTGTACTCAAATACTTCAAGACTTTGATGTCTCATTAAAATAACTCTGTTAAGTTACCTTTCTTCTTCAGGAAAATAGTGAGAATTCAAACTGAACCACCAAAACCCCAGAACCTATTCCAATAGCAACTATGTTTGACTGGATGCAAGAACAACCACCTTGACACAATGAAAAAAATTCTGAGGACAGCTGAGGACAGAAAAGTTGAACAGAGAAAAAAGCTGAGGCAATGTTTGAATTCTAAGGAAAAAATGATTTCAAATTTGCAATTCAATATCCAGCCAATCCATCAATTAAATAAATTGAAAGACTCCCTTACACATCCAAGTATGCAGAATATTTAATTTCAATCAACTCCTTATTAGGAAAAGGCTTGGCAGATCTTTTCTTTCTTTATCATTATTATTATTATTATTATTATTATTATTATTATTATTATTTTTATTTTATTTATTTATTTATTTATTTGTATTTTAGGGAAGGATCTACAGGGTGTTCCGGGTCTCACTACTAGGTCGGACTCATAGTGATCCGCCTGTTTACAGCCTCCCAAGAGCTGGGATTACAGGCGAGCAACACCACACCCAGTCTCATTTGCCTTCTCAGCGTGCCCCAGAGGTGGGGCTGGAACAGCAGGCCCAGGGATTGAACCCCTGGCCCCTGCACCTTGCAGGCGCTTTAATCCACTGAGCTATTTGTCCAGCCCTGGCAGATCATTCTTATAACGCGAGGTGTATTGAATGGCCGCTGAGGAAATCGGGAACACAGACTCGCGGTGTGGAGCCCCACTGTGACCAGGATGGAAAGTGCCTGGCAGTGGGATTATACTGGGCTTGTGTGCGTAAACTCTTGATTTCATGTGCAGATATGCTAGTGTTTATGTAACAATGGAAAAGGAATGAGAGCACGTGGAGCCCGGCTGTACACACCGCACAGACGTTGGAACGACACAGCAAGGAGCAGCAGCTGGGTCACTGCATCGAGGCGAGAGCCAGGCCGAGGAGGCATGTCGCTCGGGCTCCCTTGGGTGGTTTCCAACCTTTGTCAGGGTTGAAATTCCATAACTTCAAAATAAATAAAATTCAACCAATGGAAGGAGGAAGAAAAGAAGCTCTAAAGCCCAGTATCAATAACAGCTAAATAAATTAGCACATGCATTTTGATTATCACTGGGCCCACGATTGCATATTCACACTTTAATTCTCCAAGTTGTATTGGACAGCGCAGTAGCAACAAGACATATGTTGTCATTAATGTCATTTAAGTAACTAAGATTAGCTACACTGAAGGTTCACCTCCTTAGCTATTCTGGTCCACCCCCCCCCCCCACTGCTCACCAAATGGACACAATTACCACACTAGAAGTTCTACCAAAGTCACTCTGCCAAGTATCTGCAAAGCAAGCATTGCTTTCTCTCTTTCTTTTCTTAGGTTTTTAAAATGAGTATGTATCTGTGATACATAATGAATGCATGCATATACTGTGACATCATATTTTAGGTTTTATTCCCGTACTCTGTCCTCCCTCCCCTCTTGAGCACCTGGACTCACAGGGCACAGGTACCACCACTATACAAGTGACAATGGTACCATCTTTGTAATTTGTCTTTTTATATTTCATTGATGAACTATAAAACTTTGAAAATTTCTTTGATACCTAGACTACAGCCAAAGTATATATGTGATTTCGGTCTGCTGCTGATACTCTCAGCTTTTGTTGATCAATATACAGCTTTGTTAGTATAAGTATAGGTAACTAAGCAAAAACTTATTTTTGTGCTTTGCAAAAGTTGTAAATGTTATCTATGCTGTAATAATTGCATTAACCTCTTGAATTTATGAGCTTCTATAGCTGCTAAAATTGTGCTAATTACATTATACAATGTCTAAAACTTCACATTCTAACAAAATTTAATTATTTAAGGAGTTTTAATGTTACCATAAAAGATTAATCTCAGTGACAGTGAATCTTTTATTTTCTACAATTTGGCTTGATTTCCCTTGGTACATAGGGGCTTCTTATATGTGGGAGTACAAGACTAAGATTTTTTTTTTCATTTATTTATTTATTTATTTCAATGTATTTGGTACAAGGTCTCAGTATGAAACTCAGACTCGTGGTGACCCTCCTGTTTTAAGCCTCCCCAGCGCTGGGATTACGGGCATGCACCACCACGTTCATACTGTGCCTCAGACTCACTGCACCCCAGGGATGGGGCCAGCGCAGCATGTGGGACCAGGCATCAAACCCTGGTCCCTGTGCCTGCCAAAGCAGGCGCTTAGTCTGCTGAGCTATCTCACCTGCGCTAACACTAAGATTTTTTAAGGAGCAAGTTAATTTTTCTGTAACTGACAATCATTTATCTTGAAACTTCCTAGAGTTAAAAATCAGTATCTCAAAACTTCAGGGACCTCAAATTAATATGGTTTAAGTGAGTATGTTTAATTCATACATTAGACAGTTTTGTAGAACCTTAAATGGGATTGTCACCTTTTAAACAGACTATTGAATTAGTCTTTTTGGTAAGTGTACAGATGACTGTAAAAGCCAGAATTTTAAATCCAACAAGGGATCCTGTATTTACAGGACCTACAGTGATATTTTTTAGGACTATTTGCCTCTTAATTTTTATTTCTTTATAAAACTGAATTTCTTGTTTGTGCTCTTCCTCCTTTGTCTTCTGCCTCTTTCTTCCTTCTTTGTCCTCTGCCTCCTTCCTTTTCCTCTTTCCTCTCCTCTCTCTCTCTCTCTCTCTCTCTCTCTCTCTCTCTCTCTCTCTTTAACTTTATCTCTCTCTGTTCAGGCTGACCTTGAACTTGAAATCCTCCCACCTCAATTTTCTCAGTAGCTAGGATTGCACCCATGTGCTACCAAATCAGCTGAATTCTTAAACGCTAACATACAAACACTTTAAAACAAGTCCACTAAAGAAAACGAAGATTTCTAACTATGGTGTAGCATTTTTAATCCAGAAAGTTTTGTGTCATTGCATTATTGGACTATAGAAATTTTGGGACGGAACAGCGTTTGATCCCCGGCACCACATGCCTGGCTGGCCCTGCTCCTGGGTGTGCTGAGTGGGCCACAGGAGACCTGGCGTGGTGCTGCATGACTATAATGCCAGTGCTGGGGAGGCTGAAAACAGAAGGATCACTAGGAGCCTGAACTTTGCAGTGAGACCCTGTACCAAAAACATAAATTTTAAAAAATGGGGCAGCATGTAGAAAAGGACCTAAAGTTCTCTCCCAAAAAATTATGCGAGTCAAGGCTGCCAGAAAGCAAAATGAGAGACAGTAGAGGCAAGCTCCAAACAGCTCCCTCAAGGGCACTCTGCCAGTGACCCTAGTTCCCCACCCACACCCTCATTTCTCACCATTTTCTACCATTGTCTTACAGAACCAAACTAAGAATGATCCCTTTAATACACGGCCTTTGAAAATATCACAGATGCAAACTATAGCAAAGTATTTTTATATTATAAGAGCATAATTTTAGAGTGGCAAAATATAAGAATTTTTAATTAAATATGATATAGAAATAGGACCTAGAAAATTTCAATTCTTTGATCCTTGGCCTGCCTTGACAGCCACACCCCAGGGCATGCTGAGACGGTGATTGAGACTGGGTGCTGTTGCACGTGCCTGTAATCTCAGCACTTAGGAGGCTGCAAACAGGAGGATCACTATGAGTCTGATCTAT
>NW_004524622.1:5184913-5189702 GCF_000260255.1 Octodon degus
AATAAATAAAATTTAAAAAAAAGAAAGAAATCACAACTTACTTGAAATTACTTGAAATTAATATCGACAGTCATTTAAAGTGTGTTCATTCAAGATCAGGCTAAAGAATTTCCATTTGTTTTAGGTAGAAATGTTGACAGATTAAGTTGATGTTTTCTTGTGGAAATAAGTGATTAGTATTTTCCAGCTAGAAACTTCAGATTCAGATTAAAATGGTAAACGTCTGTTTGGAGGCAGCTACCACAGTGTGACAGCTCAGTGTTGGGGTGCAAAGCCAATGGCTTGCCCACTAGCCATCAGCGACTGCTAGGGCTGCACACGATGAAGGTGGAGCTGTGTGCCGCAAGTGTACCTGGGCCCACCATCAAGCATCCTGAACGGTGCTCCTTTCCTGGTACTTTAATCACTGCATGTTAATCTATTATGATTTCTCTGGAGTTTTGTAATGATGTAACCCTGAGGTAATGATAAAAATTTTTACTCAGTAGATTTTAACACAGCAGTTTTTAAACTTTGCAAAGCTTGAGCATCACCAACAGGTCCCCCAAAGCACAGATGGCTTGACTGTGGGCTCAGCGTTCCGGTCTCAATAGGTCTGACTGAGAACAGAAGAATTTGAACAAGTCCTCAAACAATATGAACACTGCTGGGCCAGGGATCACACTCAGAATCACTTACAGCCGGCTGTGATCAAAGCACAGCTAAGTGCTCCAATTTGCATAATCACTGCCCTGGCCTTGAGCCCACAGTAGATCCCCCACTGTGCATGCCCATTGCACTGTTCTTGCCTGGTCCTGAAGTGGTGCTGGACTCCCCTTCCCTGAGTGTCTGCAGTTGTGCCCTCGTGCCCGGCTCAGTGTGCGGACCCCACTCAACGTACGTAATTTTCCGGTTACCTTGGCTTAAGGGAAGAGCCAAAGCTTACATGGTGACAGCTGCAGTGGATAAAGTGATGACCACACTGGAGGTTTCTCCAGTGCGCTTTTGTATTGGGCAGCGCTGGGGTGTCTAATCACACCCCAGAAAGACAGCAAGATGACTTCTAAGCAGGAATGATGATGGCATCGGTGTGCTTGAGGTGAAGGGAAATAGTTTTAAAGATCAGTGCACTGTGCCTTTACTGTAACAAATTTTAAAAAGATTAAATATTCATTGTATATTCTGATGGCACTTCTTAATTGGTGTATCCTCAAGCCTATTACTAACTTTGCTACTAAATAAACTAGGAAGGTTTTCAGCTATTCAAACTTCAGAAATACAATGCAGTTCTCAGTTCAGAAGTAAGTTCCAATTATTACTTTATCCTTTCTAATGTCAAGGATGAGTTTATAGGACACTGACACTCCCATTACAGCTGGTAAAATTGGGAGAACTTATTTAAGAGATAGTTTCTAGCAAAAGTTTTCCAGTGCAAGACAGGGCCCTAGAGAAAGATATTCCTTGCTCATGGATATTTTTGATTTAGAAGAGGACTTCTAGAACTCCTTTGGCCCCTTGCAGAAATAAAAAAAACCCAGTTATGTCTAAAACAGAGAAGCTGTGAAATTAATAGATGATTATGTATAAATTTAAAAAACTTGCAGTAAAATGGTGCCACTAATCCCTCTCAAAAGTACTTCCTGTCCTTTGATACACACTTATCGCATCATTCTTCCAATTTTTATAGTAGTTCTGGAAGTCTTCTTTTGTGTCTTTACCAAGTGTGATAAAAAATAAAATGAATGTAGCTTCGGAACAACATCCAAACGACAGGTGGGCTTATAAAAGCTGTCCCCTCCGCCTACTCACCAGAGCTGGGCTATGTGACTTGACTCCCCGCAACAGATCACACGGACCATGAAGGCTGGGTTTTGAACTGAGTTAGGATGCCAATGCAGATACTGGACACACTCAGGAAAGATGATTCCCGATCTCCAGCAGGAGGCAAGGTGCGTGGAGTGAAGCGCTTTAAGGGATTAACGGCAGTGTCCTTTTACTGCAGTAATTTAAAAAGTAATTTAAATACTTTTTAATCACAGCTCATAGTTCTCCCTTTTAAAAAATGTTGATGGACTGTTGAATTAAATAATCCTGGTAAAACCGTCTTTGAACTTCCTGATACAAAAACCCTTAAGTTTTCTTTTCTGTGACTAATAGTTGAAAGAATGACTGATTAAAGGATGGTGTAATTTCATTCTATAATAAAACCATTTTAAAAATGGAAAAAGGAGAGCTTTGGTGCCATCCCACACTTGCAGTTAATGATTACATGAGGTAGCTTTGACGCACAGTTCTCAGTCTGAACCCTGAATTCTTTTCTCTCCCATTCATGCTGATGGACTGCTTCGGTTTTGGTTTAAGTGCTGTGTCTGACGGACTGTTTTTTTCCTTTAAGTCAAGGAGGAGGTTTTTGTTTTTTGTTTTTTGGGTTTTTTTCCATATCTAAATTCCCTACCCAATTTCCTGACTTTTCTCCTTTCTCTCTCTTCATTGTTTAGTCCTTAGGTTCTCTCTTTCCATTTAACTGTGTTACCATATCTAAATTCAAAGGCAGCAATGTCACGATACATATGCTTGCTGTCATTTATGTCACGTATTTCATATTGTAATGTTAGGAGGACAGAAAGGAAGCTATAGTGCTATGCTTTCTAAGGAAGAGGTGACACAACCATGTTCCTGCTAACAATAAAGTGTTCCCTTTCACATCTTCAATTCAAATAATGTTTTGTGATTTATAAAATTAACTCAACAACAAAAACACTCTGCAGGATGCCTACACTTAAAAACCTAGGAAAGTCTTCAGAAAAAAATATTTAAACTAAAACTGAAGACATAAAATATCAGAGATTTTGGAAATGAGACAAGGAGACCAGATACTACTGGGCAATTTCCTCTCTTCTATCAAATAAGATGTACATGTTCTTTCAAAATCTTTTGAAAGAATTAATTCAATGTCTTAACATACCTAGTTGATTCCATTGCATGAGTACTTTTGTCTTAATTTATATTCTTTAAGAACAAACATGTTTCCTGTATAAAACATTAGGAAATTTATGCCCATCCTTTTTTATTTTTACTTTTTGTGCAGTACTGGGGGTCAAACTCTGGTCCTTGCTCTTGCCAGGCAGGTGATTATGCCACTGAGCTAACTCCCAGGCACACCAACACTTTTTTATTTTTATTTTTATAAGGAAGGGTCTATAGGGTATTCAGGGTCTCACTACTAGATCGGACTCGTAGTGATCCGCCTGCTTACAGCCTCCCAAGAGCTGGGATTAGAGGTTCACGCTGCCAAGCCCAGTCTCAGTTGCTGTCTCAGGGTGCCCCAGGAGTAGGGTGGGCACGGGATTGAACCCCTGACCCCTGTGTCTGCTGGCAGGCACTTTAATCCGCTGAGCTATTTGGCCAACCCATGCCCACCGATCCTTTCTTGCAGTTTCCATCTAATGAAACTCAGGTTTCTACGCTAGGCTCTCCTTCCTCAGACTAACGAGCAGTTAAGGTTTTCTCGCATGGAGTAGATGCCAGGCACCCCAGCTCGGTGCACGTGGAAGGGAGATGCTGACCGCTCCCATCCGGGTTTCTTGGCCTCACCCATGCCCAGGTAGTGGCATAATCTCACGCTGCCTGCCTCACCTACCACCGTATGCCCGCCCAGGTCGTCCTGGTCTTTCACGCTCCCACTCAGCCCCTTTCTCCCCCATCCTTGGTCCACTCTTGCATCCTATCAAATTCCTGTATCGCGACTCCGGGTCACCACGCCTCTTCTCTCTCTCCAGTCTGACACCTCCCAAGGGGTGGCGGCTCCTTCGCAGCCCCAGCTCTCGCCAGCACCCCTCGGGTGGCAGCCTGCGCCTCCATGCCCACCCGCTGGTTCCCGCCCTGTTCCTTGGCAGGAAGAGCGCTGAGCCGCTGGCTGCGACCCGACGAGGCCTACGGGGGTGTCCTTGTCCTTCCCACGACGACACGTTCAGAGCAGCCTGCTGCTTGCCGCTCACAGGCCCTCTTGCGCTCAGTGGTCTACTGTAACCTGAACCCTCCCCGTGGTCTCTAGGACGTAGTTTTCTCTCTCTTAGGAGTCAATCTAGACAATCTAGTAGTTCAAGAACTGCTATGGTTTGAGTGTGTCGTCCCAAACATTTAGATGCTGGAAACTTAGTCTCTAAATTCACATATTAGGCATATCAGAGGTGCGGTCTCTGCACTAAGATTGGAATTAGGCGGGCTGAGGCTGCGGCGACCTAAGTCAGCGCGTGTGGAGAGGGGACCGGACCCAGGCCGGTGCACCTGCCGTCCTCCCCCGGCGGCCCCGTGCTCCCTGGCCGCAGAGCAAGGACAAGGCCCATCCCTGGAGGACAAGAAGCTGAGCCACAGCCTGCTTCTCTCAGAGTCCGGAAACATGAGCCAATTTTTTTTTCATTATAAATTACCTAGCTTCATGTATTTTTATAGTATCAGAAAAGGATTATGAGGGCCGACCAAATAGCTCAGGGGATTAAAACACCTGCAAGCAGGTGCAGGGGCCAGGGTTCAATCCCAAATCCTGCTGTGCCAACCCCACCCCTGGGGTGCACTGAGATGGCAATTGAGCCTGGGTGTGGTGGTGCGCGCCTGTAATCCCTGCTGTAAACAAACGGATCACTATGAGTCAGATCTACTAGTAAGACCCTGAACACCCTGTAGACCCTTCCCTAAAATACGAAAAAAGAAAAGAAGGAAAGAAAGAAAGGAAGGAAGGAAGGAAGGAAGGAAGGAAGGAAGGAAGAAAGAAAGAAAGAAAGAAAGAAAGAAAGAAAGAAAGAAAGAAAGA
>NW_004524622.1:5189802-5204788 GCF_000260255.1 Octodon degus
AAGAAAGAAAGAGAAAGAAAGAAAGAAAGAAAGAAAGAGAGAGAGAGAGAGAGAGAGAGAGAGAGAGAGAGAGAGAGAAAAGGAAATGGAGTGTGACAGCTTTATATGCCTCTCAGATTTGCATTCACACTGAAGCAGGGCATTCCTGGTGTTCTTGTGTTCTTACCTCAGGGTACTAAGGGAGTTTTCTGGTCACACTCATGGTTTCCCGTCCTATTGCTGTTTCTTTCTAGTTTCTGACATCGTCTTGTTCTCTTACGCATTTACTCCGTCTTGTCATGAATTTTCGACTCACCTTACTAAATCAGTGAGTAACTAAGCCCTGTCAATTTGTCCTCAACAACACATTTCTGCTACTCTTCCTAGCTCAAGTTCTCATAGTAAAAAAGAAAAAAAAAGTCTCCCTTTTCTATATTCTTCAACTGACAAGGTACCGTACAAACCTCCCAATGTTACAGCTTGAACTCATAATGAAGTTTTCCCTTTTGAAATAATCTAGCTGTGTCTTTACCATTAAAGTTAGAGGAATTATAACTGAAGCAGTCAGTCCGCTGCAAGAGCCTGCAGTGGGATTGCCTCCCTGTGGAAAAGCTCGCCTCAGGTCCTGCTCTGTCCTACCCACTCCAGTCCACCGCCGCCACCACAGTCCTCGGCTGTCCCTCTGTGCTGCACACACAGAGCATTTTGTCTGTTACTGGTGGACAAAGCTCTAAAGTTAAGAGGATTAATTAGGATAAAACCCAAAATATCCAGCGCTAACACCAATCCCTGGGTCAGCAAAAACGCTCGGAAAACTTTTCATTTGAGGCAAGAAAAACCTCTCTGAGATCATTTTATTATTTCTGCCGCTGGAGTTTTCCAAGTCGTCATGAGGCTTCCCAGAAAAGAAAAGATAGAAAGCATATATAAGCAATTTTGTGCTTTTAATTTTAATAATCTTAGATGGACTGCTCCTTTATCCTCAGAGGACCTCGTTCCCAGTACTAGTTGTCTGTTGTCCTCAGAATACCTAGAGAGACCTTCTTTGTGAGGTCACAAAGAATGACCTCACCCATCGCAGTATCACCTTCAGGCATGCTATACAGTCATTTAATTTGTTCTGTTACAGGAAAAAAAAGAATGCATATTTATTTGCTGATATGTAGAATTATCTCTATTATGAATATTGTCAAATCAAGGTTTTGCTGCATTAGTTATTAATGCCTTGATTTTTAAAGCTTAGTAAAAGATCATAAAAAATCCTTCTAAAGTGTAGTTTGTCCTGTACATCCTAACTTGAATATGTTAACAATCCTCTTTAGAGATTAAACACAAGCATAACTACCTGATGACTGTGATGTAGGTTTTCATCGTTGTTCTAATATAATACCAGCTGTCCATTTGTTATATATCTGTTCCCATGACCAACAAAATACAAAGCAGAATAAGAACATTGCCAAAAGAAACTGGTAAATTTCAGAGACATTAAAAACTGAAACTGACAAGGGCCAGCCAAATAGCTCAGTGCATTAAAGCGCCTGTAAACAGGCACAGGGGCTGGGGGTTTGATCCCCGGGCCTGCTGTGCCAGGCCTACCCCCAGGGCTGAGACTGGGCATGGTGGTGCACGCCTGTAATCCCAGCTCTTGGGAGGCTGTAAACAGGAGAATCACTACAAGTCCGATCTAGTACCTGTAGACCCAATACAGAAAAATAAATAAATAAATAACTGAAACCACATTATATACTGCAACATTTATCAAATTTATATAATTTCAAAAGCCTAAACATAAAGATTATACAAAGTCATGACTTGAACTCTAAGGCAAAGAGTCTGTCCTTGGTCTAGTCCTTGGTCTAATAGCTAATAGCCTTTACAAATTTTCAGGAGGATTATTTATTTATTTATTTATTTATTTGGTACAGATCCTTGCTACACAGCTCAAACTCATAGTGATACTTTCGGGAGGATTTTAGCATGATTGATAGTAATAATGTAAATTGTGGAATATCTGATCTGAAACAAAACATTTTATTCAATAATGTCACTTATGCTTTTTCTGGAAAATAGTAAGTGATCCTCTTTTAATAATGAGGACCATTGCTGATGGCATTCAGGATATCACAATCCTTCTAGGAAATGAGGCTTGTCCCAGCTCAGCATCATTTTAAGAGTATGGTAATGTTTAGCGAGAAATTTTGGTGTCATTGCACATAATCTAATAATGATTACCTAATCATCTTTCCCCCTTTGAACCATTTCTATCAAGAATGATGGAGTATATTTTAATTCCTCTGAAGTACATTCCCTCGCAGTATGTCTGAAGTACGATTTTATCACCTAGCCATAAATAATTTATCTAAGACAATGTTTCAACATTGATCTTCAGCTGTGCACCACGGAGAGTGTTTCAGGAGGCGCTGGGTCTGTGGGGGAGAGGAGGTGGCTTAGACAGGTGGCTGAAGAGCCAGTTCCTGCTGAGGGCTGCTTCGAAGAGCACGAGTTTGTCCTGTTTTGCACAAACAGAACACTATGGTAAGAAGAACAGAATTTGGAAATAATTGTTTAACACAAGTGGCGCAGAGTGGTGCCTCAGTGCCTGCAGCTGGCAGGAAGACAAGAGGAGTCTGGGAAGGTCTCCCAGCAGGCGCTGGCAGTGTGCGCAGGGCGCCGATGCTGAAAGGGAGTGGGAGGCCGCCCGGGAGGGAACACTCCAAAATGGGGACAGCGGAAACCCCGATTTGTGCAGGACGGGGGTCAGAAGGAAAAGAGGCTTTAAGGAGCACATGCTTTCTTGGGCTTCAGGTAACCTGCGAGTCCAGACACCCACCAGACACGAGAGAGAAAGAGATCCAAACAGTATTCGCATAAAGACCACACTTGAACCCATGGCACGAGGCTACAGAACGTTGAAGCAGATGCTGATTTCAAAGAGGTTATGTAGAGGTAAGCTTGCCCAAGCGCCGAAGATGAGACAGAGCAGTTGCACGGAAGTTATTAGGAGAACAAGAAGAATGACGCTTACGCTGAGACGTGCCTACGCTTGGCGTTCTGACCATCTCCCCAGGTTTTGAAAAGAAATTTGCTGACTATAGAAAAAAGTTAAGGGCCGGCAGTACAGCCTAGAGGACTTAGCGCTTGCTTAGGTAAGCGCAGAAGCCAGGTTTTGATTCCTGGCATCGCATGCCACGCCACACACAGAAGGTACACTGAGCCGGGAATAGAGTCCGGGTGTGGTGGCGCACACCTGTGATCTCAGCACTAGGGAGGTACAAACCAAGAGGATCACAGCGAGTCCAAGCTGCATAGTGAGACCCTGCACACACACACACACACACACACACACACACACAGAAACCTAAAAAAAAAACTGTCGTAATTAAAAGTGGAACTGTTGATAGCATTTCACAGGGTTTTAAGAAACCAATGACTTGTTCTCTTGTTAATCATCAGCCCTATGGCAGATATTTAGGTACTACACTTGAAAGAACTGTGCAAATCAAAATGCGAAGAGGAAATGTGGATTGACACTGTTGTTCTTCCTATTTCACTATAACTGAGGCCTATCAGCCTAAAACTTCTTTCTCTTTCTCCAGCATTCATTAAAGAAATTATATGTATCTACTGCATTGTGAGAGAAATATCCTACTCAAGCATTTTAAGATGAAAGGACAGCGAATGCAGGAGGTCCTACTTGTATTCAGGACAAAGCTCACTGCGTTGCCCTGACAAGTGGATGGAGAAGGTGGTGCTGGAACTGAAGATTGGTGACTGCAGAACGCAGAAAGTGACTGCGAGTAGGGCCAGGGATGAAGAGAATGCCTTTGGAGACAATGTACAGGAAGAGGTGTCAGTATCTGATATCAAAGCAAGACAGAATCCGGGGTACCCTGCTGGCCAGAGGAATCAAACTGCAGATTCAGCTGGCCCACAGAGGACAGGGCCTCAAACACCAGGCCCTCTTCTGGGTGACTGCTGCTGTCAACCACAAAACAGACTCTTTCCTGGCAAGGACAGCAGGTCACATATCTCTGTTATTGCTCAGGAAATAACCTGTCAGCACGTCATCTCTGAACACAAAGGACAATATAATTGTCCCAAATTCTGTCAAGCAAAATGTCCCAGGCAACTAAAGGAGTGGTAAGATGGAACATGATATAGCCTTATTAAAATTTTCTCTCACTGTCTCTTTCTTTAGCAGAAAGCATTTGGCAGGTGGCAGTAACGTTTTGTAGCACTGATTGTTTCTTTAGAGTCTTTCTTAATATAGAAAACCTATATGAACCTTTTGCAGTTAGTCATTAAGTTAGATATATCAAAGTTAAAAGATTTACCTTAATCAAAGCCAGCACTGATTTCTTTTATTTTCTGCTTTGTACTTCAGGCAATGTTGAATATGCATATAGGTTTGGACAGAGGGAACTTCCAGATTCACTAAGGGTGTGTTTTGTTTTTATGCTAAGGAAATTAGCTCATTATTTTAAAAGATTTTTTAAAGATTTATAGGAAGAAGCAAAATGATGAAATTGCCCTGTCAGGATATTTCATGACTTTTATGAGATAAAAATAAAACTATATGATTTCTATTGTACTTTCTCTGCTGTTACTCAAGTTGATTATAACCATAAAGGATTTTCATTTGCTGATTCATCTCCAGGTTCCAGTGAGTCTCCTCTGTAAAAGTATGAAAGCCTTCCCGCTCTAGGTGCTAGACACAGAGCAAGAACCCTTCCCAGATGGTCATTGGATACTGTGTTTGTACCCTGATGTCTGAATACACAAACAATAATGATAACAACAACATTAGCTATGTACAGGTCATGCCTAAATTGATTTTGGAAACTAGTAGGAATTATGTAACACTTATAATCCAAAAGAGGATTATTGGTACAGATTTCCTGAGTATCTTATCTCAGGAAATATTGTGATATTTTAGAAATGATGAGTAAGCATCATGCTTTTCCTCTAGCTTTAAAAGTCAGAAGCCAGGAGATTTTTGAAAGCTTGATTATCAGACACAAATACCACATAGTGAAGTTGAACGACTCGGGGAGAAATCTTTTTTGGAAGTGGAGGTATCTGACTGAAAGCAGAGAAAGGATCAGGTGTGATGTTCTTACCCCACTCAATTATCCATGATGAAAATAAGGATGACTATTTTTTTTTAATTTTTTGTCTACTTTCTTTTGGAAATTGACACTACATTTGTTTATTCTGAATAAAACTCACATGAAAGTACATCATTGCATTGAACTGAAAATTAATGAAATATAAGTAGGTAGATTTTGTAAATTTATGTTTGAACTTTAAATAGAAAGGAAAATGTACCCATAGACCAAGGGATAAAAGGAATGCAAGCCTGTATATTTAAGAGGGAAGAAAACAGCAGCATCCCTTGAGATTCAAGTTGAAAATAGAAACCAAAATAATAATGTATAATTTCTGCAAAAAAATAAAAGCATAAATTCAGAAATACCTCAAAAGCATGCCATATTGAGTCACACTTTTAAGAGGCATTTTATATGCCAACAGGTAAGTGTGCTCTTTGAGCCACACTTACGTTGCCTCTCGCTCCCTTTGCCCAGAAAACCATTTCATTTTTCTGTAATATTTCCCATGTTTTCCAGACTATATTTATAAAGTGTCTCAAATCTGCTCAGCCTCTAAATTCTTTTACTGCTATAAAATATCACCCAGACAAAAGTGGCTTTAGGCAGACTCACTTCCCATTCTGAGCGTCGTCACTGCCTAATCAGTGGGATAAGGTCAACCGGGGTCTGCCCTCCCCCACGCACAGCATCCTTCTGGCTGTGTGGGCTTTTGTCCTCAGTCAGAGCTGCGTGGCTGGCCATATGCTGCTGCTGCAGCTGAGATGCATCTGCACAGAGCCAGAGGTGGCGGCAAGGAGGGAAGCGGAACGCGGAGCCCTGGGACCTTCCTCCCTCAATCTACAGCAGAGAGAGAAAGTTCCCAAGAACTTCTCTTTACTTCTTTTTACCTAAAAATGGGTAGCGTGGCCACAACCAGCAGCAAGGAGAGATACCACACGCATGTGCACCTGGAGTTAATATTTTGAAAATTTGGCATAACAAGATTGGATTATGGTTGCAGAATAAAATCACATTCAAATAGAGATCACACACATAAATCCTTTTTAAAAGAATATTTAACAAGTCCTAAGCCAATTAATAACAGCCGTACCAAGTCAAGAGAAGGACAGTATCTGGTAACAATAATTAAGCATTTATGGCTTTCTTGTGTATGACAGTGAAAAACAAAAATTCTGATGCAATAAAATGGATTTTTTATATGCTTGCTATTTGTGACATTCAATCCAAGAAGGAGAAATGAAGGCTCCATTATCTCATGTGTTGTGGTTAGTGAAAAGTACGAAGAACACTACCGAAGGGCTTGTTTGCTTTCCAAGGATTTATCTGCGTGAATTAAAAATATGTGGAGACTGAGGTGATCACGGAGCACTGTGAAGGTAAGTGAGAGGAGGGAGTTATATTTGACCCAAATGTCTGCTACAATTCCTTGACAAAAAGAATTTAAAATGTGACACATTTGACCTTCTTGCTGCACTGTACTTGTTCTGAAAAATCTTTTCATAAGAGTAACATTTTCTTTTGGAATTCAAAAAAACATTGTGAGAAAGGTGAGGGATGTGATCCAAACGGCACTGGATAACGTTACCTGGTTTCTTCACTAATTGTTCCACTAGTGAATAATGATCTTCCTGAAGGAGCATTTTTTCCATGCCAACTTCTGTGATAGAACATTCCATTGTCACAGCTCACATGGGGACTGAAGGCTGGGCGATGACAGCCAACGCTCATTCACTGGAGGACTGTCCTAGAATCTGACTTGTTACTTTTGAAAATCCCTTATGAGTCAATATGGCTTTTTCCTTTGTAATGTTTCATCATTTTCTACTGATAGGATTTAGAAAAGGGAAAATAAAGGAAAAGTGTAGAGCCATGTAGCAGGAGAGTCCCGGGTTTGTGTGGTAGAGGCCTTGTGATTCTGGCCCAATCTTCTGCCACACTCAGGTCACTGACGGCTTGCAGAGATAGAGCCAGGAGATGTGTGTGCAGATTTGAGCAATGGGTGAGCTCCACAGCGATACTGATGGGATTTCGGAAGTTAGGCAAAGAGACTCAGGCTTTGGTGTCATGTGGTGAATTTCCATCATAAGCGGCTTCCATAATTTTTGATTAACTGTGTACTTAATTAAGCTTGTGAAGAGACTGTTTGCCTCCATCTACTCATTGTCTCTGCAAGTGAGGCCACAGCAGGACCCACAAGGTACCTGAGCACTGGGAGAGTCCACCCTCTGAAACGTGCTGAAGGAAACCCTCCTCACCTAGGTGGGATATGCAGGGAGTGAAGCTACAAGACAGACACCTGCAGCTATATCTTTAATAAATTAAGTCTTTTGCATGCTTTCCTCCTGAAGACAGACCAGAACTCAGATGAGTCTACTGAAGAGACAGAGTTAGAAGCTGTAAGACTAGCTAGCGGTTTGGTTTTGGTTTGGTTGTGCATTTGTTTGTGTTGAGGTACTAATGCCTTCATATTGAACAGAATCAGCAGCCCCTTCTTTAACATTTTAATTTTGAAATGGAATCTCGCTAGATCCCTGTGTTGCTGAAGCTGGCATGAAATTATATTTCTCCTGCTTCTGTCTCCTACACTGCTGGAATTAGAGGCACACACCCCCATGCCCACTTAAACAGGGTTTTACCAAACATTTCAGGTGAATTAAACTTTCTAGAAGAAAGTAATGGAACAGCCAAGATGATAATTCGCTATCATTTACTTTGCACTCAATACACACATTGAAAAAATTACATAGCTAAAGAGGGACAAGATGGTTTCAATCACTTGTATTTTACCTGTTTAAATCTTTCCTTCTAACCCTGAATTTCACTCAGAAAATCTTTCACTCAGAAAACCTTTCATTCTCCACAGATTTATTATAGGGAGAGAAAACCTGAGGAAAGTACCTTCCCTTTTTCACAGAAGCTGTAGGCAGAGAATGTGCAGGGAACTAGACTTTCAGAAAGATTGCATCCCTGGAACTTTGAGTTTTGGTCAAGTAAAGCAAGAAGGTGAAGAACAGGATCTTCCATTTCTCTGTAGCCTTGTAGATTATTTGCTCAAAGAAACATTTGTGACATGGAAGCAACAAAGCAGGTTAAATATATTTTTAAAGATATTACACCATGAGTGAAACTAGATTGACAAGCTCATAGATAGACTGCCTAAGAGAAAGAGAAAAGACATTAGTAAATAAATTAAGTCTTTTTCACAGTGAGGGAAACCACCGACAGAGTGAAGGGGCAACTTACATAATGGGAAAAAAATTTACCAGCTACTCCTCAGAGGACTAATATCTAGAATAAAAAAGAAGTAAAATAAAACTCCATAGAATCCCTCCTATTTAAACACTAGATCAAAAAATGGGCATCTAAAATAGACATTTGTCAGATGAAGAAGTGCAAATGTCCAACATGTACAGGAAAAAACATGCTCAACATCACTGGCCACTCAAGAAATGAAAATTCAAATAACATTGAAAGTCCATATAATACCCAATAAAACAAAGAAATGAACCAGTAACAAATGTTGACAAGGCGGGGATGGGCATAGTTCACCATATGTGGTGGGAGTACTATTGGTATAACCACGATGAACAGAAGTCTGGATATTCCTTAAGACGCTAAAGGAAGAGCTTCCAGTTGACCCAGGTGTTCTGCACCTAGATATCTTCTTCAGAGTGGTAAAGCCATCATCTCCTAGCAATGCCCACACCCGAGTTTACAGCAGCAAAGCTGGTAAGAGCCAAGTCTTAGAAACAGCCCATATATATGCCCATCAGAAGATGACTGGAAAAGAAAATGCTGTATATACATAAAATAGGGTAATATTCTGCTATAAGGAAAGGCCCATTTAAGTTGATAGATGCATCTTAAGAACATGGTCTGAAGTGAAATAAATCAAACACACATCTCGCGTGTCTCTCTTGTATAAGAAACACAAAGTATAAAGAGCAAAATGGAGGATGGATACTAAGAATGAAGAAGAAGTTTATCAAATGAGAAGGGTGGCAGGGCATTGTGGGGCTGTGGGAAGAAAGGGTTTAAAGAAGAACTGAAGGAAAAATGGAAATACAGCTTCTGTGAATGAAGAGCACAAGGAAGTTTGGAGGGAAGGGAAGAAAAGGAGATTTTTAGAAAGAATGAGAAATGTTATATAAATGTCCAAATTCCCCATGAGGAATGTGACCATTATGTACCATGAACATGGAGTAATAAGAATAAATGCATTTGTGCTGGGCTCTCTGGTGCACACCTGTATACCAGTATTTAGGAGGCTGGCGCAAGAGGATCATGATGAGTGGGAGGGTATCGTGAGCTACACAGCAGATTCAAGACCACTCTGAGCCACATAGCAAGACCATGTCTAAAGAAAAAGAATAAAAACACATGAAAATTAAAGTTAGAGATTAGAGACCGACATTATAATTCATGCCATAGAAGTACAAAGGACAATTAGAGTTTAACATCATCAACCTCCTGCCAATAAATTTGATAAACTAGAAAAAGTGAACATGTACACTATACCAAAACTGAATAAGAAAGTTATAGAAAACATGAAAATATCAATGACGGTGTAAGCTATTGGGTTATTAATAAAAAGCATTTTAAAGGAAGATCAAAGACCAGATGGCTTCACTGCCAACCTCTACCACACAATGAGGAGACTAACACCAACACTTCTCAATCTCATGTAAAGAGCTAAACACCAAGGAATTCTGCTAAACTTACTTTATCAGGGCAGCATTATCTTGATACCAAAACAAGCTATGAACAAACATTTACACACACACACACACACACACACACACACACACACCCCACCACCACCACCACACCACTCCACAGGACAATATATTTGCTGAACATACAGGCAAAAATCCTCAATAAAATATTAGTAAATGAAATCCAGCATCACATTAAAAATATTGACTTTAGTCAAGTAGGATTTATCCCTGGGATGCAGACAGTTTGACCTATGCAAATTAGTAAATACAGTAGATGATATCAACAGAATAGGCAACAATGACAACAGAAGAAAACCCTATCAACATATCATAGATGAGGAAGAGACACTTGGTAAAATTCAGCATCCCCTCCACATAAGAATTCCGAACAAATAAAGTGTAGAAGGAGGACACATTGATATAGCAAAGTCCATATATAATAAATCAATGTCCAACATCATAGTGAATAAGAAAGGATGCAAGCTTTTTCTTGCAGGTCAGGGACAAGACAAGGACACCGACTCTCACTTTTATTTGATAGGGCTAGAAATTCTAGCCAAGTGATGAGGCAAGATAAAGAAAACGGGAGCATTCAATTTGGAAAATAGGGAGTAAAATTGTTACTATCTGCTCAAGACATGATCTTGTTAGAAATAGTAACTAATCACTAAATTTTCATAATAGAAAACCAACAAAGAAAATTATTAGCATCACTATATTCCAATAGTGAATTTTCCAAAATAAAAATAAGAAAATCAATACCATAGTTATGAAAAAAACAAAATAAAATATCTAGACATACATTTATCCAAAAAGGTAAAATTTCCAGAAGAAAAACTACAAAAGGTTGATGAGTGAAACGAAATGGGACACACACACAAGCACAAATGGTTTTGGTGATCAAGCTTTCAAAAAAAGGCTGGACACTAAGAATGTTCCCAATTAAAAGTGAAAGTGATGGCTTTCCTCATTGATGCACAGATCTCAATACAGAAACAGAAGAAGTCAAGTGACACAGGCAGCATGCTGCCTCTGAGGTCATAGTTCTTCAGCCACTACTCCTTCGAAAGATATTGAGTAGATGAAATGCAAAATACAACATAAAATTACTAATGACTTCAAATAGAATACAAGTGAAAGGAGAGGGAATAAGGAAGACAAGGAAAGATGTGAAGGAGCAAATTCAACAGAGAGGTGCACAGTAGGAAGAAGAACCAAACAAGCATCCTGAAAGTGAAAAGTGCAAAAGTCAAATAAAATCGCAGTAGAAAGACTGGCCAGCAGACAGCACCAAACATGAAGGCATGAAGATAACCTTCAGAAATTAGAGCACTTATTTTTTTTTAAAAAAAGTTATAAACAGAGCACCCAAGGACAGAGGGATACATTTAAAATAACAAAGCTTATCAATGTGGGGTAGAAGAGGTCATACAATGTAATAGCATGGAATATTTATTTAATGAAATTATGAGAAAACTTGAGAATGCCAAGGAGACAATTCAAATATACTAAAATCAAATGAAAATATAAATACAAGTACAGTACGCCAGTATTTCTTAGATACACAAAGTAAGTTCTAAGAGGATATTACATGGCTCTGAGTACCTAAACCATAGTCAAACTAACCAAAAGACAGAAGGAAAAAATATATTGAAGCAATTAGAGTAGAAAAGAAAGGGATATACTACAGAAACCACTGAAATACAGAGGATTGTTACAGGCTACTTTGAATACCTACATTCCATTAAACTAGAGAAACTGAAATAAATAGACAAATTCCCAAATAACATATGACCTAACAAAACTGAACCAAGAGGCTATAGAAAACCTAAAGAAATTAGCAACAAGCAATGAGATTGAACCAGTTATAAAAAGTATTCCAACAGAAAAGCCCAAATCTATATACTTTCTCAGCTGAATTTACTCAGACCTTCAAAGAAAAACTAATGACAATGATCCTCAAACTATTTCATGAAGTTGAAACAAAAAGAATACTTCCAAACTTATTCTAGAAAGCCAAGATGACCCTAATGTGAAAAATAGACAAGGACACAATGAAAAAAATAAACACTAATATTCTTCATGGACATAGATGCAAAAAGTTTTAATAAATCACAGCAAACTGAATTCAATAATATATTTAAAAGACTATACAAAATAAACAACAATTTATTTTGTTGTAGTAATACAAGGATGGTTCAACATATGCAAGTCAATAGATGTGATACACTAGGTAAACATAATCCAGGATAAAGTCATACCAACAGGTGCAGCTGATGCAGAAGAATTCATCAGTTTGTTAAAAGACCTGTAGGACAAAGCATGCCAAGATCATTCTAAATCCTCTATTTTTAAGGAAAATCTTTGTTTCTCAAATTAGAAACAAGGCTAGGATATATACTTTCTCTATTCTTATTCAGTATAGCTCTAGAAATTTGAGCTAGGGAAATTAGGTGAGAGAAAGAAAATGGATAAACATACAAAAGGAAGAATTCAAATTAGCCTTGTTTGTAGATGATGTGATCTTTTACTCAAAGACCCTCACAGAATTTTGAAGCTGATAAATGAATTTTAAAATGTACCACAATATACATCTGTATAAAACAATCTATAGCTTACTATGCAACAATAATAAACAGGCTAAAAAAAGCCAAGGAAATAATTTCACTCAAAATACTTTCCAAAAAAAAAAAAAAGGGGAGCCGGGGAGATGGCTCAGTGGAATAAGCGCTTCCCTGACAAGCGCAAGGGCCTGAGTTCAATCCCCAGTTCTGCCAAAAAAAAAAAAAAAAAAAAACACAAAACAAAAAAGAAATACTTTCCAAATATTCAGATGCCCATCTAATCAAGGGGTGATAGACAACTACAAGAAAAATTCTGAACACTGAAGGAAAAAATTGTTGAAGACATGAGAAAGGATCAGCAAAATTTATATCAACAAAACAGCCATGTTACCAATCGAAAGACACAATGGACTTCCTGCCATCAGACCATGACATTCTTCAAAGAACAGAAAAAAATACTAAATTCATATGGAAGCACACATGTCCGAATAGTCAAAGTTTTCATGCCCAGAAGATCATAGCTGGATGAATCATAATACCTGACCTTAAATTACACTCCAGAGCTGTGGCAACAAAATCAGCACAGTACTGGTACAAAAACAGACACAGCAGCCACAAGAGAAGAATGGAGGACACAAAATCAGCCCACACACTTTAACCATCTGATTCTGGACCCAGGAGCCCAGATTTAATTTGGAGAAAAGATCACCACTTTAACTGAAGAAACTGGAAAAATGGGGTTTTCACATTTGTAAAATGACAATAGTTCTTGTCTCTCAACCTGTACAAAATCAATTCAAAAGGGATCAGTGACCTAGATTTATGACTTGGAACTTTTAACAGAAAATGTAATGGAAACACCTGAAGCCAAATTCAAATAAAGATCTCCTGAATAGGAATCCAAGGGCAGAGGAAAACATACTAAAAATCAATAAACGGGACTATATTAAAAGATTTCTGCACAGTGAGAGAAACAACTAAGGAGAAGAAACAATGGATAGCATGGGAGAAAATCTTTGCCACTGTTCTTCTGACAAGATTGTTAAAGTCTAAAAACTTGAAGAACTCAAAACAAACTTTGCACCGAAGTATGAAATAGCTAAATCAAGAAATGGGCAAATGAATTTAACACACAGTTCTGAGAAATACAAGTATGTGAAGTTCCTGACTTATGAAGGAGCTCCATTCCAGGACAGCTTCCCTAAGTCAGACTTCCTTGCAGTCTGACACAGTGAATTTTGTGCAGTACGCCTGTGAAACTTTGCAACTGGAAAGTTTTAAGTCAGTGACTTCATACAAATGGTCACTAGTCAAATACAGTCCCTGAGAAATAGCATGAAGGGACCTCACAAGATTAAAAACAGAGCCATCATTTATTTTAAAATCTCAGTCCTGGACATATATCTAGCAGAGATAAAATCAGTATATTGAACAGACATCTTCACTGCAGCATTCACTGCAGCATATTATTCACAGCATCCAAGAAATGAAAATAACCTAAATATTCATCTACTATTGAACTCAATAACGAAATTTTGGGACATACGCACAACAGAAGGTAATGCAGTAGTTAACAAAGGATTAAACCTGGCCATTTGAGAACCATAGATGGACTTGAACTTCATTATATTAAGTGAAATAGGTTAATTCCTAAGCACTTCATTTTTATTGATGATGCTGTGAAAGGTATTATTTCTCTAATTTCCCCTGGGTGAGTTTATCATTGGTGTGTAGAAGCACTATTGACTTTTGAGTGTTGACCTGTATCCTGCTATGCTACTGAATTCAGTTATTACTTCTAGCAGACATTTGGTGAAATTCTTTGGATCTTGTATGCATAGAACAGTCATGTCTTCTGCAAATAATAATTTAACTTCTTCTTTCCCTTTCCATATCCCTTGAAGTTCTTTCTCTTGTCTAATATTTCAGTTAATGTCTTGAAAACTATACTTCACAGAAGTGGATGTCCTGGTCTTGTTCTTGACTTTGGAAAAAAAGCTCTCCGCTTCTCTCCATTCGGCATGGTGTGAGTCAATGGTCTTATCAGACCGAGTTAAAGGCTTTCTATTCCTGTTTTCAACAGGGTTTCACCAGAAATGGATGTTGAAGTTTTGTCAAATGCTTTTTTTGCACCTATTGTGATAATCATGCAATTTTTTCCCTTGCTTCTGCTTATATTGTTCATTACATTTATTGATTTACATGTGTTGGCCCATCCCTGCATCCCTGGAAATGACTAAGCCAGCTACAGAAAAAGGCAAGTATTTCTCAGGTACAGAGCGTTGACCTCCTGAAGCTGAGAGTACAATGCTGGCTCTCAGGCTAGAGAGAGGAGGGACAGAGGAAGAATGGGGAAAGGCTGATCAGTGGGAGCAAGGCTTTGTTTAAATAGGAGTACTAGGGCCAGCCAAATAGTTCAGCAGACTAAAGTGCCTGCAAGCAGGTCCAGGGACCCAGGGTTTTATCCCCAGACCTGCTGTGCTGGCCCATCCCTTGGGGTACACTGAGGTGGCGATTGAGACTTGGCGTGGTGTCATGAGTCTGTAATCCCAGCACTTGGGAGGCTCTAAACAGACAGATTACTACAAGTCCAATCTAGCAGTGAGACCCTGAA
>NW_004524622.1:5205264-5207475 GCF_000260255.1 Octodon degus
TCTCTCTGTCTCTCTCTCTCACACACAATAAAAAAATTATCAAAAATGTCAGCCTAAATTTTAGAATCTATTCCACCATAAAGTAGAAGAAAGTTTTCTTAGGTCCTTCAAATTGAGATTATTTAAAAAATAAAAAACAGAAGCAGGAATGTATTCCAGCAAGAGTAAATTTAGAGGTGATTCTTCTGAAGTTCAATTTCAGTGGACTGCATATAGTGAGAACAGTTGGTAGGAGTTCAAAACATAAAGGCTTTACTTTCAAAACATCATACCTGTTGTATAAAACAGGGTAGAGTTACACTGGGAAATGTAAACTGGAAGGGTATGGTGAAGAATTTACACAGAAGAATGCAAAATAAAGCCACAAAGTTAGAAAATATAAAGAATTTTGAATATACAAGGAAGACAGTTTTCATATATGTTTACTAAGAGGTCCAGAGCAATTTCCATGTTCAAGAAATCTGAACAATTTAGAAGAGAAAAATAAAAATATACTCACAGAACCAATATAAAATGAGAAGTGAGAAAAAGTTTCAATTAGAATGTTACAGTAAGGTAGATACCAATGGGTGTTAAAAATTATTGGCAAATAATCAAGAGAAACAACATTTCCATGGCCTCTAAATAACTTCTTAAATATTTATTAAACAGCCTACTGGTTTTATTACAATCCGTTGGACACTCCTGCTACCAGGAGATATAAAATTTTATTAACCTCCCCTCGAGTGCAGCTGATTTTAGTAACTCACTCATAGGAAATGGAAAAGAAAGAGCACCAAAATTGTATTGGAGAAACAGAAAATGCTGTCTAAACCAAGTTACTAAGATCAACAAGGCCAGGTAACAGTTACATTGATGCCAACACCATATACTTTGATTCTAGGCAATAAGAAAGGAATTTCATCTGGACGGTATCCTTCCCCCAAATCTGGGGCCAACCCAATTCTTAGCATTTTAGACAAACCCAAAATGAGCATCATTCTACAAAATACTTTTGTAGCACTCTGCAAAGGTATAAAGTTAAGATAAATATTCAAGTAGAAGAAATATATAAAACAAGTAATATAAACTTCCCCTTAGAAAAGTAGGAAAATGAATAACTTAAACATTGAATAAGAAAAGGAAATATTAAATCAGCAATAAATGAAATTAAAAACAAGAAGTCATTGATGAAACCTAACAAAACAAAAATCTGATTCTTTGAAAGTTATCAATAATGCTAACAAACCTGCAGCAAATTTAAACAAGAGAAAAGAGAGATGACACAGACTGTTGACGCTGGTAATGGGGAGAAGCCATTACAATGATGTCATGGACATTAAAAGGGCAATAAAGTAATAGAAACAACCTTGTGCCCCGAAGTGTATAAACGAGATGAAATTGAGCAATGTTTCCCTAGACACACTTGGAAAAACTCCGAGAGAAATAATCTTGACAGGCTTGTATCTGTTACAAAAATTGGATCAATAGTTAATAACCTTCCAAGACAGAAAGAACCTAGTCCAGATGGATTAACTGTTTAATTATATCAAAGTTTTAGTATTAAGTGATCTTAATTATCTATGATTTTTTTTCAGAAGATAAAAGCAGAGAGAAGGAACTCTAACGCATTCCTTAAGGCCAGTATTATGGTATTAAGAACACCAAAGTCATTAACAGTAAGGGAACTCAAAACCAACATATAAAATAAATATAGATGCAACAGTTTTAAACAAAATATTAGAAAATGAACTAATAGCTTTAAGAAGTAACCATAGAAAGTTTTCAAGATACAAAGGTAATGTACAAAATGTCTCCTGGTTTCATATGTGTAGCTATAAACAAATGGAACTTGATACTAAAAGCACAACACCGTTAATATTAGTAAAAAAGTGAAATCATTTACTATAAAGCTAACAAAGTATATACAAGATAAATAATATGATAAAAGTCTGATGGAATAAATCAAAGATATTAATAAATGAAAAGATAGTCCAGATGCCATATAAGAAGAGGCAATATAGTTATTATACAGTTCTCCCCAATTTGTTGTATAGATTCAATAGACTTCATCAAAATCCAAGGAAATCTTAGCATTAACCAACTGATTCCAAATATACTACAAAAGGAAAAAAGCCAGAACATTCTATATAGTTTAAAAAGGAACAAATGAAGGGATTGAAATGATTTGACTCCACTGTAAAGTGGTAGCAATAAGGACAGTGTGATGCT
>NW_004524622.1:5207995-5243949 GCF_000260255.1 Octodon degus
ATTAGCTAACTTTTCCTCGGACAAAGGACTTGTATCTAGAATATATAATGAACTGAAAAAAAGTAGGCCCCTCAAATTTAAAGACCCAATCCAAAAAAGGCATCTGAGATGAATGTATACTTCTCAGTTGAAGAGATACAAATAGAAAATAAGTACATGAAAAAACGTTCAGTATCACTGGTCATTTAAGAAATGCAAATTAAAATAACACTGAGATTCCGTCTCATCCCAAAAAGAAAGTCTATCATCAAGAGGTCAACCAATAACAAATGCCAGCAAGGTTGTAGAGAAAATGGAACCCTTTCCATTGATGTTGAGAGGCAGATGGTGAAACCACTATGGAAATCAGTGTGGAGAACTCTCAGAAAACTAGGATTGAAGGTCTGATTCAACCCAGCTAATCCTCTTCTGGTTATTTCCCCAGAAGAATTAAAAACATCATACCACAGAAGGAGGTGTGCACATGCTTATAGCACTTTGTAGTAGCTAAATCTTGGAACCAATCCAAACATGCATCAACCAAAGAACAGATAAAAACGATGTGGTACTTTTATACAATAGAATACTATTCAGCTATAAAGAAGGATAAACTGGAGGCTTTTATAGGAAAATGGATACAATTTGAGACAAAACTTCTGAGTGACATAAATGCTACTCACATATATAAACACTATATTATCTCCCTAGTGTAAGACATTGAAAGAGTAAATACAATATAAAATGTACAATGGATTTGTGAAAGGGGAAGAAAGTGCTCATGAGGAAAAGAACTCAGATGGGGCAAGGAGAAAAAAAAGGAAGGCTAAATATATATTATATGTGTATATGATATATCATAGCTAAAACAAGTATGCATATATCTACTAGTTCATTGAAAAGAACAGTTTGTGCTTTGATTGTTTAATCTTCCATGCCTATCCCTTATAATCTGAGGAACTACTTTGAAGATAACAATATGTACTAACAATATGTATTAACCATTGTCAATCACTCATTATCTTATTTTGAAACTTTGCATTATTGTTTTTCTCTTTCAAATAAAAAATAGTTAACAAACATTGTAAAATAATAGAGATAGATGTACAGACTATTGGAAGAAAATTAGCATTTCTACACAGACCATGGGTTGATGTAAATTAGATACATGGTAGATATGGCCCTACTTCCATGTGGAGAAAAAAATATTTATTTTAAAAATAATTTATTTAAAATTGTTATCAAGCAATGTATTAATTATTGAAACTGTCTTACTAATCAGTTTTGAAGCTGTCTCATTGCTATTTGTTTCTCAATACAATTATTTTAAAAAATAAAATAAAAGTGTTATCAGTTTAGTTAAGCACATGGTAAGAGTAAAACTAATGTTGTTTTCTCAAAATATAGAAAAATATACAAATGGACCAAAATCTTAAATTAAAAACTATGATCATGAAAACTCCAGAGCACAATTTGACACAACAAAAGTGTTTAAGTTCCCAGAAGTTACATGCATGGAACTGTAAACCCTGAGCATAGCCTCTTCCCTGAGCTCATGAAGAGTGGAAAGAAAATCCAAACTGGTAGAAGATAAAATATATACAATGATAGTGTAAGACATTACCTAGAAAAGTAAAACACATTAAGATATTGTGTTTTCAAAGGAGCAAAAAAATGGTGGCAAACATATGAAAAATTCAAATTAAAATCTTGTCTTACAAGTAATCAAGAAATGCAATTCAAAGTATGGCTGCAAAAATTGAACAAGAAAGTCTATAAATAGTGGCTGAATACTTGAACATCTTTTTCATTGCTTAATAGAGTCTGAAAAGAAAAACATATATTGGAAAATAATTTGGTATTACCTCTTAAATTTGAATCATATAACATTGTGCCTGTCTATCACTTCTAAGTATGTGTCCTAAGAAAGTTCTATATAGGAGTGCCAATGAAAAATGGAATTAGGGGCTAAGGTGATAGCTCAGCAATCCCTGGCAAGCACAGGGACCCAGGTTCAATCCCCGGTACCCCACACTGTGCTGACCCAGGAACCAGATGTGGCAGTGTACACCTGTAATCTCAGTGCTGAGGAGGCTGAGACAAGAGGAGCACTAAGACTTCAAGCTGTATAGCAAGATCCTGTACCAAATACATTTTTCTTAAAAGGGGGGTGAGGAGCCAGGAATTTAGCTCAGTGGCATAACTGCCTGCCTCGCAAGTACAAAGTCTCAAGTTCCATCCCTACTACCACAAAAAAAAAAAAAAAATTACAGCAACTTCCTACACAGAAAGTGGAAGTGGAGAACAATGACAAAACTTCATACAGTGAAGGTAAAGATATATTTACTTGACTTATTACTAACTACATTTTTGTATATATCTATATAGTTCCTCTTGTCTTTAAACATTATTACTAATTTTTCAGAGCAGAAAAAAGCAGTTTCACTTGCTTGACAGTTTCCTATTTTCACCCTCCTGTTTCTGCCACGCATGATTTCCCACCTGATGGCCATCTCTCCTGTAGCATGAGTGTCTCAGTAAGATTTCTGCCACTGCGACAAACTACCTGAGACAGTGAACTTGCAAAGAGAAAATGCTCGCTTGGACTCTCAGTGCTGTGCCAGAGCATATCACAGCAGCTGCGTATGACAGAGAAAGCATGCTGTTCTCACCGCAGCAGGAAGAGGGCAAGGCAGGAGCGGCCCAGGGCCCCATGCTGCGTCTCCTTTGAGTTCCAGGTGCAGTGGTCTAAACTCCTCCCACCAGCCTCCATTTCTTGAAAAGTATGCACTTCCCACTGATGCCACTGGCCTGGAAGCAAGCCTTTGACATTCAGGACTTTAGGGGCCACTCCAGAGCAAATTTAGCTTGTTAAATCTATTTCTGTGTGCTCACATCTAAAATCACGCCTAAACTACAGCATGAAAATGATATTTCCAACTTTGAGTGACAACTATTACATCTCCAGGTATTTAAATTATCGTTAGTTTTATTAAGTATAATTTTATTAGTTTTTAATTGTATGTATGTCTATTATCAAGTTAGAACTTGTACTGTAGATCTTATGCAAGAAATTATGTTTTTTAAATTTTATTTTGAAGAGCAAAACACAGAAACAACAAGAACAAAGACAAAAACAAAGCATCACTAAACAATGAAAATGGTACAGAATTTCAAAACAAGAACAGAAAACTAGCAATGGTTGTTACATTATATAATGTAATCATCAAATTTGTTGCTCAGACTACCAGATATAGGTATATAAGATTGATCAAACAGTTAAAGAATTAACTCTTCCCTTCCATAAACCTTGAAATGTTTTTGTCTTTTTTATTTTTTTAATTTATTTTAAAGAGAGTGCAAAAATAATAAGTAAGACATTAGAAATAGTGCACATTTGTACAGCAGACAAGATGAAAGATATTCATCCGCGGTTGTTACACTGCACATTGCTGTCTTCAGTGTAGTTGCTCAGCTTACAGATATTCCCACACAAAATTGGTCAGAATAAAGATTGCAAGCATCCACTGCTACCTTCAAGAAACTACAGAAATCAGTAGTAGTCTTAGCCACACTTACATGATTTTCCCCTTCCTTTTATTCCTTTCCTTCATCTCAATTTTTAAGTACTAATTATTCAACATATAGAGATATAGAAAAAATAGGAAAGATGAAAAAGAAAAAGAAACCTGGTGAAACTAACAGCCAACTATTTTTATAAGTCAACTACACTCTTGGCTAATTATCTTCATTAAATATTCAATATTATGGTGTGTTCCTTTCACCATCCTACACGACTGCATATAAGTTGAAATTTACTTAACAAAAATATAAATAGGACAAAGAATCCACTGAAAGAAAAAAAACACATGATTTTAAATTCTGCTAGTGTTTTGTTTTGTTCTGGGAACTTTGCTAGCTGAAGTCTTCCTGCTCATAAAGTGGTCAGGTTGGGCACTGCCTGTTTTACAAATAAGGAAGCCAAGGTCCAGGTAGGTCAAAGATGCACCTGAGCCCATACAGCAGCCAATAACAAGTCTGATCCGGATGCCACAAATTCAAGAGCCCTGTCCCAGTGCATAAGAAAATCTATAGATGACGTTTGCTGTAATGGTGGACACATAGTGAGCTGTTTAATAAAGGAAATACCCTATCCTTCCAACTTTGTGTCATTTCTCAGTTTCACA
This sequence comes from Octodon degus, assembly GCF_000260255.1. Taxonomy (NCBI): domain Eukaryota; kingdom Metazoa; phylum Chordata; class Mammalia; order Rodentia; family Octodontidae; genus Octodon; species Octodon degus. Next base: position 5,212,159 of record NW_004524622.1, read on the forward strand.
CAACTGACTGTTCAGATCTCCAGGTCCTAAATGTCAGCAAGATTGTCAACAGTACCTAAAGTCACAGAGCAGTTTCTCGTCCCAACCTGGTCACATGTATTTTGCCAATGTGTCACTTGTCAATTTTTACTATATTTAGATTAGTACATGGTCTGATGTTCCAAGTGAGTATTAAAGTAGTGGCATATCTAGAGGGCTAGCAAAAGATCCATATTTCACATAGTAGCATATAATATCTCAGGGTGTTTGACAAGTTTTCCCCAGTTTGCATCTGGCACCACATGCAGGAGATGCACAGCTGGGCAAGAGTCACCCAGCCTTGTATTTCACCTTCAGCAAATCACTGAAATATTGTTCAATCTCAGGGTCCTCACCTGAAAACTAAAGCAGTTTAGACCTTCAGCAAGGTCATTCTCGGTTCCGTCCTGAGTCTTCTTGTTTTTCTAAAGTGCCATTAATTTACAGTGTTTTCCTGTGAGTGCCAGCAGAGGAAGCCAAGTGGCAGCGCCAGCTCTGGGCGCTCAGCAATGCACTGTATGCCACAGTCCGTAAGAGCTCAGCGAGTCGAGATGCAGCCAGAACCAGGATTTATGGCGGTGCCTGATCTATTGCTTTTCTACTGATCCATACTGCCTCATACTGCTGCCTTTTAATAATAAAACAAGATTTAAAAGGCAGAATTCTGTGATTTCATACCAGCATATGCAAGGTAAAATTGAAAGAGACTGCAATAAAATCATCTTACCATAACAACCATCAACTATTTACACTCTGCAAAAAAAAGTGTACTTGTCTGTCCTTAACTGACAGATTGTGATATTTGGCAGAAAGGACTGTAGTAGAGTTAAAATAATTAAGATATCGGTCATTTTAGTGTAAAGGTTTGTGTACACATGTGGTGCCAAAACCTTGTGCAGTTATGGGGCAGCTTCTGGAGTTTGTGATTGATTACTGAAGGTGTGGATGCGGCACCTGCCCTGGGGAGGGTAATTTGCATTACAATATAAGGAGCGGAGAGAGGCCGGCTAACTGCCTGTGCTGCTTGCCCCTCCCTTTGCTCTTGCCGCGTGCCACTCTGCCTTGGAGCCAGCTGAGTATGGACTGAAACCTCCACTAACTGTGAGCTAAGTAAACCTCTTCTTTCCTAATTTTGAGTGTTGGGTATTTGTCCCAATAATGAAAGAAGAATAACCGAGACATCTGGTTTATGAGAAAGTTTTGCACTTACTGGAATAAGAATAAGTACAATTTGTGTTTTTATAAAAATATAAGACTATTGTAATCAAATAAAAAATAACAGGTATTGCATTGCACGCCATTATCTTCAAAATGAAAGTCTAACATAAGGGACTTAAAAGTTTAAAACTCAGGGCTGAAAAGAAATATTAACTGAATCTTTTTCATAAGTTAAGATCTTTCAAATCTCAACTTATGAAAAAAAATACTGGCTAAAACTTACCATGTGTTTGTCACACTTAATTGTTACAATTTTATGTATAATTTATTTAATTCTTGCAGTGATTGTCTAAGCTACTCTTGTAATTTTTATTTTATATATGAATAAGCAATTGTCAGTATTTATATATCTAGAACAACACAAAACAGAAAACAAGAACAGTTCCTGTTAAACATGTAAGCTTCCTCTTGTATGTAAATAAACATTTCAAGCATGTGATATGCTATTGTAGGCTCACAAATGAATACATGACAAAAATGTTGTCCTCCCTTATGTTATTAAAAAATTCTTAAGATGTAAAATCAACTGTACTCACCATTATTACCTGAGTATTTTATGTAAAGCCCGAACCAGTGAACTTAACCACTTTAAATGGGAGTTCTTTATACTAAGTCTTAAGACAGTAAGGGAACTCCTAGGTATAGCTCCACAAATCAAATTATATAAGCAATTCCAATCATTTTTTAAAATATCTTATTTATTCGAAGCATAATGCTTAATATCTTAAATTGTGATTTGTTATTTCCCCATTAATTTTTTTCTTAAACCTATGGAACACACCATTTAATTTGCTTTAGAGAGAAAATAAATGAAACGTATTGTGTGTTTTTTTGGTTGTGTTGTTTTGTTTTGTTTAATTTTGATTCCTGTTTGCAAACTGTGAGACTTTCCGTGAAGCTCCTGAAAGCAAAGGCGCTGCGATGCCTTGATCTTAAGACCCGAGTTTCATTTCGGGTTTATTTCCTGGGAATTCATCTGGTGACACTGCCGGAAGCATATTCTTTGCGAATACACAAATAGCGTTAGTTCCCTAAATAAAGTTTACTTGCTGGCACTGAATTTCCTCATCAAACGCGGCTGGAATGCGGCTTCCATTCAGCTCCAGGAAGCAGCCACTGTCTGCTGTCTGGAGGTCGTGGTGGGCACCAAAGCGCTCCTGAAGCCGGTGGCGGATTGGAATTGCTGGCCCGCGCCCCCTGGTTCCCAAGCCCGAAGTCCTTGGAGCGTGGTTTTCATGAGAGCACAAGACCCAACGCCCGCCTTTGTTTGTACTGTAGACGCAGGATTTTTATGCTTTAACGTCCTGTCATAACCCTGCATTTTCTAGAAACAAAAAATGGAATGTGCCTCATTCATCAGATAATCTTTTATGAAAATATTCAAAGGGTTACAGGGAAAATATACTTGTTCTTGTTACTGATTTTAAACTGACAAACATCCTTTAATCTGCTTGCACTACAGTTTTCCTTTAACCTTTTTGTATTGTATAAGCTCAATCTTCCCCTAATTATTAACATTTAGCAACTTATGTAACAAATTTGGAAAGTCTTAGATGAGACAGAGTTTGTTCATATTAAGATTAAAAATAGGTATGTTTGCACTGAATCAATGATGAAATTTAATCAAAATACTATTTCAAATAATTTTATATAGGAATATTTATTCCTGAGAATATCATTTTAGCTATCAACAATTGAAAAAAGACTAATAACGTAAAAACAGACACACAAACAGTAATAGGATTTTTTTCTCATAAAACTATGAATCTTAAGATATTTAGGTTTGCAAATTTAAAAAGTATTAAGCATCATATTTTACTCATACTTATGTGTACATGTGCATATTTTAATCATAGTTTTCATTTTGTATAAAATATTTTATCATATCTTTAAAAATATATCAGTGAATACAATTTTCTTGGCTAGCCCTGGCAAAGACTAATTTGCTTATATTTTAAATGCCTATAAAATTTCTGCTTTATTACATATTTCAGAGCTCTAAAGCAAATTTAATCAGTTTTTCTTAATTTGCAGTCGACATATGCTAGTCCCTAATATCTGTTATTTACTCTACTCAAGGGAAAAAGTAAATTATCTAAAAGTTATCTCAAATAGTTTAATATTCTATTTCTACCCTTTACATTTCTTACGCTTGGGCCATATTCTCAACTAATTTAAAATGAATCTCATTAAAAATGCTAATGTATGCTAATAGTAAAAAGGCTATCATTCTTGCCTACTTGGAGAAAACTACAAAAGATTGGTTTTGCATAAATATACTGTGCTCATCCAAGCATTATACAAGAAATTTTAATGTTGACTAGGGCTGAACTTATCACCATTTCTGGTTTTAAAAAATGAGACCTAAAGATATGCACTACTTCTATTTGGAATTCTTCATGACTTCCCATTAAAAGTTTGATACAGTATTTTAAATATTTATATGTCAACATAATAAAAACATACATGTACCTACAAACATATTGCACATATGTGTGTATATGTGGATAGAACATAATAATAACACTTTCTTGTCTCAAAATTCAGTCTTCAAAACTAGATTCTAATGTTTTGTATGTAAAAAAAGACAGGGACAATAAGAATATCCTAAAATATTTTCACAGATTTCTTTAAAATGCTACCATTTCATTTGTCAAAACTTTGGTGATATCTCTCACAAGCTGAACACTTTCTAGTCCACACAATCCATAGTCTGTATCTTTTGGATTGAACATCAATTCTGTATTGGGCCTTGGAGTTTCATTTGATTTTAACAGAAAGAAAAAAATTCTGAAGCCCCCAAATATTGACTTATCCAACATAAAGTGGACCATCTTAGGTTTCCAAATACTAAATTTAGTTAAGTATGTCATTGTTATTCATCTATACACCCTTCTGAAAAAACTGGCGCATTGTAAGTATATAACAAAGTTTGGCTGAATGATTTTAAAATCTGTGCAATGCTAACTTAGTTTGTAAAATCTTCCATGGTATGTTCATCCCTCCTGCTCCTACCATGGCCTAAGGAGAAGTAAAACCTCACTCTTCAATATGCCATCCCACATTCCAGCCAGGCAATAATATTGAATTATATTTAAACTCTTTCTTGTGGAATAGAATTTACCTTTTCATCGATAGTTGTTTCAAATGTCTTGATCCTCCACACCCAAACACTATACAGAAACGGTGTGTCCCAGAATTGCTCAGCGCAAGTAGCCTGTGTCCATGTATGTAGAACACTTTATACACAGATGTCCAAAAAGTGGTGCTGTTTTCCCAGTTGTGTACACAGAGAGTATGCTCCACATCACTTGCTCGGAGCTGCATACTAAAGCACATAGGCAGCTAGCTGCATTCAAAGACTTGGTTGCTTTCATTGTCATTTTAGGTTCTAAGATTTTTCTCTCTGCCAAGTTATACTACCTGAAAGCAGCATGCAGCATGCAAAATATTACAGTGTATTCTACCACCTGTCAGGCAAAATGGAACCGCTGAGCTCCTAAAGTCACTTTGCTTAAGCCCCTCCCTGTTTGTACATAGCCATGAACAAAGGAAGCGTAGGACAGAGTGGAGTCGGCAGCAGCTACATAGGCTTCCCCACCACCCTGAGGTGGAGCCTTTCATACAGACCATGTTTCAGTGACCCCCACAGACCAAAAGAACAAGAAACCCTTAAAAGTAGCACAGAGCTTTATTTCATTTAGCACAATAACGTGGTCTTGAACCAAAAGCTTTAGCAGAACCCCAGTATGTGTTTGATGAGTATTCAGTTCACAGCGTTGGCAATGTTGTGTGTCTAGTGTAAGAGAAGAGCCAAACCTTTCAGTATGAAACTCAGGAACACGGCCATCCTGGAAATCTCTGCAGGGGCCCCAGTGTGCCCAAGACCCTCAGAGCTGGGAAAGTGGCACAGGAAAAAGATTCTTTTACTTTGCGTTCCAATGATTACTCTTGTGTGGAATTTTAAGGTCTAAAAATTTAACCTTTTTCAGTCCAGCAGACTTATTTGGATATATGAGAAGAACTTCTAAAAGCCATCCTCTGCCCAGTGAGTTCTAATGTTCTCTAATGCCTTGCTGCTTGGACAACAGAAGCTGCAGAACAGCAGAATGTAAACTCATGCCTTGGCTGGGTGAAATTTAACAACTATGCAAAGCTTCTGCCTACCACTATTGAAGACAGAGATAAGAGCTTGTGTGCATGTGCGTGCGTGTGTGCATGCGTGTGTGTGTGTACATATGCACATAACCCCTTAAGCATGTCTTAAATAGTGATATGCAGCAGCTTTGCATAGTTGTCATGGTAAGTATTTTCATCTAATTAATTCAAGTAGATTTCTCTGCTTTTGTGGTCCGCATAGTGTCCATGATACACTTCTGGTTAGTTGCTTGCACGGCCCTCTTCTTCCAACCTACCTGCCCCAGGCAAGAAAAGGTAAATGTACTGAATCCTTAACCTTCCTTCCTACGTGTCTTGCAGAGGGCAAGCCTGTCTAATTACCAGTACTTGGCACCTTAATACAAGCTTTAGAACAGCACTTCTACGTGCTTCCTAATTTCTGTCTCAATATAAAAGTGTGGTGTGTGCGCACACGTGCACGCGTGTGTGTGTGTGCATGTATGATGTGATATCTATGTATTATGGAGAAGAGGGTGAATATGAAAACCATTCAATGATCAAAAAGTTAAAACTTTAGAAACTGCAATGATGGATTAAACCACGAGCACTCCCTAGATAGGGGAGGAACAGAAGAGAACTGATGTAGATGAGAGGAGTGGTGAGGAGCGCGCAGGTGAATCCCCTCCCACCGTCATCAGTAAGACCCAGTGACAGCTGGACCATTATTAGATGGAGGAAGGAGGAATTCAGACTAAGACCATGCATCCAGCCTCTGTTCTGTTTAAAATGATCAGCCAGGTCAATGCCATCGACCTCTGCAGAGCACATCCTCTTTGTTTCCAGAAAATAATCTATCGTGCAGGTGTCATCCTCTGTGAGATCCAAAGATTAAATCCAGCTCTAACACCGGTGGATAGTAAGAGGCCAGCCTGCTGATTGCTAATTTAATATTTGTTCCTGTGTTGTGTGGCTTGGGAACAACTAAACGAGATCTTCCAAGGAATTTACCAAGCTCTTCCTGAGGGCCTGCCCTTTCCCCAGCGCTACTGCCTTTTATTCAGTCATGCTGCAATCCCATGCATCTTGTGGTCAGATTCTAAGCCTGCAGAAAGCCTTCCAGCCACAAAGACTTCTGTTCCTGAGCCTCTGCCCAGGCACTGCTTCTGTCACCCACCGATGCCTTTTCTCACTCAGAGAACAGGAACTCTGGAAAACTTTCTGGTCACTCCACAGAAAGCCTCTACGGGAACCTCCATGAGTAATTGTTAGTGACTTGATCTTTTAAACGTATCACTTGTTCTTCTCACAAGCCTTGCTCTGTAAGGGTGTCGACTGCTTCAGTGAATGCCACAATATTAATGTAAAGCCATTCAGTTTACAGGTAAACGACTGCACAGGTAACACGCGGAAGCTGGGTGCCGAACCTGGCACACATCTTAGCCATTTCATATCGCTCTTCTCCACCTTCTAATCACATCAGGAAAACAAATGCAGGCTAGTAGAATAATAAACAGACAATTAAATGTTTTCCTAGTCTGCTGTACGTGACTCAGCAAAGAGGAAGCCTTTCTAGTTCTGTCCTGTTATTCTAATTCCTGGCTGTGAGGCGCTACATCCTCCCCAACCCTCCCAGGGCCAGGGTCTTGAAGTCTAAAGTAGGATTAAGGTGAAGATGAGCACACCTCCGCCTTCGCACACAGGAGCTCCTGCCTCTGCAGGGCTCAGCCTCGAAGCACCCGGGCAGCGTCCATTCTGGGGCTCTTATTTACCAGCAGCGTAGCATGCTCTGTCCAAGGTGCCTGGCGGGTGACTCGAGTGGGTGAAGCCAGCCCAGAAGTGCACCCTGCGCGGGGAGGCAGGCTCACCAAGCAGCGCCGCATCAGCGCTGTCCACGCGTGGGTGATGCGTCACGGCGCAGTAGGGCCCGCAATGGCCAAGGGTCCTAGTATTGGCTTGGCTTTGTCATAAGAAAAGTCAGAAGACATATTTTTATGTAGATCTACCTGTGCGGGAAAAATGTATGTGACCACACTGGAGCTGACCACCAGCCCCGGATGGTCATTTTCTGCTATTATTTCTTCATCCTTTACCATCTAGGGGAAGTTCCTACCAAACAGCAGAGAAAATTTTCAAGCCCATAATTTCCTTAATTAGACCAGAAGATCTGCTGTTATTTTCATCTTCTCTGACCTCAAATATCTTACATAAGTTCAAATGTTATTGACCCAGTAGAATAATTAGAGTCAAGTGACCTCACCAGGGGTAAAAACCTCATAATAATTTATTAAACAAAAAGCAGCTAACTTAGTGTACAAGGTGCTTATTTCAGCCTTGATACATGTAAAATAAATTCTAAATCAATTTTAGGAATACTTGGATTAAAAGTGTGAGATTAAAACCGTAAAAAGCAAAAAAAAAATAATAATAATAATAAAAAATAAAACCGTAAAAAGCGAGTTTCTCTCTCAGTTACAGATGTCTTTGCAGTGAAGCTGCTTTAACAGAAAAGGCTCTTAGGCAGAATCTTCCTTGTATGCACCACTTTTTCAGTCACTGGGCTATCATCTCTTCAAGAAGACGTGGGAAGAATTGGGGGGAAGATCAAAGTCTCACGCACTGTTGAGATTCATCGAGGCCGTGTCTGAGGAGAGCTTCCTGCACTACTGCCTTCTGCATTGGCAGGTTTCCCTCCTTAACCACACGCCGTTCCATATCGAGCTCACTAGCAGTTCAGGAATCCTGATTTTAGTGTTACATTCGCCGATGAGTTTTTAAAGAATGTTTCTTGTAGCCTGTTCCCATTTTATTATTAATAAAAACAGTTACAAGGTATTAAATATGGTCAGTCGCAGAAGGGTTTTCTTTTATCCTGCCTTGATTTCTACAATTTATATTCATTGGGTTTTACCTCCATGTCATTAACAAAGCAAGAGTCAAAGAATTCATTTTTTTTAGAAGAATTTAGACACAAATGTTAAAGAAGTATCTGGAAAAACCCAAAGCCTAGTTTCCCTTTCTCCACAGGTGTATGTAAGTGGCATGGTTTAAACACTGGAAACAATTTAATCTGTGTTTATATGCAGCCATAAATTCTTTATAGTATTTCAGATTTACACTACAAAGCTTTTTATCAACTTGCTTATTTCTTAGGTTAGATTTTATAAAGAAGGGGAAGCTGCCATAACATAGTTAAGAATTCTTTTTATTCTGACCTACAGTGAAATTACTCTATAATATTTTATCCTCAAAACAAACCATATGACTTTATTCTTCTAAGCAGTAAAAACTCTGAGGCCTGTATTACCAGCAACACGGTAAGTAGCAACTACACACAGACAGACACAGGAGATCCTCAATGTGCTTTCTCTGCTTTTACCCCCCTTTATCTCATCATTTCATCCCATGTAACTTCAAGGCTCAGTTCAAGCTTCCATAACCCAGCCTAGTGGTAAATATGCTTGAAAGCGGCGATGTGGTGGGTACACTGAGGCACACCTGTGACCCCACACTTCCAGGAGCTGAGGGACCAGGCTAAGTCAGGCTACACAGAGACCTAGCAGGTCTCTGTCCTGATGCAAAAAGTGAAAAGGGCTGGTATCCAGCCTAGTGTTGTGTGGAGTTCAATTCCCTGGGAAAGGAAGGAAGGAAGGAAGGAAGGAAGGAAGGAAGGAAGGAAGGAGAGAGGGAGAGGGAGGGAGGGAGGGAGGGAGGGAGGGAGGAGAAAAGCAAAGCAGTAAACAAAACCTTTAGAGCAGGTTGGGGTGCACCTCAGCAGGAAGGTGCTGGTCTCAATCCCCTGTACTGAATAAAAAAAAAAAAAAAAAATACAAATTTATACTGTCGTCTGGGTGGCTGACACAGACCCATCTTCTCAAAAGCTCATGACTGCAGAAAAAAATATAAGATTAATTATACAAAACTTTAACTTGAATAGAATTATGTAAAAGAATAACTAGTGATCCTAAAAGTGGTGATGAGATACACACAAGTTCCTAAGTGCACATAATCAAAATAAGTCAATTCAGCTGGCATGCATGAAAAGTAGACTATTTCTTCTTATAGGCATTTGCATTTATATGAAGGGTGTATCAGTATAACCTAGCGATGAGTTTCACCAGTGATGGAAGCCATATACGACGCTTCAAGCATGGAACACCTAATGTAAGAAAGTCAAACTAAAGGGAAGCACAATATGTTCCCAAGAGACCTAGCACTCAATAAATGCAAGTCTTTGACTAACTTACCAAACTTAATCAGGTCTTGCTATTTCTATGTAATTTCTAGTTTATTTAGGGGCATCCAGTCTTCATTCAATGCTTATATGCATTGCTAAATTTCTTTCTAAAGTTAAACTACTATGGTTTAATGTCAATGATATGAGCTGTCAGAGAATGCACAGTGATTTATTCTGTAGGTGCTCTGCAGGAAAGAAGATTTGAATTTTCTTTCAAGGTTAAGAAAGTGATCTTCAAAGGCTTCCAACAATTTCCATCAAATAATGCAATGAGTCATATTTAATCACATTTACTAATAGATTCTTCTATTTCATAAAGTCTGAAATTCATGAAATAAGTACCTGAGAACAACTATATGAACTAACACCTAAGAGATATAAGAATAAGGTCAAAAGCGTTATAAAATATATTTGAAAATATTCCTAGAAAGTTTCAAACTCACCTATGTCCCCTTCACATGGAGGTCTTTTTTTTTTTCAGCTGACCTGGGACAGCAGGTTTGTACCCCACCCTTTGCTCCTGGGTCAACCAAGTCTCTGTTTAATGCTCAGTGGAATCCGCTGAGTACAGTCCTTTGCAGGTGTCCTCTCTGCGGTTGCTGTGCATGTGTTGTGCTCATTTGTTGAAGTAAAATTTCATTCTAAATATAGTTATATTCTATATTTCTACTGGTTAGCAAAAGTCTCTATGTCTCTTTAGGGTTCATTAAAGTCAGATCCCCCCAAACTCTTTGTGTCCTCTCATTGCGATCCACACTGACTGTGATCTCCCATCAGGGCAGTCTGATTGCTCTCAGATCCCTGTGAATTTCGAGCTTCTATTTTGATATCTTTACGTCATTTGCTTTTCCTCACCCATGCCGTGCTAGCATCCATGACCTCCCTGCAAAATTCGGTTTCCATGCAAGATTTCTAGGTCTGAAGCCAAGCACTGCGGCTACAACCTTCTGCCCAACTCCCTATTTAAATGAACAGACCATTTACCTGTCATGATAACTAGGTAAAGTGTGTTTTTCTTTCACTGTCCTGAGTTGGTGATTGACACAGGCCCATGGGAAGCTTGCCCTGCCCAATTTTCCATAGCATGTCAGGAATAGTACATGCACTAGCCAATCCTCAACAAGGGCAGCCTGGAGAAGTAGCTGTCTTGGTGCATTCGACTTACAGACTTGAGCTATGTTTTGATCAAGGAATCAAGCTCATGTGCATCTTTTGAACATGGCTTCTGCCTGTGAAAAGCTGCCCACTAGGCTCTGGCCACCCATCTCCTATACAAAGCACCTCTAAGTTAACCTCTTGGCAGCGCTTCAGCTGTTTTCTCTAGGCTTCTGAGAAGCTGGTTGTCACAGGGCTCTTTCTTGGCCACCACCTTGCCTCTGGACTGATTGGCATCTGTCCTGCAGTGAGCAGACCGGGCTTTTGGGCAGTAACACCTGTCATCTGTGCTCCAACAACTCATCAGGTTTGAAAATATTTACTCTGATTATTGGCACATTAACCTCACAAGCTGGTGGGCTCACCATAATGCTCCCTCTGTGCGTGTGCCCCTCGTTGATGCCACCAACCCACCTCCTCACCCTGTGCTTCTTTCCACTTTCCTAAAGCTTCAGTGTCCTTCCCAGGGTCCAGCCATTGCCCTTTTATTTTCAGGTATCCTTCTTTTTAATTTTTAACTTCTGCATAGGACAGAAGTACGTGTGTTCCAGCCAGAGTTCCAATGTGCTTGCGTCTCATGCTAAAACAGGCATAATCTCAACCTGGCCAAATGGCTTTCAAGTGTTAGCACACACACACACACACACACACACACACACACACACACACACACGCAGAGCTTATTACATGGCAGCCACCAGGCTCCATGTCCAGGTCTTTGGGGATCTGGCATTGTCCTGTGCACTGCCCAGGCGTGCTGGGAGATAGATTCAGTTTCAGGGGATCATACTTGAGGAAGGCTTTGTGAGCAATAATGTGGACTGAGGTTAAAGCCAGAGCTGCTGGAAGCTTGCTCCTGATGAAGGTCCACAGAAAGCATGCGCATGTCCAGGTACATTTCCTGGGAAAAAGCCATAGTGAGGCGTGCAGCTTACAGCACTGCCTGCAAGTCCCTGAGAGACGTGAATCGAACATCTTCCCCCAAGTTTAATTGAAACCAGCTAGGGGAATTGTGTAGCTCTACAGTTACTACAGGGAGGGGAGTTTATAGATTTTACTATGCAAGAGTAACATCCTTCATTCTTTTTGTTCCATTGTACAGTCAATTTCCAAGGAGCAGCTGGCTAGGGTGTAGGCAAGGAGGCAGCTCCTAGACCACATTTCTGTGCCCAGTTCTCAGTGTCATTCAAGTCATGCTAACAGTTCATGCCTGTCACTTCGTGTCCCCCCTGGAGTGGCAGGAGTCCTGGGGATGGGAATGGCATCTAAGGGACATGGTACCAAATGTCCTGACTTTTCTCAGGGGTGAGACATTGCTAACACACAAAATCTAGGAGGCCATTTTGAGGACCCTCCAGCACAAAACTCTGGATCGTGACAGTGTTTTGGCCTTCACCTCTGCCGTGGCTTAAGTGCACCTCTCTTATGCAACCCTTGAGCTACTGCTACAAAAATTAAGGAGCTAACAAACGATTAAGAAACTGAATTCTGAAACAAGGTAAATTTAGATATTAGGAGATAAATCCACATTTTAGAAGCATAAGCTTTAAACACTGCTGAATGATTTAGCTTTTCTCACTTTTATATTAACACAGAAACAATAAATTAGAGAAGCAATATTTCCAGCTAAAAAGACTATGCCAAATTCAAATTACAGCCAAGTGTGGCATGTGACATTTGTCTATTAAGACACATGTGACATCTGTTGGACAGGAATGCTAGAAGGCTCATTTTATAAGGCAGGGTTATGGTATGAGCACAAGCTCGACTTGCTTACGTTTCGCCTGTTTATAGTTTTTCCTACAACCAATGATATGAATGTGCTTGCAGCAGCCATACTTTAACTTGTATGGAGAAATCAAGAAAATCACAAAATCCTTTAATATTTTAATGTCCCTCATCATCTACCTCTAAATTTCTTGTCATGAGAGAAACAGAAAACCACTACATTGTTTATGACAATATTTGAAATGCTTGTTACCAGCAGAGAAATACAAGCTCTCAAGGAAACAGCCTCCTTTCAATGTCTTCCCTGCTCTTCAAAGGAAGAGAGAACGTATCCGTTTGCAAGCCCAGGAAGGGCAGTGGCACTCGCCCTCTGGCTGCTCTTCTCTGTGAAGGTTTGTGACTACAGCTGGTACGGTGAATTTACTTCTGAAGGAAACCCACTTAGGAGGCCATTAGAATTCACCTTGAGTCTCAGTGTTCTCAGTGCAGCCAGTAACAGTGCAACTAGCCTCAGACACATCTTAAAACCCACCTCAGGGGAAAGCTGTGAGGCTTAGTGCAATAGCACATATAAAATTGCTACGCAAAAACCTGGTGTCTAAGTACAGTCTTAGTAACCTCCCTCGTGGTTTTCCTTTCCACACCCTCTTCACTGCGAAGATTTGCCCTGCTGATGGGTCACTGCAGTCCTGCTAGCTCTAGGTTCTTATTTTAATTCTTCCAAGTTTCACTTTAACTGAAATCTTCAATTTGCTTTCACTCCATACCACCACTTGCTTCACTTTCTTGTCTACTTCATCTGGTATTTTCTGCCTCTAACCTATTCATCGAATTTCTCTTTCTGATGCATGATGTGGTTATGTATGTTAGCATAACTAGGGACTTGAGCTGAGAAGAAGTGGGCATTCACCCAAAGAAAACTGAATGAGAGCCTCACAGATCTGCGCCCTTCACCAGTTCCAGGCCCGGCTCCCCTGTCTTTGCACCCAGTTGCCCTGAGGAATCCAATACATTCAGGAAGTGCTTTTCTTCTCATCACTAACACTTCGAGGAAGGTCTTAGTTCTCTCTTCCTTTCTCTAATCCAAGAATATCAGTTCTTTTATTAAAGAAAGACATTTTCCTTGTACTACTCTATATTTTCTAATACATCTATAAAGCTAATTTTTGCTCTGATAATTAAAGCATATTTCTCATAACATCATAGAAGAGAGAAAGTACTGTCATATGTGGAAAAGGAATGAACAGAAACGAGAAGCAACACAAAATAAACTTCCATGTTCACTGGTATAGACAAGGTGATGAAAATATTCCTTTGTACACAAAAGGTGAAATCCTCACCATCTTCCTAACTTCTGGCATTTAAAGTGCCACCTATGTGATTTACTGTTGTGGAGTCAAGAACGTAGTGAAATAATTCTTCCTCTGAATATGGTGATTTTGTCGTCATGAGCACCATGGTATCTAAGGCATATGTAGCGCCAGGACTCTAGGGCCATAAGGAGACAGGGTGCTGCAACCTGGAGTCACTCTACATGGTGACATGAGTTCCAAGTTCTCTACTGGTAACTAACTTTTAGTGATGTTGTTAGCTCTGTTAAGAGGTACACAATCAAATATATATCTAAAATAGTAATAAGTAAACATTAGAAGTCCCTTTTGGAGAAACATCAAGAAAACAACATGTTTGTTTTGCAGTTGTTATTTTGTTCATTTCATAAAGTCACTGAATGAATATATGAATATTTATTAGAAGTAGATGTCTACCTTAAAAAATGGCTGACACTCAAATGCTGATGGTAGAAGAGCATGTTTCACAGTAACCCTAAACATCTTACTTTTGTGATTACAAGAAAATACTATTAAAGTTAAAAAATAAATGTAGCTCTTTAGTTTGTGTAAGTACAATTTAGATTATCATCTATTCTATTTATTCCTTCTTAGTATTTCTTTTTATTAAATATACTTGATTACATATAATGTTCTTAAAAATTTAAAGTGAATATTTTCATGATAATTTCATGAATGCCAATATTTAAATTTTAAAATACTATCTTCTTATCCTCTCAAAGTTTATTTTTCATTGTAAAAGTGCTTTTTGTATAAGTTTCCTAAATAATTTCATATTTTAATCCTTAATATTGCCACATAAAATTCCAAATAGTATGCTGTGATTACAGCAAACCAGCAGCAAGTTCACATGCTGTGAAAGCGCTCCACGAGTGGGGCCAGGGTGTGGGGCGCCGCACTCTTCCCCATAACTAAGGGAGTCAAGAGCAGCCCCAAGTGCAGCAGCATCGTGCCCTCCAGGCCGTACATCTGGAACAGGGAGACACTGGCCCAAGGGCCACCAAGCGCACACATGAGCGACACAAAAGAGAAAGCTCACGAACAGCCAGCTATTTGCCTTCATGTACATTCTTCATGGAATCCTAGAGCTTTTTTTTACAAAACTTTAAAAAAACTTTACTTACTATCCTTTACTGGTATGTATAATAATAGGAATTATTTATTTTTCATTTTACACATGAACAGAGCCTATCTAACTCAATGAGCCCCATTCCTATTGCTACTATAATTGTACTAAAAAAATACCACCCATGTTTATAGCAGCCCAGTCGGTCATGGCTAATTCTTGGAAAGAACCCAAATGCTCATCAGGTGAGGAATGGATGAAAAAGATGTGGTCTTTTTGTACAATGGAGTATTACTCAGCTATGAAGAAAGATAACCTCAAGGCTTTCATAGGTAAAGGATGCAACTGGAGGCTAGATTCATAAGTGAAATAAATCAGACCCACATGTGTAAACATCAGATTGTCTCCAGAGTATAAGGACCTGAAAGAGTAAATAAAATCTGAAAAGTATTACAGAGACCGCGAAAGGGAAAGAAACTGTTACAAGGAAAGGAACAACTGGGATGATGAAGAGAACAAAAGAAAGAAAGAGAGAAATATGTATCTATATACACAGGATAGTGAGGAGGATGTATTACTAATTTCTATTTGTTTATTGAAGAGAGAAATTAATGCTTAAACTTTTTTATTTTGACCAATTTTAGATGCTTTTGTCTGGTAACTTCATCAACTACTTTGAAGACACTAAGGTGCAATGTAACAACATTGTTGAATTTCTATCCTCTTGGGGTACTTTTTGGGGGGAATTCTGTATCATTTCGAATGTCTTATCTATTATGACTTTTTATACTCTTTAAAGTAAAAAGGTACTTTGAACAATTGTACTTTACTGATCAGGTTTTAATAATTTCACGTTGTAGTCAAATAAGAGTTCTTTGAGCTTAATTTTTTAAATACTGTAAAAACACTGGAACAGTTGGATAATGTGTCTATAAAAGGTACAGAGCCCCAAAGTACCAGTCTCTAAAGTTAGACTATTTAAACAGGCAAAATTAGTAGTATACAACTATGGCATCTTAGACTGCATAGCCTTTCCAAATAATTGTCTGATTTTGTCCTCAAAATTATTCTGAAAAAGGATATCGGCAGCATCTGTGCTAATTTTATTCACTCAACATATTTACTGACTTCTGACAGCAGCTGTCTTGGTTATAGGGTCATAAAAAATAGTAAGATGGCTCCCCATTCTGTGAAGCTTAACTAAGAGTATATAAGCATCAAAGCCGTGGGGTGGTTTTTCAGTTAAGAAATATTCTTCCAAGGCTGAAGCACAGAATGTCAAACAGAGTAAGGGCCTGAGCCTTTGCACTGCTGTGTTCTAATGTGCTGGCCACTGCAGCTTCAAGGATGCTGACAGAAAGCACGAGCATCCCGGCTGAAAGACGAAGGACAGCATCTGCCCGCAGCCTCCGCCGCTGTGCGAGTCCAGAATTTGCAGCCTCCCGGATCCCATCGGGCACCAAGCGCCCGCTGATGCCTGCGATCACCACGATCCAGAGCGCAGGAGGTGAGCCTGGGCTCGGGAACCCAGAGCCTTGGTAGCGCACAGGGAGCCCTCGCCACACGTCCTGGGGAACAGCACCATCCGCAACTGTGCCAGACGCCGAAACAAATGAGACTGTAGTTCCTGACAGCGAGACAGTCTCTGTCTTTCAAGGTTGCTTGTCCAACAATTCTATGTGAGAAGATAATCCAGAACAAAGGTAACCCCACTGCTCACAGGAGTTACAGAAGCATGAGACCCCTGGGAAAGTCTCCCCTGCCACGGGTTCTAAGAGATCGTGGCATGTGAAACTGCACTCCTCAGGGTTCTACTTTTCATTCTGGAAGAGAAATGGTTTTTAATTTTATGTGTACATGTTTTCATTGGCCCAGGCACCCACTACACTTAATTGGACAGGTCCTGGGAACATTTTAATTCATTTTTCATCTTCCCTCTCCCCCTGCCATTTCTTGGTCTTCTTCCCCTTCAAAGAACATGTATCGGTGTTTCCTATTATTTATCTTTTATTTTGCTCTTTACTTAGATTTTAGGATATTCATATAAGCAAAGCCAAGTGATATTTAATTTTGTGTGTCTGGTTTATTTCACTTTACATTATGATATCAAGGTATATTGATTTCTTTTTTTTTTTTTTTTTTTTTTGCAGAACCGGGGATTGAACTCAGGCCCTTGCGCTTGCCAGGGAAGCATTTATTCCACTGAGCCATCTCCCTGGCCCCCTTACACTGATTTTCCTACAAGTGACTGAAGTTTATCCTCATGACTTTTAAATTGAAATACATATGTTAAGCAAATACTGAGTTGGACTAAAGAGAAACACACCTAGCAAAGGGACAGCAGCCTGTGGAGCTCTTGAAATAGGAATGTGCAATCACCCTCGAAGACTAGAACAGAGAAGATAGATTGGTCCGTGAGTCAGAAGGGTGTAGGCAGGCCTAGCCAGGGCCAGGAGGGCTGCAGCAAGGAGTTTCATCTTTGTCTAAATACTGAGTAGGCATAGAAGTTGTCTCAGCAGAGGACGCACATGTTTATATCTATTTTTAAAATATCGCTCTTCTTCTTCTGGCTTTGAGAATAGCTGACCAGCCATAAGCCAATAAAATCTAAAAGGCAAAACTATGTGAACATCCATTTGCAAGCACTGGAAAACACATACGATGATACTATAGTTCTAATGAGGACTGGAATAAGCTGGAAATGTCCCACAACACCCTGGGTTTCTGTCTACAGGCTCTTTCTAGATCTTATCACAGGCAGAGGACACCCAGCCTGGTCATGTCAATCATATTTAACTGAAGACACAGACAGCAAAAGTCAGTTGGAAGAGAGGAAACCGCTTTTAGGGTGGTGACCAGCGAGGAGAGAACTATGCAGAGAAAGACCTCTAGAAATCCCTGCATAGATTTGGTAGAGTCTTTGCCCAAGCTATACATGAATGAAAGATTGCACAAAACCTTGTAAAAAACAATTGACCATAGAAAGAACAAGTCCTGAATGAGAAAAATTTACCAGGAGGTTTCCCTCAATTCGGAACTTTTAGAAAGGACTAAAATCCCCTGTTGAATGACTTATGCCAGCTCACTTGCAGTGTCAGCCTTGAGGAAAGAGATTTATGTCAAAATATAGTGAACTAGTGGTGACCAAGATACCAATATTAGTACTTTATTTTACCAGAACCAGGTCAGGAAGAGGGGGTGCAGGTGCAAGATTCAAGAACCTGTAACAGGTCTGGTATGACCTTTCAAAAGCCTTTGACTACTTTCATTTCCTAAGATCCAAGCACCCCATCCTCCTGCAAGAACTCATCATAATTCTCCTCTGATAAGACCTGAGTTACATAAGACTTCTCCATAGTCACTTTGCTTATAGACCTTGTCGACTTCTGGGTCAAACCTGCAGCACAAAAGCCTCTGAAGTCAAAGACCACCCTATTATTGGTTCCTTTTTTAGCTTATTTTTCATGGCACTATTTCTAACAGTATTAAGAGCAAAAGAGATTAATGCCTCCAACTAAACTGCTACATTTAATATCTATTATATAGATTCAAACCAAAGTACCCAAGCATGAAGTGCTGTAAGATTTATTTTAATATTCTATCTGCAAGTCCACCGCGATGCCAAGACGTCCAGTTAACCTGAAACCTCAGTTTGCTCTAATTAGATTTTCATTCTTAAAGCAGATGTGGGGATTGAGAAGGAGCTAAGACAGGACCGGGCACCGCCCTTGGATGACCCTCTTTGCATTGCAGCAAACTATTTTCCAATTACGTTCGAAACACAGAGCTATCATATTTTTCTACCCAAACATTGGAAATACTTTCTGGACTGAATCTCAAAGTGGATAAACCCAAAGGACACACACAGTATGCTCAGCTCTGGACAGAGTGAGACCAAATTTGGAGGCTGGCTGGATTTGAGGGGGCACCGCACCAGCGAAGAAGCTGCGCGGAGAAGGCCCTCCAGAAATCTCCAATGAAAGTTCCTTGTGTCTTCTGAGACTAAGAACAGTATCACAAT
Organism: Octodon degus; assembly: GCF_000260255.1. NCBI lineage: Eukaryota > Metazoa > Chordata > Mammalia > Rodentia > Octodontidae > Octodon > Octodon degus. The sequence goes on from NW_004524622.1 coordinate 5,231,067, forward strand.
AGGAATAGGTGTGTTTGTGTCAGAAACAGGCAGCAGCATACACCAGTCAGGAGCATACTAGCAGGAATGAGGCCTATTGTGGTCCTTCACTGAGCATATCTTGGTTTCTCTTTATTGACTCTTTCCTCTTATGCTTTAAAAGATAGAAGAAAACCAGACACTAAAAATTTGCTGGACCTCTCTGATGTACTGAACTTTGAATAAAAATGATTTCATCATTTGAAAGGACAGAATATAGGAAAAAATAATAAAATGATTTGTCAACATTTTTGTCTGGAGTTAGTAACTTTTCAGAGGGTTGTTCTAAGAAAGTCTCTCCACTCTCTCCTGTCTGTCCTGCGAGCCAATCACAAGGCAGAGAGTTTTGCTTTGACCAGCTCCTAGGTGGAGTCCGGGAGTCTGAGGTAGTTCAGGCACAAGCACTGTCAAGGGCTCAGAACGGGATCTGCTGCTCAGAGATCTCTAAATCCAGAATGAAATCATCTGTTTGAGAAACTTATATTCTTATTTTCTAAATTGAAAACTAAACAGTTAAGTTGGGAGAGCAAAAGCGCAGGGCAATGCTTTCCAAGCTGCTGGATTGAAATGTGTGTGTTACTGGAGCAGGAGGATTTAACGACGGAAACCACTGAGCAATGCAGGAAAAGAGGTGCACTTTAAAACTGGCAGAAAATCCAAAACAAAACAAAACAAAACAAAAAAAAAAAAAAAAAAAAAAATGATTGCTCAGTTTTAATGCCTGAATTGTTTAAAGTAATTGACTTGAATTTTGGAGTACTAAATCGAAATTTTTAAAGCAGCCTCACTCAATTCAACCAATGCAAACATGGGGTACTTTTCTCTTAACTGCAGCACCAGGGGCGAATGGTTGCCTCGCGATCCGCGCTCCCACCCGTCCCACGTGGAAAGACGACCTTTAGAGAGAAATGCTTCCAATAGCAAGAGCGGTTGAAGGAAGGAAAGTAATATTTGCTCTCCTTGCTATATTTCATTCTTCTTGTAGAAACAGACTCGTCAGTCTTTGGCACATTCTTCATCTTGTTAAACAAGCGGAGCTTCACAGAAGGCAGACGGCCCTGCCCGTGGGCCGCGGTGGTGCTTGTCAGAGCGCCTGGCGACCTCCTCTGCTATGACTGGTAGAAATGCCGAATTCCCATCTACAGGGTATGGCAGGTAACTTCCTAAAGGCTCTATTCAGAGGGAAGCTGAGCAAGGCACAAGGATGTACGTGTACGTCACGTAAGAAGAGGACGTGATTAGTGTGCTGCAAAAATTATGGGAGCATATGTAGTATATTGATGAGAAGAAAACAAGAACTGGGATGATAACTAAGAACTATAATTGTTGTGAATGCATTCTAAAGTAATATATACGGGGCTGGGGAGATGGCTCAGTGGAATAAGTGCTTCCCTGGCAAGTGCAAGGGCCTGAGTTCAATCCCCGGTTCTGAAAAAATAAATAAATAAATAAAATAAAGTAATATATACTTGTAAGTTTCCATTAGTATATGTACTCCAAAGCTATGTGCATGGTGAGAGAAGAGATTAAACCAGAAATTGTACAAGCAGAGTATTGTAAGTTATTTTATATTAGCTAATGTGTCATTTTCGGGGGGGGGGAGGGTGAAGAATGAAAAATGCTTCTTTTACACATAGTTCAGGCATAGTTCATTCAATTAATGAAATTACAAAATAGAATTACTTCCAGCATATGTTTTTGTTTATGCTTCTAAGGCAAAACAAAGAGGCAGAGAGCTCTTTAGATTTTAGTTCTGTCATAATTACTTATGTGTGCAAATACATAGAAAAGTGTAGTCGCACAGTTAGGTAGCTAATTGTGTTGAAAATATAATTGCATGCTTACAAGGATAATCGTGCCACTTCTGTTTCAGAACTATTTTTAAGCCCTTGGGAATTTAAACGACCTCTCAACTCTTAGAAAACAACATCAACCCCCACCTAGAGATGTGACCTAGCATTTGTTTCAAACCTGCAACAATAAATTTGACTGCAAAGCAACAGGAAGAAGCTAAAAGTGTAAAAGCTGACACTGTGAACCTGACAAACAGGACTGAGATCAGCTTCGGTGCATATGGGGAGCACCTTTGTCATGAACGGATGCTCTTCACAGTAGAAAAACAGCCAGTTATTCAAACCCTAGAGCTGATGGGACGTTCTACTTCCTGTTGTGATTCTGGGTCTGATAATTTGGAGCACTTACAATCACTCCAAGATTGCTGTTGTTCATTATCATGCAGGCTACAAGAGAGTTACTAAAGTGTTAAAAATCAAAGAGAATTCAGAAATAGTCTCCAAGGGGAAAAATACCTGAAATTTCTTTACTTATATGGTACCAATTTCTTCAGCATTCTAGTTCAAACTCAGCATTCTGGAATCAACTCTCTCTCTCTCTCTCTCTCTCTCTCTCTCTCTCTCTCTCTCTCTCTCTCTCTCTTTGGTAGAACCAGAGATTGAACTCAGGCCCTTGCAATTGCCAGGGAAGCATTTATTCTACTAGGCCATCTCCCCGGCCCCTCAATTCTCTTACAATGTCAATTTTCCTTTAAAAATATTCTCTCTGTATCACTCAGCTGTTTAAAAATCTTCAAGTACAACTCATAAAATCTTATATTAAAATATTAAAGTGTTCTTTTGTGCATATTGATGTTTTCAGAAAAGGAAGAAAAATGAAGGTAGCTTTTAAATATCATTTTTCTTAAAACTTCACTGAGAATAATTTGATAAATCTTACACGTTTATACATCAATTATAAATACTATGGCTTCTTTTCATTTTATTATGTCACTTTGAATTTTAAATAAGGTTTTCTTTCCAAAATTACAGATGAGCATATCAATATTTTATGGTTTGGTCTGTTAATATTGGCTTACAAGCAATTCTTTTCTGAGAGGAAAGTAATACCTACTTGGCCAGAAAAGATTATTTGAAATACAGAAAAGGAGATTATTTTCAATCAAAGGGTGTCAGCGATAGAAATCTAAGCTTCTTTTCCTCTCCATTCTGCCTCCCAAGTTGGCAGTCTTCATGTGTGGTCTTCACCAGAAGACAGATACCGGGGAGGAAGTGACAGTAGCCATTTGTGTCTGGGCCAGCCTGGGCTGCACGCGTTGTCGATGGCTACCAATCTATAATCTTAACTCTTTATAGCAAGGCATCAAGGTGAGCATTAGTATTACTGTTTTATAATAGTTATTATAATAGTTATATAATAGTATTACTTGTTTTATAAATGACAAGGTAGGGCTTAGATCATTTTCCCCAGCTAGGAGCCAGGGAGATAGCTCAGTAGAATAAACATTTGCCTGGCAAGCACAAGGTCTTGAGCTCAATCCCCAGTACAAAAAAAAAAAGCTAAGTAGCAGCAGAAGAGAGAATCCAACCCATGGATACAACATCTTTAAACATTCTTACATAAGCAGCATCAAGTGACAACTCAAGAAGAGACTGAGCCTAAGAGGAATGCCTAGACACAGTTCTTCTTCTCTCAACTGTTGACACTCTGAATCCTTAGCAATTCAAGCTATTTACTGGGAAAGGTATCACTTTCTTCTATAATCAAAGAAGCCTGGCATAACTTCTTTTGTGGGATTTCACGGGCCATTTTATTCAGTATCTATATCACTCAGGATTCTCTAGAGAAACAGTAATAGCTTTATTGTTTTGAGATATAAATAATATAAAATGAGGAAAAGTGTGCTTGATTATGGAATTGGAGAAGTCTCTAACCTAACCTACAAACTTCTCCATAATTTTGAATCCCACTTTCCAGGCAGAGGACAGGAGGAGATGAGATAGGATATTCTTTCTCAAGGAGAAGGGCAGGTAAAAGGTGCAAATTCCTGCCCTTTTTTTTTTTTTTTTTGCATTTGGTACAGGGTCTATAAGGTCTACAGGGTCTCACTACATAGATCAAACTCGTAGTGATCCTCCTGTTTTCAGCCTCCCAAGAGCTGGGATTATAGGAGCATGCCACCACGCCCAGTCTCAATCTCCCTCTCAGTGTGCCCCTGGGGTGGAGCTGGCAAGGCACACCTAGGATCAAACCCAGTTACTGCACTCTGCCTAAGCAGGTGCAATCCAGTAAGCTATCTGGCTGGCCCTTATTCATGTGGCTTTTCATCAGAAACTCTCATATTCATCTAATAAATACTGTATGCCTGCTTAAGTGAGACCTGATTCTAAACTCCAAAATGAAATACAGCAGATCCAATTTTTGACTGGTTGAAAACTACACAGAAGAAACACAAGCACGAAGAGCCCCTCACCCAGTGTGACTGCATGAGGTTCAGTTACCCAGCTTTTCTAGCCACTCTGCAGTGACTTTGAAATCCTTATTTACATAAAACAAGAACTACAAAAAGGTAAGCATTATGCACCACCATTTCTGTTCTCTGGATTTGTCACACAGCTGAAGGTACTCCCCATCACCATCATATAAGCATTTCCCATTTGCCCATGATAACCTTTAAAAAAATTCATCATTTCCACACTTTCAATCTTTTATAACTTGACTTTTCAATTTTTAAAGTTCCAATGTACATTTTTCTTTCCAAGAGAACTTCTTCAAAAATAGGTCAAAACTCAACCACATTGAGTACTGTACTGAAGGTAAACAGGACCTAATTAATTGAGCTGAAATTTAAGCATGGACAGCAATTGTCCTTGATGTGTGAACATAGGATCTTGGAAAGCCTTAACCCTATCCAAGGGCCTGGAGAGGTGAACGTATATTCATGATATCATGAAGAAGTTATCTGCCCTTTTCAAATTTATTACCATTTGAGTTAAGTGTATATTTCTCTCAGAGGATAGTAGAAATGATCACATAAGAGACTGAGTGCCTGGAAAATCTATTCATGTTCTTTCAAGCAAGCAGATTTTTTAGAATGTAAGAAAAGAAATACTTATTTCTAAACAAAGTATTTTATGCATAAAAATGTATTCATTTCCATAAAACTTTTTGTTCACTTTTATTGTGGTTACTATAATATTTGAAACTTGATTTATAATAATATATTTTTAAAACTTTGTTAATATCAGTAGGAAAATAGCAACAAGTCTAATAGGCATTCTAAAATGCTTTTAGTCTTTAATCATTTTAAAAGTGTAAAGGACTCCAAAGAACAAATGTATGAGAATCTCTCCTTGCTAGCATCTCTCAGAGTGACATACACAGAACTCTCATTAATAAGAATAGCATCAACTAGAAATTGAGTTTTTTCTACCAGTTAGCCACTTATACGCATTATTTCATTTAATCTTCCACTTCATTATGAGCCAGGTGCTGTTAGACCTTTAAGGGGAATAAATTTCTGGTTCTGGATTGTCAGAATATTTTCCTACAGGTAAGAGGAAACAATAGGCTTCAAGCCAGGGGTTACTAAGTCAAAATGTTGGATTTCTCATTTTTACTGCTCAGTCTCAAGATTTAAAAATATTACAACATCATTTGAAAGATGATCATCATGTATTATTAAGGAAATGCAAATTAAAACCGTGATGAGATATCATTCCTTATCTACCAGGAGAAAAGTGCAGACACCAGAAGGTAGGAAATGATAGTGAGAAGATATACAAATGAAGAAGCCATATCCATTGCTTATGAAAATGTAAAATTTTACAGACAATTTAGAAAGTCAGGCAGCTATTCCAGCAGCTATGAGTTACTGGAAGGTTGGAGATGCTTACTAGAGAATCAGGAGCATGCTGCAGGCATTGCCTGATGTAAGATTCTAGCTGGAGCTCAGGAGACCAGATTGCAAATAGCAAAGCACACAGCAAAGTCCAGGTTCTGGGGGTCTCAGTGGGAAGCCCAGGCTCCACTGGCCATTGGCTTGTGATCCATGGGTATTATACTCTGGTAGAAAAATCTGTCATCTTTTTGCCCATCACCTGATTTGTAGGTTGTCCTGATAGGAGATTAAAGACCGAAGAGTAATTAATCTAGTGAGGACATTTCTAGGTAGACCAAGGTTCAGTCTATGGTACGGGTACTGATGGCTGCTTCTAGCCAGAGCTACAGTGAAATTCAGGAGCAGAAAACAGATGTGATAAGTTTGTAGTTTTATTAGAAGGAGCTCCTGAAAGGTGTGACAAAGAAAAATAGGGTACTTGAAAAAATTTGCATTTACAAAGATGTGAAAAGGGTCATCAGGATAGCTCAGGGGTGCTAAGGAGCAGCATTTGGATCCCCAGAGCCACATGTCATACCAGCCTAGTCCCCAGGACAGGCTGAGCCAGCCACAAAAAAAAAAAAAAAAAAAAAAAAAAAAAAAAAAAAAAAAAAAGATTTGGAGTACTTCACTTTGGACCAATAGGAAAATGGTTGGAGGCATTTCAAGAATTGGCAAAATCCCAGCCTTTTTTTGGTGTGTGTGTGTGTGTGTGTGTGTGTGTGTGTGTGTGTGTGCATGTGTATGTGATGAAAACAAGATGTGCAAGTAGCAACTCATTTTCAATAAGGACTATTTTATTTCACACTAATTTGATTAAAATTTGGAAGAGGCTTCTATTGAAATTCAGGAAATCGCTATTCATAAATGTCTCTTAAAATCATTTAAGTTAGTCAGTACTTTATTTGGAAGTCAGGGAGAAGGGCTTCTGCATCCAGGCATCTGCACTATGTAACATCTAGGCAGTAAGTCTCTGACATCAGACAGCCTGATGGCGTAGCCTGAGGCCGTGTTTCTTATCTTCATCTGTACAAGAGATAGCAGTGTCTGACTCTGCCAATAAAAATGCACATTTTTGTTTTCTCCTTGCAATTAAAGGTGACAGGCGCCTGTGAAGCCCATGCATCCCTAAGCGCTGCAACCAATGGTTTTTTGGGTTTTTTTTAATTGTGTTTAGGACAGGGTCTACCAGGGTTTCACTATGTAGATCAGACTCCTAGTGACCCTCCTGTTTTCAGCCTCCCAAGAGCTGGGCTTACAGGCGCGTGCTGCTACTCCCAGTCTCAATCCCCATCTCAGTGGGCCCTGGGACCAGGGCTGGAGCAACAGACTGATGATGGAACCCTGGCCGCTGAGTCTGCCTATGCCTAAGCAAGATCTTTAATTCCCTGAGCTATCTGGCCAGTCCTACAAGATTATTTAAAGTGAACTACATGATTATTTTAATTTAGATCAACCAACCCACAGGAGAATCAGTGAGAGAAAAGAAGGAACACATAATACGTAGTTAAAGGAAAATATTTTTAAAGTCACTTCAAAGTGAGAGGGGAAAATAGCACTTCTTAAGACAATGTTTAAATCCAAATTAAATTTTGTATTGAGTTTAAGAGCTGATGGCCAAATCTTAGAAATCCATAGATTCGGCAAGGATTACGTTCACTAAGGGTGGTTTCCTTCTTCAACAAGAATGGAAGGAAATCAAAAGAGACTCAGAATGTCAACTTTCTCATGGTTTCTCCTATGTGAGAAACCCAAAGTATAAATACTTTAAAGAAAAGAATAAAAGAGAGATGACAAGAAACACAATTTTATACATACGGGAAGCAGATAGGGATGGAGGAAGAGACCTAGATGGAAAGCCCTAAAAATGGCTAAGACTTGCTATACAGACCAGTTCCCTAAGAGGATGGTGATTACTGTATTGCAAGTGCGCACCATGAAAAGAAAAAAAAGAGAAGGAAAGAGGAGGAGAAGCGATTCTAAATGAAATGCAAAGACGAAGACAGGAAAGATCTGGAAAAGCTCAGCTAGGGCAAGCTGTGACCTGCTGCCTGGTGTTCTAACGCTGAAGCCCTGCTTCTGCCCACAGAGGATAGCAGATACTTGCGTGCCTCTTGAGTTTGGTCTAAGGCTTCACCTCAGCCTTCCCTCAGGAAGTGTGATTTAAAAACCTCAGAAGGGCCAGCATCTATTTAATCTTGTGCATAGATAATGCAGCTCTAGCCTAGGTTAATTCTAGTAAGAATACTTCCCAGATACTCACGAGAGTGAAGCACTTCTTTTTACCTGTCATCTCAGGAACCTGGATCCTCCGTCCAGGCGCTCTTTGTGGCTCGCTCTCGGGCCAGTCCTTCCTGGATCTGTCTGCCTGAATCCTGAGGCCCTCACCTTGGAACTTCATGCTGATGGCTGGGCCTTACAGCTTCCCTGAGGCTGAATTTGTCCTGACTTCATGGTTAATATCATACGCACCAATAATGCCTATGAGTCTGCGCTTCTGCCACCTCCTCCTGATGTGGCACAGGCTTGTATTTGCTGGCATCCGCAGTGGGAGGGGACTGGACACTAACTGACCTGGAGCCTGGTCATTCCAGTGCCTCCATGCACTCATGCTTATTGCCAAGGATGTTCTCTGAGACTCAAACACACTCATGGATGAGTTACAAGAAAAACAAGATAAAACCTCTTAGGAAACCACAAGCAAAAACCAATCACATTCCTTTATATCCTCATTCTAGTAAATTATAAGCTATCAAAACTGCACACATTTTGAGAGTTTACTAAATGCAAATGAAATTGTCTCATTGGCATGCTGTGACTTGAGATAATAAGAGATTTAAAGAATAAATTCAGTGAAAGCAAAACCTGGTATCCTTCAGTGTCAGTGGCTACTTTGATGAAGCCCATTTCAAATTGCAGTGTCAGCAAAATTAAGCCATTAAAGCTACAAATAAGAGAGTTGAGAGTTCCACGAAGAACCAGGACTAATTGGATATACATACCCCTCCTGGGCTATGTATTTTAGCTGTATAAATCATCCGTAGTTATTACTAAAGTTGGCGGAAATAACAGACAAGGTAAATTGCATCCTAGACTTCTTTTGTGCACAGTAAGTTAGGGTCTCTTCTTAAATAAGACATAGAATAAAACATAAGAAAAACGTACACAGAGAGACATTAAAAAGACAATTTTTTCCATGCCTTTTAATTCTTGTTTAGTTAAGTAAGATTCTTGAATTAAAATCTCAATAAAAATATTTGCTACACCGTATTTCAATTTATAGAACTGAATCATCCATTGAAGAAAAATAAATTAATAAAATCAACAATAAGCAAAATCCTTATATCAAATTGAGGAAAAAGGTTAGAGCAATGGCCACATTGTCCTCCCACCCCCTATGCGCGCTGCTGGTGTCACTTGCGCGCACAGCCCAGGAGCAGCAGATATGAGCGGGAGGAGAGTAGAAGGCCTTCCTGAGCCATAAGAGGGTGTTCATGTATTTATCACTTTCATAAAATAGGCATCAGCATATGTAAGTGTATCATTTTAAAAACAAATTACTTCACAAAATAATGAACTTGAAGTATAAGGAGAGATCATAATTTATCCTGGTCATATAGATCTCAGGAGCAAAAGTAAGATTTTCACTCAGTTCCACCTGACTCTGACACACAAATGATAATCCAATGAGATTAATAGGTTCTAGAAGATTATCTCATATTCTTGCAATTAATTTTCATAGCTGTCTTAGTTATTTCTCTCTCCTCGCTGAGACAAAATTCCTAATGCCCAGGATGAAGGGAAGGAAGGTTTATTCAGTGTGGAGGTTCCACTCATACTCGGCTGGCTCCAGGGCAGGGTGGCCCATGGCAGAGAGCAGCAGTTTCCAGAGGTAGAAAATGGAAAAACAACAAGAGCAAAGGGAGGAGCAGAGAGAGCCAGCCTCTTCCCCTTCTTATCCTGCAACCAGCCTGCCTGCCCCAGAGCGGGCACAGCACTCACACCACCAACCCCAGCCTTGGACCAGGAGTCAATCACAAGCTCTAGAGGCTGCCTGGCAACTGCATGAGGTCTTGGGGGGACATCTAGCCACAAACCATAGCAATATCCTAAACTGTGCTTTGCAGGGAGGTCTCAGCATTTCTTACCTAAATAAGAAAAATGTTCAGACTTGAAAGGCAGCGATCACGTTCTGATCGCCATTGTCCCAGAACTGCACAAAACTGCAGGAACAAAAAGAAGAATAGTGGATAAATAAGTAATTGGGAGGATAAAGTGTTTCTTTTATTCATTTTGGAAAATTTTGTGTATCTGTGAATAATAACATTTTAAGTCATACATTTCAAACTTATGGACTCTGCAGATGGATCAAATACATAATTAACAAGTGATAGGGAGGGCACAAAGAACTTTTATGCAAGAAACTATTACTTCATTCCATAACCAGCACAATTTTGGACAGCAATGTAAAGAGTATTTGAAACATCCATTGGTTTCTAAGATTGCCACTAAAGAATGGCTTCTCCCATTTAATCATTTGCTTTGAGTGTCTCCATAAGACCAAAGATACTGGTTCTATGGTTTGAATATTTTGGCTTAGCGTGTACTAATTCCTCACCTTATTCACCAAAAGAAATTGGCTATTTCAAAACATGTCATGTCACATGTAATTGTAAGAGCATTGTTTTCTCCTCTTTAATATTCTGATTTCATTCTTCAAAATTCAGTGATGTTTGTAAGAGAGCAATTCAATAAAGCTGTTGTTCCCTGACCACTATATTTATCAATCTTTGGCTGGCTTGTCAGTTGAAAACCATATGCAAGGTGCAGCAAGAATATTTTAAGATGAGGTTGCCAGTTTATTGACATGGAAGCTGAAGTTCAGAAGGCATAGCCACTTTGCCTAAAAGCACAAACCCAGGCAGAGACCATTCAAAGCCAGGAAATCCCCATCAACACGCAAGTTCAATGATTTATTCTGCCATTGTGTCTCAATGACAATGACCTTGTTATTTTGGAATGTTTCAAATTTTAAAATTAAAGAAATACAAAATTCTTTTCAGTTTTTAATTACTTAAGTAAACCTGACAGATGCCACCTCACTAATAATCTAAAGTTCTCTCTAAGCTTCAAAACCCAGTCTTTCTGTTTTTCTTGAAATTTATGATTTCTTTTGAAGAAAAAAGCTCTCCACAAATTCATCAGTGATGGTGGCAATGGATAGAGGCACGTGCCTCAGAAATCGCGTTGATATGACCACACTTCCTTCTTGTTCTGTCCTTCTTCATCCTAGAAATTCAGTGTACCCATATTGGAACATCAGCGGTTTTTCACCCACAGAAATGAAGTTACTCAGGTTCATTTGAAGAAACTTAATAGAATCAGTAATTTTAGTCCTGTGCTAATTATACTGAATTTAATAATAAGAAATAAATTGATGTATACCTCAAGTAAATTTCAAAATATAGGAGATTGAGATAAAAGCAAGGACACAGGTCAATCTTTTTCAGTCCCTTTTGATGAGATGGCTATTATGATTTTAAGGTAGGGTTTCCCAGAATTCCCAACCACAAATGCTGCTGCTAAAGCAATCCTATCACCAGAAAATGACATGTGATAGGGACAAGAGCAAAGGCCTGAGGACACAACCAACGCCATCACGTAGTCTCAAAGGAGTGAGGACCCTCAGCCAAATTTAACAGCCTCTGGTGAAGCCACGGCATCAGAATACAGAAGCATTCCACAGCCATGCATCCACTGAAAACTATGAAGTGAATGATTCTAAGATAAAATACCTATGTGTCCCACCACCAGCCTGGCGCAGCCAGAAATAACTAGAGAAGCACCCTGCAGCTCCGAGGAGGAGGGCAGGCGGTTACTTGGTCACTCACTACTTTAGGAATTATGCAAAACAGTATCTTCTCATGCTTATGATTTCTTTATAAGTAGGAAAAGCATAGGGGAAAGCAGTGGGCAACTGTGGAAGACTGTTTCTCTGTGAGCACATGGCTGTGTGAGTGCTTGCTTGCACGATGCGTTGAAATCATAGAAAAGCAGGCTGCAGAGACACCTCAGCTGTACAGTGCCTGCCTGGCAAGTGCAAGGTCCTGAGTTCAATTCCTGGCACCAAATAAGTAAATAAATAAATGAAAAAGGAAGGAAATGAAAAAATTTGAATCATAATTGGTTTCTTACAGCAAGATAAATGTGTGCTAAAATTTTCAGAGGAAAATATAAACCACTGGGAAAACCAAGCGCATGTTCCCTAAGAAGTCAGAGAAAAAATGAGTGTGAGATATAGATCTTCAGGAATGTCATGCCCTGAATATTCTTATACAGTGTGTCTTCTCAGATTGATTGATAATTAGACAGGCAGATAGATATAGATTAGATACAGATAATAGATAATAGATGAATGGATGGATAGACAGACAGACAGACAGACAGACAGACAGACAGACAGACAGACAGACAGAGAAATAGACGTAAGTGCCTGAGATTAAGAATAGAGCAAAGAACATCCACTGAACAGATGTGCTCAGGAGAGAAGAGAGATGATGAAAGAAATAAAATCCAAATAGAAAATAACTTGGAATTCGCTGAAACTTTACTATTATCAAGTCTGCAAATATAATGGAAATGTGCACACCAACTGGTATAAATAAAGATAAATGCAGTTAGATTCAGCTTAGTGAAACTGAAGAAAGCAGAAGACAAACAATCTCAGAAGCCCCAAGAAAAACAGCAGCAAAAATCATACACAATTAGGCTGGGAACACACTAAGGGAGAAGCGGTGACAGCCCTTGTTCCCTGTAGCGACTTCAGAGCTCATGAGAAATGAAATCCAACTTCACCTCGGATAAATTGCCAGGATACAGTTAATTAATTTTATAAGTTTAGCAGCCCTGGAATAAAGCTAGAAGAAACTTTAAATAATAAATGTGAGTTTCACAATCTCCTATTGTTATGGTTTAGACCTAAAATGTCCCCCTACCATTTTATGTTCAAAATGGGCCTAATTGAAGGGGTGTGCTCATGAGTTTGTTTCTCTTTTCTCCCTTTCCCTTCTTCTCTCTCTCTCTCTCTCTCTCTCCCCCTTCCTCCCTCTCCCTCTTTCCCTGTCCCTCCTCTCTCCCTCCTTCCCCTCCCCCTCCTCTCTCCCTCCCTCTCCTTCCTTCTCTCTCCTTTCT
>NW_004524622.1:5244219-5252134 GCF_000260255.1 Octodon degus
TCCACTCTCCCTCTCTCCCTCCTTCCCCTCCTCCCTCTCCTCTCTCCCTCTCTCCCTCCTTCCCCTCCTCCCTCTGCTCTCTCCCTCTCTCCCTCCTTCTTCCCTCCTCTGATCCTCTCTCCCTCCCTTCCCCTCCACCTCCTCTCTCTCTCCCTCCCTTCCCCTCCCACTCCTCTCTCTCTCCCTCCCTTCCCCTCCTCCTCCTCTCTCCCTCTTTCCTTCCCTCCCTTTCTAGCTCCCTCTCCCTTGGTCAGCCCCTGTCCCTCCCTGTCTTTCTCTGCTTCTCTCCTCTCTCTCCCCTCCCTCCCCGCTCCTCCCTCCCTCCCTGCTCCCCTCCCCAGCCACATCATTTCTCCATTTCTCCTAAAGGTGATTCTCCTTCCACTATTTCCTTTCTACTCTGGAGCCACCCAGCATGGCCTAGAGCCAACTATGAGCCATAATAAATTTCTCCTTTTTATGCTTCAAGTGTTGAGTATTTTATCTCTGTGATTGGAAACTAGCTATGCAAGTATAATTTACTTATCTGTTTAATAATATAAATTTAGGCAAAATATATAATTGAATTACATTTTTTCATATGTGTTGTATATATTAGTATAATTGTATAGCACTAATATGGGGATTAAATACTACAGTACATATACACTTTAGGATCTTTATATCAGTAATTTCATTTCAGTCAATCTAATATTAATAGTAAGCTCTAGTTTTGAGTCAAGAAAAAAATGTACTTTTAAGTTCATATGCAATAAGAGACACACTATTTCTCATAAAAAATAAGTTACATAAGGATTAACCTTATCACTTATGCACCGATTAGTCTGTAAGAAATAGCTTACCAGTGTTCAGTGCTTGACTATAAAACCTATTAGAATCTGACTTAACTCTGCATTCTTATGATTAGGCCAAGGGTAGGCTTCTTACACAATGAAATCTATCAATACCACAGACCTAAGTTCAATTGTGCATGTTATTGGAAGCCATTGGGAATGATCTTGTTGCAGTAGACTGTTCTGACTAACCTATGATCCCCTCAACTTGAGTGCAAGCAGGAAAAGTAAACCATTTCTAATTAAAAGAACAAGGCAAAATTCAGGGGATGTGTGTGTGGTTGCGTATCCAATCGTGATCATAGTACACAGACCATAGAGTTTGCTTTGCTATTGTCTCTCTTCCCCATTGGCTTGAAGAAATCAGACAACTTCGCTGGCAAAATCCAATAATAAGAACCCAGGGCAGCCTCTCATTCCTGGGCAGACTCTGGAGGCTGGCAGTGAAGAGGCCAAAGTGGAGGTCAAGAGCCATGAAGCACTGAATTCTGCCAACAACCCAAGGAACTCACCAGGCAGGCACTTATTCTTATCTCCCTTGCCCTAAAAACACTTTTTGATCTTTTTTTTTTCAGTACTGGGGATTGAACTCAGGACCCTGTGCTTGCCAGGCAGGTGCTTAAGGAACTTGAAAGAAATTCCTACTATTTCAAGTTGCAGTAGACTGCACAGCTCTGCTTAGAACACTGAATGCCATTCTCAGGATGCTGAACAAAGCACCCAGCCAAAGTTTGCCCAGATGTGCACCCTGTAGGAACTGCAAAATGGATAAGTGTGTATTGTTTGGAGGTGACATCTTGGTGGCAGTGGTGTTAAGCAGTAATGTGCAATAGATAGATCTAACTCAAGAGAGGAAAACAGAGATCACCCCATAGTGACTCAGAAGAACAAGAGACTATTTCTTTCAAAACCATTCACACCTTCCACAGCTGTACTAACTTCTTCTGTTTTGAATCATTGCAGTCTTAAAAATGCAGTGCTAAAATGATTACATGGGGAAATAGCTACAAGGATTAAGGTGTCATGAGTTTCCCATTTGCAGTAGAACCTTTTGTTCCTACAGGAACATTAAAATAAGGTAGTGATGGTCCCAAGTAAGCTTTGTGATTGAAGTTAGCAATGAAATTGCTCAAGCAAAGTAAACCAAAGCAGAACCTAAAACATGTCCCGTTTGTCCTCCAGAACACCACATATAGCCTCAGCGAAGAGTTTAAAGGTCCAAAGAGGAACACACGAGTGCAAGGACTGCCGGAATGATGCATGAAGATCCACAGAAAGAGCACTCACCCGAGGATCTGTGTGTTTCCACCCTTTGCCTACTGCTAATCTTGCTCCAGTCAATACTGTAGTTAATAACAAGTTTTGCTTACTGGTATTGTTATAGTCAACTAGCAGTAAAAATTTCAGTCCATATAAATATGATGAAACTTAAAATAATCAAAGTCAGCTAATTTATCTTTTGCCCTTTATAAGAAAAGTTATAAAGCAGATACAATTTTCTGTCAAGAAATATAATTTTGTTTGGAAATAGAAATGCTGAAATTTCTCTTTTTTCATTCTAGCATCATTCATGATCTTTTCTAATTGTAATAATCTTAGTTTTATTAAATCAGTCCTGTGATCTTTCTTAAGCACAGTAGGAAGGGTCTGTATTGTTTGGCTCTTATGATTTGATCCCATGTGTGCAGCACTTCCTGGATTCGAGGGTGCTCCACTTGGTAACAGCTCATCAAAAAGTCCCTGAGTGGACAATTACTGGTGGTTTTTCAATTCCTGAGCAAGCCACATTTTCTCTACCTCAGCAATATAAGGTAATAGTAGTAGGGAGTTGGGTTGCCCCATGTATAGAATTATTCTGTGATTTTAGGATAAATCGCCCTAGGTAGCAAGTGTTGTCAATATTGTTGAAAGTGGTGTAAGAGTTACTGTTGTATCCTCCTCTTTTATCAAATATTGTAAAGTGTCTCAATTTGCTCCACTGTGATCATTCTAGTCTGTTCAAATCAAAGATTCAAAAGGCTACACCTGGAGATGAATGAAGTGAAGAAATAATTCAGGGCAGAGAGAAGAAAAGGAATCTGGGATCTTCATGCTGACGCTTGTCTATGCAAATAATACAAATGTTCTATTCACTCTGAGAAATACAAATACTTTGGCTATACTTTTAGCTTTTATCCACAAGCAAGAGGCAAATCTTTAAAACAGCTTTCTTATTATGAAGGAAATGTAAATGTTTTCTTGTCACTGGAAATACCTGACCCCCATAGATTAAAAGAGGACAGGTAGGGACCATAGGTTCTGTTTATGGTTGGCTGGCCCAAGACAGAAGTGGCAGGAAGAGGAGCCAGGTGGAGTAAGCCACCTATCACCTGGCAGCCAAAGGCAGGGCGACAAGGATCAAGCCTAGGGGAAGCTCTGTGACCTCGGTCCTTAAGCAGGACCCCCTTCCTGACAGCACATTCAACTGTGAGCACACCTGTGAACTACCCCACCACCACCTCCTAATCTCCTGCCAAAGCCCAACTCTGAACACATGGCACCTTTGGGGGGGCACTGACACATGAAACCACAACAACTCTAATGAGATGCTACTTCACTCCAGTGGAATGGCTATTGTCACAATGACAAAATGTAAATTTGGCCAGGAGGTGGAAGAAAGGGTATCCTTATACACTGTAAGTGAGAAAGAAAATTAATGCAATAATTATGGAAAATAGTAGGGAGGCTTGTCAAAAAACTAAGAATACACCTGCCATATAATCTAGCTATTCACCTTTTCGGACATAAAACAGACATCGGTACCGTCAGCGTCAGTGTACACTGTTCACAGTAGCTGAAGTAGGGAAGCAACTGAAGTGTCCACCAACCGGAAGACAAATAAAAGACGTTAGGTACACGTGTGTTCACATTGGGACTGCGTTTTAGCCACAGAGGGTGAGAATCTGAGGCAGTGAGGACATGGATGGGGTGCTGGGTGTGACAAGCCCAGCACAGAAAGACTTACATCAGGTGCCCGCACGTGGAAGTGGAGGCTAAAGCGCCAAACGCAGAGTGCTGAGGCTCCGAGGGTGTGGGGAGGAGAGATGACCTGGGAGCACCCCGTTACAGCTCCGGCGGCTGTCACACTGCAGATGGCTGCCTATGACAGTTACGAACTTATATTTCAGAAAGCCAGAACAAGGCATCTCTGTGTATCTCATTATACGAATGATCCATACTGAAGTGATAGAGATTTTTTATTTGCTTTACACTTTACACAGTGTCTGTATGAATAGAAACCTCATGTGCACCTCATTAATTTATAGAACTTTTGGGATTTTGTACAGTACTTTAAAATGCCTTCATTGTGGCTTTTCATTGCTCTTCCTTGTGCTGTTGGTGCAGTGCCAGGGATTGAATCCTGGGCTTCCACAGAAGAAGCAACTGCACTGGCACTGAACTATAATCCCAGGTCAGAATAAATTTTTAAAAGAGAAAAGAAGCTCTCTTACTCCTCAGAAAACAAAATGTGTAACAAATTTATCTTGGCAAATACAGGAAAAATATTTCCTGTCTCTGAGGTAAAGACAGAAAATAACTTAAATGGTAGCTCCGAGAAAAACTTTGAAAATAAAAGAAGATATCCCCAAATGTTATTGAAAAGAGATGGGGAATCAGAAAGCAGCTACTGAAAAAATAAGTGGCCTAGAAAACGTGCTGAGGAAGAGAGGCCTTCAGCCAAATGGGAGGGGGCCAGAGCTGGAGGAAGCGTAGGGCAAGAGAGGAGCAGGGGGAGAAAATGAAAAACGGGGTGTGAAGAGAGCACGGCGCAGCTCTGCAGGCAAGTGCAGTCGGTGTGCGCTGCAAACACGAGCGACAGAGAAGGACGATCAAGAAAAAGAGACATTTCTGGGGGGGGGGGCAATTGGCAGCATGCCTATTTTTTTCCTACCAGGGTGACAACAAAAGGATCAATACTACTTCACGAAATCTTAGACCCTGCATAGTTTATTTACAAATTAAAAACAGTGGGAGAAACATGCTTAGTGTTTGAGTCTCCAAAATTTTATACTATTTACACATCTCTTCTGTTGAGAGTTTACTTAGTGTACTCAAGAGGATAATGAAGTTTTGTGTATCCACAGAAGGATTAATCAGGATCCTAGGCAAGAGATTCGGGAGCCTCATTAAATATCAAATAATCTTTAAAAAGCAATCCTCTGATAACTCAATAGCAAACACTCAATCTTCAGTGATTTCCCAAGTAAATACAAATGAGCTATACAAAATTCCTTGTAAGCATTATTATTTTCTTTGAAAATAAAGGAAAGACCAAAAGAAACTGTTTATAGTTTTCCACACAGACCCATCAATATAATTTCTCACGTCTGGTAGAAATCAATAGGTCACACTCATGTAAGTTGGGCTTTGAGCGCACGTGTGAAAAATCAACACCCTAAGAATAACATAATCCCCACCACTCACACGGGATGACTTCACAGTGTGCTGTGACCTCTGCTCTCTCGTTCAATAGTAAGTCATACAAACTATGAGGCTGATATTCATTTCTCCTAATTTTTCAGACAAGAAAATTATATATGAATGAGATAAAGCAGCTCATATAGGGTGGGGAAATGCAGGAGAGAAGGGAATCCAGAGAAGGCAACTTAACCTATGAGAATTTATTCTTAAATAGCAACTGTTTACTATTTTTCATGAAATAACCAGGGGTCAATGCTGAAAAATGGAGAAGAAGATCTTAAGTCTATCCAAGAACATTTAACAATATAGTTTCTTAATGAAATTCATCGACCAGTAAAACTCAAGTTAGATTTAGTATACATCACAAGTGGATGGCCAGAAATGTAAACCAACTGTGAAATAAGTTAGCAAAACTGCTTGCTGCCATACTTAGTACCATGGGGGATTTGGTGTGAGGTTGCTAAGGTGATTTTCCAGCTGAACCAGGTTTGTAAGCTAACACTTCATTATTTATTCCAAATGCTTTTATTTTCATCTTGTAATTTTTCAGGAAAATTATGGACAATGTTCTGAAAAATCTGTCATATATAATTCTGCATAAAAGAGGCTTGAAATAGAAATATGTTATTCTATGGATAACATAAATGCAATTCAAAGGAAGCTTATATGTTTTATTAGTCAGCATCTCTAGCACCGGAAAAAATACTTGACACTCCCTCAATTTAAAGGAGGAGAGGTCTTCTGGGCTCCCGGGTTTCGGTGGGGTTCAGCCTTGGTCAGCATCCTCCAAGGTAACAATGACAAGGGAGGGGTGGGCGAGGAAGGCTGTGCACCCTTTGGCAGCCAGAAGACAAAGGAAGGGTGCAGCCAGGAGCCCGAACCCACCCTCCACATCAGATCGCCACAAACCACCTCCCTCGAGGACGCCTGCTCGGGACAATACACTGGACTGCAGCGCTCAGGAGGGACTCACTCACAGGTGAGCAGGTGACCCAAGGCCTCAAACAAATAGGCCTCCTCCGGGGTGACATTTTAGATGTAGGTCACAGTACATTTCTTAAGTACTTCAGTCTCAAGTGAGTTGAAACCTGAATTTTACTAAGAGATGAAAATGTACAGTAATCATTATCATCAATATCTGAGTATCATGAACAAAGTACTATAAATCAGAACAGGAGAAATGAAAGTACTAAAGAAATATAATATCTAGAATAGATAAGCTGAATAGAGTTTTCAAAGAGTAGCATCTCAACCAAGGAAGAAAGCTTAACGCGGGAGGGGTATCCATTTCGTTTAGTTGCTAAGAAGGTCCTAGCTCAGCCAGAAAAGGAGACTCGGCTACATGGGGTTGTTAGGCGTCAGTGGCTGTCCCTGTGGCTTCATGAACTACTTTACGAGATGAAATCTCTACTGTGGAGGGAACACGTGCAATGAACGATGGTCATCGGACACAGAGAAGGGTATAAAACCATTTAGCAGACATTGGCTGACCCGGATCGCCAAGAGTGATGGAGGTCCTGGGCAAAGAAGTTCATGGTGGAGGGAAAAGGCTAGCTCTACCAAGCAAATGCAACAACAGGAGGCAGCGGTGGGGGCAGCAGTGACCTCAGCGCTGCAGCGAGGGGCGCCTCGAACTCCTGCAGACTATGTGCCGCGCACCTCAGGTGCTGTGAGGCTGCTGCGTGGCGAGTCGCATCGTCACACTGCCAGGAATTCCACGGAAAGCACTTCTGACTGACCATCCCTCCTGCTTCCAGGAGCCCATGAATTGCTGAGCTGCAGGGACAAGGATGGGTCGGCCGGGAATGGCATGTCGGGCGCTATATCGTTGCTGTCAGAACTGTTACTTTAAAGGGTCCTAAGAAACGCACGACCGAATCGCGTGTCCTCATGGGTTTCTTCCTATCTAAAAGATATTTTTAAGGGGAACAACAAATAACGAAACAATAGTAGTTGTCCTGAAAAGGGAAGGGACCGAGCAGGCAGAGGATGTGGGGAAGGAGGAGGAGGAAAGGAACACCCAAAAGTTGGAGCAGAGGCGGGTGCAGTAGGTGCTACCGCCGTTCTCCTTATATGGTCCTTCTTCTGTATATTTCATGAAAAACAAAAATTGATTTTAACGTGTAATAAAATAGATTTAAAATGTTGTATATAGGTTTCTATTTATGCATGTTACATTTTATGTCTCAAAATTTTCTAATCTTATTGAAAAGTGCTCAAAAAAGGCATTTTTAATGTTCTGGAGAAAACCTAACTTAAAGTGATGGTATTTACTACTTGGCTCTTTGTCATTGTCACGGCGTTGACGTCAGAGTCAATGCCATGATAAAGCCGATGACCACCCCGGGCCTCACAAGAGTGGGCCCAGCTGCGCGTTCAGGAGGTGCAGGTGCATATTTTTTAGACTATGTTTGCAAGTCTTTCTTCGCTTGTTGGTCGTGCAGTTCACTGTGCCGAGACAGATATCTGTTGGTATGTACAAAAATAAAATGTTGCTGTCTTGTTTTCATAGTTTTTATACCCAGAGAATCAAGTTGAAGCTTTTGCCTAAGGGAGAATCTCAAAAACATGAGCTAGCAGGATGTGCTTTTCTGCCAAGCAAAAGAGATTCCCATTACTAG
>NW_004524622.1:5252271-5256134 GCF_000260255.1 Octodon degus
GAGAGAGAGAGAGAGAGAGAGAGAGAGAGAGAGAGAGAGAGAGAGAGAGAGAGATGATTCAATCCAGAGAGATTTTGTAACAGGGAAAAAGGATCACTGAAGTAAATCTCAGGAGAGGAGAGCTGATTTTAAAAGAATATTTGAAGAGGCTTTTTGTTTTGTTTTGCTATGCAACTGGGAGAAGAGTAAAAACAGAATAAGAAATAAAAGGTCTAAAATATGTGAAGAGTGAAGAAAAGTAATCATACAGGAGCATCTATGCCATTAGCAAAAATGCTGTGCACACTTGAAAAAATGAAAAAATTCCCTTGGCAGGCAGTGTCTGGAAAAGAAACAGGCACTGGCCCCTACAGCAACGCCAAGCACCAAGTCCTCCTGCCTTCCATCGGATGCAGCACCCTGCTCCAACTACCGGAACTACCATGTGTGTATCCAAGGTCGTTAACAACCTAAATGGAAATAATGCTTTGAACTTGAGTTTGAGGGTAGGCTGCCTGAATTTTGTGATTTTAGCAATATGGTTAGGTGTAATTAAGGTGAGGTCAAGGTTTCCAGGACAGAGATGACAGCAATCTCTCTTTACCCGCCTCTTGGCTTGGACGATCACCTCAGTCTGATTGTATTCAGGCACACCTACCACGTGTCTGAGCAGCCGCTCTGGACCCGATGCCACGGAGTCTTAGGTACCCACCAGGCTGCCTAAGCATTGCAGGCTGTCTCTCCTCACCAGACTGCGAGTGCCTGGGCATGTGACCGGCTGCACACAAAGGCATCTCAGTGCCCAGAGTACATCATGGAGGTAGAACACATTGCCCAACACACTGAGTGCTCGGGATTGGTTGATTGAAAGAGTATGGAAACAAGAGGCATAATTTCTACAATGTTAATTCTAGTCTGCTGAAATATAAAGACCAGCATAATCTACACTAATAATCCACCACCTGAAATTACCAGGAAGATATCATAAGACATCTGTAACTTGTACAAGGGTCTCTCAGCGTATATGATGAATGCTTTAATTTTTAAAATGTAATGTAGCAAAACACACATTGCCATTACAGCCCCTGGAAGATCTTCCTATACGCTGAACGCACCTACACGCTCTCAGGGCCACCTCAGCCTGCTAAGTTCACCCAGCAGGTTTGCCTTTCACGGGGATTTTGAATTTGAGGGAGAGCCAGAAGCTGCACGATGCCAGCCCTGAATAAGATGGCTGGAGTCACACAATCCTGTTTGACAGTATGCCCTTCTGCTGGATGGGACTAAAGCAGCACTCAGCAGACCCTTTTCCTGGAAAAGCACCTCCAGAAGCGCTTCAGAAAGCAGCAACACCGTGGAGATAAGTATTTTTGAAGGGAGAGGAAATATTTGAGAAGAAATAGTGGCAATATGTCCTTTTCTAGAATATAATTTTTAAATGTAAATATTCACCTTATTTTTATCATACTTCATATTCCTTTAAAAATAAATATTCAACCAGGGTAGGCTTGAATATATACTGTAAAATCTTGATTCTAGTGCAGAATTTATGAGATAAGAATCTTAACAAGGTAAACTCATCTCATTAGCATCTGAATTTTAAAAATAAACAGCCAGTGTGTGCTCCTTGTTGAAGGCCAGGCCCTGGGTTTGGTCGCACGTCAGCTTTGGTGCCCTTTCAATTGTGTGTTGAGAAAATCAGTGTTTCATGGGGCACTGTTTCGCCGTATCACATGCAGAAAAGTCATTTGGCTCAAACCCCGACTCTTGCCTTTACTATGAAAACAGCAGGCCAAGACTGCTCTCACCAGAGAGAGCAACGGGAGCAAAGCCAAGGACAGTCCGCTACCCTCGCTCATTGTGAGTGCTCCAGGAACATTGTTTCTAGACCTTAAAGCCAGTGTGCACCAGCTCAGAGGCACAAAGCAGGGCAGGCTGCCTCTTCCTTCTTCTGAGTTTTGAGACTTAGAGAAGCCTAGATATGGTCTACATTCAAAAAGATTGGGGGCATGTAGGTACTAAGAAATGTCATGCAAATACCCTTCACCACTCTGTACCTTGTCCTATACTCTCTTAATCATATCAACCCATAAGATTGTTTCACTTCTGATGAAAGCCTGTCACAATTTATTGTCTATTGTAAGTTGTGTTCTGGCGTCTGACTTATCAGTGCCTAAGGACACGCACATTCACAAACAATGTGTTCTGTGCTGTATTTTAAGGATTTTATTGTTTAAATTACCCTATAAGGTTAGTATCCAGTCGTGTTGATTCTTTAAATAATATGAAAACACCATTGACAGTGCTTTTTGTTTTAGTGTTGCATATGAATGTCCGGTTATTAGAGCATCACTTGTTGGAAGAATTATCTTCTGTCCATTGAGTTATCTTTGCACACCTGTAAAGAATTGCTTGATTTCCAGATGCTAGGTGTTCCCATTGACCCATGTGTCTACCCTTTCATACCTATTACTCTTATTTATTTATTTATTTATTTATTTATTTATTTCTAGGGAAGGGTCTACAGGGTCTTCAAGGTCTCACCACTAGATCAGACTCATAGTGATCCCTCTGTTTACAATCTCCCAAGAGCTGGGATTACAGACACATACCACCACTCCCAGTCTCAATCACCATCTCAGGGTGCCCCAAAGGCAGGGCCAGCACAGAAACCCCAGGGATCAAACCCCCAGCCCCTGACACTGCTTGTAGGCACTTTAATCCATTGAGCTATTTGGCAGGCCCTGCCTTCCCTTGATAAAATCAGCTTCTCTATAGCTAGAAAAATCAGTTAATACCTTGGATTAAACAAATTTATGGATCAATTTAAGAATAATTGGCATGTTAAATATACTGAATTTTGTAACCATTGAACATGCAGTTTCATTCCATTTATTTAAGTATTTTAAAAAAAATTTTTTGTATCTGTATTTTGTAGTTTGCAGCTTAAAGGTGTAACAGTTTTTGAATATGCTTATTCCCAAGTGTTTCATTTCAAAATACTGTGGGAATTGGTATTCTTTTATAATTTTCCTTGTAGTTCGCTAATATATAGAAGTAAAATTGATTGTTGGACTTTTTTAGTTGTGTCATCTACAAGTAAGTTTTACTTTTTCTTTTCCACTTAAAAGTATGATCTTTTTCTTTTGCCTTATTGTCTTCACCAACCTTCTAAATACAGTGTTGAACAGAAAGAGTGAAACACTGATCCTTTCCATGTGCCTGGTGTTTGGCCCGAAGGCCAAAACCTCCTCTTTGCCTATTAAGTCTGGTATGCACCGTAGGATTTGCTGACAGCTTTTCTATGATTAGACAGATGTCTTCATAGAGAATTTTTATTATGAATAAAAATTGAATTTTTGAGCAATTTTTCTGTCTTTTTATATAATAATTTTATTTTTCCTTTTTCATCTGTTAGTATGGTGAGTTTCCAAATTGATTTTCCAATATTGTATTCCCTTTGAATCTCTGGGATAAATTGTAGTTGGTCTTGGAGTTTTAAACTCTATTGCTGAATTAGATTTTCTAATACATTTTGTGTTTTTGCATATATCATCATGGGAAATATTAATCCACAGTTTTGTTTTCTCATGGTATTTTTGATTACCTGGACTATTAGATTTTTCCTGGATCAACAAAATGAGCTGAGACATGTTCAATGTTTTTAATCATCTAGCAATATAATTAAAGTTATTTATTACTTAAATGTGTCTTTGTTCATAAGAATTAATCAATGAAGCCATATAGGAATTAAATTTATTTAACTGATATAGGCCTTAGGCCTCTGTCATCTTCTTCTTCTTCTTCTTCTTCTTCTTCTTCTTCTTCTTCTTCTTCTTCTTCTTCTTCTTCTTCTTCTTCTTCTTCTTCTTCTTCTTCTTCTT
>NW_004524622.1:5256239-5273461 GCF_000260255.1 Octodon degus
CCCCTTCCCCTTCCCCTTCCCCTTCCCCTTCTCCTCCTCCTCCTCCTCCTCCTCTTCCTCCTCCTTTTTCCTTCTCCTCCTTTTTCTATTTTACTGCATGGTCTACAGGGTCTCACGATGTAGTTCGGACTCATAGTGATCTGCCTGTGTTCAGCCTCCCAAGCACTGGGATTACAGACACACACCACCACGCCTGGTCTCAATCGCTGGCTCAGCATGCCCGGAGGTGGGTTCAGCACGGCAGGCTTCCATCCTCTTTAATGGCTTTTTCAATGATTTTCCTTAGCTATAATTCAGCCACTTTCAGTGCATGGCACAGGGCTTTTTGGTGCAGTCGCAGGACTTGTGCCTGTCACCGCAACTGATTTGAGTGATTCATAATCCCCAAAAGAAACCCTACATCTGTCAACTGTCCTTCCTCCTTTAACTGTCATCTCAAAATCCCCACCTGATTTTAATAGTTCCTCTAAGAAAACACTAATGTCTTTTCTGCATTCACATATTTGCCTAGTGTCTAAGAAGGACAGACACAACAGACACTTTACACTGGTGCATCCCCCAACACACAGTGCACAACTGCCTTCTTCCACGTAGCATGCTGTGTGTGGATTCATCAGCTTTGCAGGGCCTCATTTCTTTTTACTGCCAAATTAAATTCCATTGTATTGCTAGAACACATTTTACTTATCCAGTCATCATTTGATGCCCAGTTGGGCCGTTTTCACTTTGAGCTATTATGATGAATGCTACTAAGAGAACTCATGTACAACGTTTTGTGTGCCATATGTTTTTATTTCTTTAAGGTGAAAACCTAGAAATGAGATTGTTGGATCATATACAATTCCCATGATTAGCTGTTTGAACACAGTCACTGCTTTCCCAACATGAGCCAGCATTTCACCCTCGCACCAGCGGTGTGTGCAATCCAGGGCTCCCGCACTTCCCGCCTTGAGGGTATCTGTTCAACAGCGTTCAAATGTGTCCTTCACAGAGTTGTTCAGTTTCATATATTTCACCAAGGGTCTGCATGCAAAGTTATTATAGTGCTATTATAATCATTCACTATACTATTGAGTTATTATTCATTATTCTGTAATCTATTCCATTTTATACACTCATTTGCTCTCCACTGTATTCTTGTCTTACATCATAAAACAATCCTGCTGGTCAACATGTATGAGCCTCAGTTAAGCCCTTGGAAGATATGAGTTATAGTCTACTTTTCAGCACATAGGTCAGTACTATATTACTATCAGTAAATACTCAGTAATTTTACCCTGGGAAAGCAACCTAGGTAAATTAAGTGTAGTCAATTATAATTTGCCTCTAAAATAGAAGAGGGAAAAAGCTGCATTTTTCTTATCCTTTTAGTGTCAGTTGCCTTATTCTAACGTCACTTTCATTCTTGATGTTGGCCGCTTCTGTCTCCTCTTTCCCCTTGTTCCATCAGGCAGTTCTGCCACCACTGCCTTGGGAGCTGACTGGCTTCTCCCAGTGCTGAGACTGTTAGGTCAGTTTCACTCCATGTCCCTATTTCCACCTGTCTGTCTCTTGGCCTATGAAGGATTTTTCTTACAGCCTTTGTATTGATGGTTGAGACACTCTTTCCAACTCTGGATGTCCAAGCATCTAAGTCATGAAACATGGAGAGGAAGGAGACTTTAGGGATCGTCCCAGGGTGCGGTTTGTTGCTTGGCCCTGCTTTCTTTTCCTGTCTATGGTGATTACTGTGCTGGTCCCCCAGGACTTTCTGTATTCCATTCTGAGCAGCAGTTGCCATCACGGGCTGTGGTGGGGAGAGGGACATTTGGTTTGCTTTAAAGGGGTGGAGCTGCCAGCATCTAGGCTTATGTGGGCTGGTAGATAACACAAGGTCTTGATTTATTAGGAAAACTAACTACCTGCTCACTGTTTCCTCAGAGTTACTGTACTGAACGATGACATCGAAACATTTAATACTGTGAAGTGTCTGTTCTGTCAAAAGAGGATCACAATATGTTCAGCACAACTTTGTCTCCACATTTAAAATTATACCATTATTTAGATTTCTCTCCAGAAAAATGTACTTTAATCTTTTTTGTTGTTGTTTCATTTTATGGCATAAATTGAAGTTAGGACCTGGCCCTTGCCAGGCAGGCGCTGCGCTGCTCAGCTGTTTCTCCAGCCTTAGTCTTTCATGTAAAGGATGCTGAGGCTCCTGTTTTCACCTATGTGATCTTCTATAACAGAAAATGTATTTATTTTTTTTAGTTTATTTTTCCCATAACTTTATTGAGAAATAAATAGCAATGAGACAGTTTCAAACCAAATTGGTAGGACAGTTTCAATAATTAACACATTGCATACATTCTTCCTAGTGGTTAATTGCTGTACAAGATGCGGACATGATATCCTATTTACAAACACCATTAGAACAAATCCCTCTATTCATTAAGAGAATGTAACTATATATCTATCCTAACCACTTTGAATACACAGGTACAAAAGGGACATTCATCTGTATCCCCTTTTTTTTGTTAAGTTCCATCATTTAAATATTACAGGTGTGTAAACTCAGCAAAATATTCTAAAAGAGTTCAGTAGTCCATAATAGTATTGGGTCTTCTGCTTCACTGGCAATGTCAGAAATTGTTGACCTGAGTCCCCCACAGCTCAACATAACACCATGGCTTTACTTCTTATACTTCTTTTTTATACTTTTCTGCTGGATGGTCAAGACCAAGGTAAAGCAGGACCAATGCAACAAGAGTTGTAGCTTTTGGGTCTGAGAAGGTCAGTGAAATCCCCTCAGGATTTACCTGAGATCCTGTACCTCAGGTTGCAGAACCTTTGTTAGTGTCAGCCATTTGACACTGAGTCACATGGCCATTGCTTGGCCAATGTGCTCCCTATGAAAATCTGAGAGAATGTTCTCTCTCCATGTGACTCTCCTTAGGCACACTCTACATCATCCTCTTTGGCCCCATAATCTCCTTGATCAGAAAATTTGGGACACTACCGAGTTACATGATGTTACAGTACAAGTTCTCATATGTCCTGAGTATTAATTGACCTTGGAAGGCTAGGGCCAAAATGTTGGCTTTCCTTGCAGCCCTCCTTTTTCTCTAATTTTGGTCTTCAAACTTAGGTTGTTAACCATCCAGAAGACAAGTTTATTGTTGTTACCATACCACCTAGGCTGTTAAGCTTAATCTCACTATCTGTCTGAATATCAAACATCTTAGGCATAACATGGAACAGGTATTTTTCATCAAGTATTGATATGTTGAACTTTAAGTCCCTATAGAATATGATGAAAAAATTTAAAAATCAGAAAATTTATAAAACATGCATCATTATTTCCTAACCTGTTCCTTTTTGTATATTCATTTTCGACTAAGTTCATTCCTGTCTTGTAGCACAAAGTAAAGTTTCTGTCCCAAATTGTTCAAGCACAGTTAAGCACTGGGTGACTCAACTCAGGCTCTGCTTCTCAGCATGTAGCTTAGTCCAGTAATCGCTGATCAGTAAATACCAAATAAGTTTTGATGGGGGGAAGAAAACCTAGGCAAGATAAGTGCAAACTAGAATTATATTTTCTCTAAAACAGCAGAGGATAGCTCTGCATCCAGCTACTTCCATGTAGAAAAGCTGGAGACAGCTTTATAGGGTTTTTACAGATCAATGTGTAACTCAGAAGTAGCAAAGAAGGCACAGAACTTATTTTGGGGGACATCCCGGCCTTAAGCCTGCTGTGTTCCTTTTTCCTCCAGACAGAGATTGAGGTATGTAGGGGATGACCTCACTACACTGTCGTTTGATAGTGATGCACAAGAAAAAGCAGAGGCACAAAATATGTCTCACAATTTCCTAGAAATATTAGAATTAATGGTCTTAAATAATTCAGTGATAAAGCTAATAAATTGGTTTCTTAAATATAAACACACATCTGTATGGGGGTGCTGGGGCCATAACCCACCATGCCACCATGCCAGGGAACACACCACACAACTCCCACTTGAAGCCTTAGCTCCAGGTTAGCTTTTCTGAGACTTTCAATTTCTCCATCCTGATGTCTGGATTTAGTCATGCCCTAGACAGGAACATCAACTACAAGCATTGTGCACCTTTGGGACGCCTGTTGCATTAAAGTTTCTTATCTGCCATTCCCTCCCCCCACACGTTATCTCTTCTAGAGAAGAGTAATTACCTCATATTTACTTAATTCAGCATTTGGTAGATCA
Organism: Octodon degus; assembly: GCF_000260255.1. Lineage (NCBI taxonomy): Eukaryota > Metazoa > Chordata > Mammalia > Rodentia > Octodontidae > Octodon > Octodon degus. Next base: position 5,260,463 of record NW_004524622.1, read on the forward strand.
AACACTTACGTAGATTAATACAGACTTGCTAATGTAATATCCCACTTGTGATTTAACTACATGTGATCGTGGTTATCCTCCCACTGTTTATAATATATCAGCTGTTTAAAGAGTATGAATGAATGTTAAAAAGGTTAAAAACAAGAAAGATCATTTGTCAATTTTCCATTACTTGATTTTATATCATTTAACACCTGAACGCTGACAATACGGTGCGCTTGGTCTTGTCTCAGCGAGAGAGAACGTACAAGTGGAACATTCTGCTAGCTGGCAGCTCTCACGCCCTCACGATGGTGGGCCGCGAGGGTCTCTGTGACGGCACAATCGCAGTGAGCACGGCATCTGAAGAAAACGTTGTCATAAAATTCGATGCCAAAATAAGAAATGTGAGTGTTCTGCACAACTGTGGAGTGTCAGTAGAAGACAAACACATATCAGAGGTTTGTTCTTAGAGCACAACACTAACCATTTCTGAAATGAGGCTCGTTGCTTCCAGCCCCAGCCTTTATGACCCACTTCTGCCCTTCCACTTCTTCTAGCTGTTTTCAACACTCCCGCAACTGCGAGTACACTCGAGTGACAGTTGTGAGCCTGTGTGACATCAGAAGAGATCTGTGTGGCACTCCATCTTCCCAAATAGAAAGAAGTGCCCTGCTTTGCACAAATAATTGCAAACCAAGAAGCATCACATGGACACGCAAACATATTGAGATTCAGCATGATGAACTGAAAACTGTCAGGAAACCCTCCAAACACCTTTGCTTAATTCTCACTGAGTTGTGGAAAGTGTTTACGATTTTTGATGAGTAGATTATGGAGAGATTCTTATGTTGCTTTCACATAAACAACCATTATTGAATTTCTAATATTTATCATTTCTAACTTTTGTTTTATTATTTTTATTCCCTTTAAAAATAAAAAAAGCATAAATTCCAACAGCCTTAAAAATAAAAGAGGCTGGCCAGATAGCTCAGGGGATTACAGTGCCTGCTTAGGCAGTCACAGGGGCCAGGGTTTGGTCCCCACCTGCCGCGCCGCCTTGCCTGCGGAGTGCACTAAGACTGTGACTGAGACTGGGCGTGGTGGTGCACTCCTATAATCCCAGCACTTGGGAAGCTGAAAACAGGAGAATCACTGAGTCTGATCTGTGTAGTGAGACATTTTATTAAATATATTTTAAAACAGAGCAAAAAAGTGATATGCCATTACAATGACCACAAATGAATGAGGTGTTCCTGTTTCTGTTTTAATTTTCTAAAAGTGCTACATCTTTGAAAAAATATTTAAATAAATACCTTCACCATAAACTCAACTAGACTGCATAATTTAGTCTTATACTATTCTTAGTATTATACTATTTTTCTTTTGGTATAAAATGTACAGTTTCTTCCTTCATTATATACCTTAAGCTCATGTAGCATTAATGAATTTCACAAATAGGATGAATCTGCTAACACTCAAAGAGAAATAGTCTTGTATTTATAATTTGAAATTTTAAAATATTTTCTCTTTAAAATGCTTTTATTTTGATTAAGGGTCAGAAAATGAACTGGAATTTGTAGACAGAGTATGCTCTCAAAAATTCACATGTCTACAGGCCTGGGTACATAGTTCAGCAGCCCAAGTGCCAGCCTGGCAAGCCCAAGAACCCAGGTTCAATCCCCAGTACCACATACCCTGCTGGCCCCCAAAACTGGGTGTGGTGGTACATGTCTGTAATCCCAGCACTGGCAAAGCTGAGAGAGGCAGGAGGATCACTATGAGTCTGAGCTGAGTAGCTAGATAAATAAATAAATAAATAAATAAATAAATAAATAAATAAATAAATAAATATCCACACATCTAAAACTAATCCCTGGTGTGGTGATGTATGGCAAGAGGATGTAGCGTGATCATTAGGTCATGAAGACTGACCTTTCCCATTGACTTCGTGCTGTCACAGGAAAAGACACGAGAGGAAGCTGAGTCCCACACCCTCCACCTTTGACTAAGTGGGGACAAAGCAGAAGGCAGCTGCGTACAAAAAAGAAAGAAGCCCTTGGTAAAAGCCCAGGGCCTTGACACCCTGGACCTGCAGTTCTGGCTTCCAGACAGTGGGGAGTAAATCCCTGTGGTCTAACACAGCTCATGGGATTTGCACTGTATGAATTATGTATTTTACAGCAGTTGGAACTAAGACATTGGCAAGTCCAACTTAGAAAAAAGAATTTGTGGGATTGAAAGCAGTTTTCTAGAAGAAACTACAAAAATGAGAACATATATCTTAGTATTTATTTATTGTATCCTGTAATTATGTCCTTTATATATTGGTAAAATAATATTAATATATCAGACATTTCAAGTGTTCTGTTGACAATATTAGATGTAAATCATCACCAAACTCTAAGAGATAAATTTTATTGCCTGTGTTTTATAAGCAACTAAAATAAGGATTAAACTGGATAAATAATTTGCCTAAATCACATTGTTGATAGACACTGGAACTAAAATTTTAATCCAAATTTGGTTATAATGTCTAGAAATATTAATTGCCTAATAAAACAGAAAACTACATTTTAATATTTATATATTTTACTTTCTTTTGAAAAAATGATTCATTTGTACTTTTTGTTTTGTTTTGCAAAATAAGTAATTTATGGCCATTAGAGCAAAAGCAGCAAAGAAATGAAACTTTTAAAATATGGACAAGACAGCCACTTCTCAGAAATGAGGAATGCATGGGCAGCAACCTCTAAAAACACAAAAACAAGTTTTTAAAAAATACTTTGAAGTTTATTCTTCATTTATTAAATAGATGCAAGACTTGGAGAGTTTGAAAGCCTCTAGATAGCAAATATATCAGTTCATGTAACTTTTCTGGAAAACTAACTCAGAGTAAAAAAGCAGAGGCAAAGGAAACGTTCCACGTAGGGACACTGAGGTGACCTAGATGAGTACTCTCAGCTCTTGGGTATACAAGGGTCCTATTGGTTGAGTGATTTTCACACTTATGTAACTAATGATAGACCCAAATAAAGTTTGTTTTTACAGATTCCCAATTTAAAGCTTTCTCTATATAAATATGGCAAAAATTTGACAGGTGGAGAAGCTGTTGTGCACTGACCCCTGCCAAGACTGGAGACCATCATAACACTAATCAGTTACATAGAGGACCAACAGGGACGACTCCTTCTGCCACGTTTTGTAGCATCCCTCAGTCACACCTGTTAATGGTCCCCAGTGAGGCATGCATTGCATTTTTTATTCATCTATTTAATGCACATCTGCTGTCTGTGGCGTGACATTTCCTTGATTATGTTTCCAGCATTAGAGGATAGACAAGACAATAGGAAGAGTAGAAAGATACACGTCCCAGAAAAAGCAGAGCTGGTTACATGAGAACATGTTGTGCATAAATCATGTGGAAGCTGTGGCTAGCAAGGAGTGAGACGGCCCGAGTTTCTCTGCCTCCTGCTGTTCACACCCCAGCAAGCTCTTACTCTAGGTAACCTTACTGAATTTGATAAATCATTTTTTTTTGTAGCCACTGTTCAAGGTTTATTTGGTATTGTAATTGATGTGATGCTGGGCTGCACTGTTCACAGGTAGATCTTTTTACATTATATGGCAATGTACACTATATATATATATATATATATATATATATATATATATATATCAATCACATAAAATCCTTTAAGACAGTTATGCACAAGACATGCAGTATTGGATTTGTACACCGGATCCCAGGCTGTGACCAACTGGGGAAAGGTAAGGTAGGGTTTGGTGGGTGAAGCTGTGTAACTGAGTAATGCACATCTGTTTGAAGAGTAACTGGAGCCTGCACAGTGAGGTGTCTCAGAGATGCTGGGCTGCTTCACACTAACCAGGACTACAAGTGCAGCAGCATCCGGCATCAGGACAGAGCTGTAGGGTTTTGTGAATCATTCCTACTTCTAACTTTCGGAAACTGATGTTTTCCCCAGGCCATCTTCATAGTGTTGCTTCAATCACATGTCAGCTAAAAAGGACGACTGGCACAACTCCAGCTAAACCCTCCTGTATCCTAGACAGTGACATGGTGACACTGGAAGACTCTAAAACTGCAGCTCCTTCTGGATCGACCACAGGGTATCTGCACTCTTCTTCAAATGTGCCTCCTCCTCAGGAGTCAGAGTCAGTTTCACAACGTCAGAGATCCCATTCTGTCCCAGGGCACAAGGGACACTAAGGAAGACAACATCCTTGATTCCCTAGAGTCCCTTAATCATGGTAGAAATTGGATGTACCCTCCTAAGGTTCTTCATTATACTTTCTGCCAAATCTGCCACCAACAGTCCAGAGGCTCAGGATGTGCAGCCTTTCAGTTTGATCACTTCATAAGCGCTGTCCACCACCTGTTGGTGATCTTCTTTCCAGTGCTCCTTATCCCCATCTGTTCCTAACTCATGGTGCAGATTCTTCAGGGCGACACCAGCAACATTCACCACTCCACACAGGGACACTGATTCTTAATACGCTGAGAAGCAAAGGCAGGGGCTGACCTTCAGAAACCACCCAAAATGCTGGTTTCCTCCGCACCCCCTTCTTGCTGCCCACTCCCTTTGCCTGATTCCCTCCTTCGGGGGAAGGCGAGCACCCATGAGATGTGTGGGCCACACAGGGGTGCCAGGAAGCCAGCTGGAAACAGGTTCTCCAGCCACAAGTGTGACCCAGCCAGTAGACTTCCCACAACCTCATCAGAGATACTGAGCCCTAACCATTCCGATAAGCAACTCTCAGATTGCTGACTCCCAGAAATTATGAGAAAGCAAATGTTTGTTGTTCTAATTTCTAAAGTTTAGGGAATTTCCAATGCAGTCATAGATAACTAATCATAGGAAGGATAAGACATTTTGCAATTCCAAATTTTTAAGGACACAGGTTAATGAAAAGTAATTTGGTGGACAGATCATACTATTTTAAGAAACAGCTCGTGAAAGTTTGAGATGGTCATGATGGAAAAGATTTGTCCTTCACAATTAGGATTCAATTTCTAAAAACTTAGTGATTCTAAATACAATGAAAGTTTAGGCAGAGAGATTTCAGAGCATGGGAAGTCCCCTGGGAACATTAGCAGCATCTCGCTGTTTGCATTCTCCCAAACCTCGCAAGTTGAGGTCTGATCACGGATTCAAGGGTACAAAGGGGTACTGCCTTTAGAGGCAGAGTTTTCCGTGTGGGATATAGACCCTGGCAAGTGACACTCGCTGGAAGCTTGTTTGTCCCTCCCACAATGTAAGTATATCAAAGGCGACATCTGTGGAGAGTGGACCCTTGCCAGACACCCACCGTGGCCTCCCCGAGCTCCCACATTGTGTGTGATGCCGTTAAGGCCCTTAATAGAGCCTACAACTTATTTATAGTAGCCTAAGTGGACTAAGAAAGTTCAACTACAAAACTTGAGCATTAATAAAAAGAAACCAAAAACTGCATTGACAACAAAACCTAGTGTACTCACTGAGGCTGCTATGTACATTAACGGAGCTATACATGTGTGGGTATGCCTCTTGTTTTTCACATTGTTCTGTAAAATAAATGAGTTATGATTATAACAGTTACCTAAAGTTAGATCACTAAAATGGCTTGCAAAACTGTGTATAACCTATTCCTGTAGGACTTACTAAAAAAAAACTTTATTAAAAAAGGAGGGAAAATGTGAAGGGTGTATTATGGCTTGGGAAACTTGTGGGAACACCTACCCAGGGTCGTTTGACAGGGTGCAGCTTAAGATGAACCACTGAGTAACAAATTTTGGTTGTAGAATTCATGGAAATAATTTCAGCTGGGGCTTCTTAGGGATGAATGGTCAAGTAGTCAATTGAAGAAGCCATTTGAGCCCAGTGTAAGCCATGGACCTACATGTATCTTAAGAATGTACCTGGAATGGCTGTGGACGTCACCATGTAGGTTTCCAACTTTAAACATTATAAATGACTAAAGAGTGTATTTATCCTTATCGGAGCCAAAAATTAGTACAGGTTATATATAACTGAGTAATAGTACAATCAGATCTTATGGTTTTAGAATCATATAGCTAGATTTATAAATTCTAAGCCACTTTAGCCAATTAAAGACAGTAGGTATATTCACATATTTAGTGAGGAAAATGAATTAGCTTCTTTATCGTGTTACTAATTTAGTGATTCTGTTTATCTGACTTTATTCAGACTGATTTCTTTCTTGGAGGCCACTGAGTGTGCACTCTCATGTAGAGAAGTTTCTAGACCTAGTTATTTGCATCCTGCTTTATATTCATTATATCCCTGAGATAGACTTACTATTTCCATTTCCATTTTTCACTAGTTTTCATCTGTTGTTTCAATTAAGCACATTTTCAAGTTGTTTCACAAAAAGGGGTCTGTGAAAGTTAAACTTTATAAGTACTTATGCATGCATACAGAAAATGGTTTTATTTTGCCACATTAGCTGGATGACTGTAGAATTTATGTCAGTCTGATGTTCACTGCTATAGAAAAACACCTGAGTCTGGATAGTTTATAATGAAAAGAAGAACAATTAGTTCACAGTTCTGAGATCCAAGTCCCAGTCATTCCTACCAGTTCCCCACTGCTGAAAATCACTAGAAGCACTCTGTGAAAGGAAGAAAGGCCGAGAACTTGAGATCTTCCTTCCACTTTTTAGAAAATGTCCCAGTGATCTTTGAACTTTCCATGAGGCCAGACCTTCCTGCTGCACACCTCTTTTTAGCATCATCAAACTCAAGGTTGGGAGAGCAATGCAAAGCTGTGTCCAAACCACAGCAACCTGTGAAGTTCCAACTCATTTTCTCACGCACTGTGAAGCCATCACCCCCTCGTCACATAGCAGTCAGCGTCGCTGATGTGCACTTTGGGAGTCAAGGCTGAGCTCAAGGGCCCCCGGCAGAGCCCTCGAACATCATAAGTCTTCGCTGCTCTCCTTCGTGCATCTGCCTGCAGTCACTTTCTCTTTCTCTCTGGAACATGTTCCACTAGTTTTCTCCGAAGATCACATACTTTTCATTCACCATTATGAGTGTTCTCTTGTGCTCCTTTACTGTTATTTTCAAAAGGAAGCTACCTTAGGATGGCATAAGTACATGGGCTTAGTTTGGCTTCTAGGTAGCTTTTCAAATATAGAGACAAAGAAAATGTATAGTTTTAGTCTTTGGACTCAAAGTTACTTGATTTGAACTGTGAGAGAATAGATACTATGAACATAATCACTAATGACACATTAGCATTAAAAAAATTGAGAAAATTAAGAAACATTTATAGAGTTAAAAGAAAGAATAACAAATTAGTTTGAGAAAAAAGGAAGAAAATTGTAATACTTAACATATTGCTCTTCTAGGTTCCAAATTAACACCTCTTCACTAATTTCTCCTTCCAGCTACACAGAAATTCTGAGGTCAGTGAAAAAGGAATATGAATAACCTTTCTTAAATCACTATAATTTAGACTCAACACTAGATTTGAGAATATCTGAAATCTCAAAAAAAAAATACTGCCAGCCATGTTTATAATAAATGATACTTTAAAAAATCCCTATATCAGCAGAGAAATTTTATAATATAAATTGTTCACTTCACTTTAACAGCTACAGATTTTAGCAGACAGTAAAATTAAATGGTAGATGATCACCAGAACATATTACATTTTTTTCAAGATACCACTAGGATACTAATACATTTTGGGCAAGGAAACCTCTTGGTAGGGCCTTTGCCTGTTGTATAGAATTGTTGAGCAATAATATTAGCTTCTGTTATTGATGAAAATGGAAGCTGGAAATTATTATGAGCTGCAAAATTTGTGAAATGAAAGTTTATTATGTTAAATTAATACAGCATATAATGACAAGAGCTTTCTAGTTGAAAATCTCTGACTTTCCCTGAATCCTGTCTACATTCCTAAGTTGATGTGTTAGGCACCTCTTCGCTGTCTGCTTGTTCTATTACTTAGCTTGTTCTTCCAACTATGTGGCTATTATTTCAAATACCTGCTCCTCCTTTGTAAAAACTATTCTTCATTTATTGAATATCTTGTGATAGTCCACTGTTATGTTCTCTCCAAATGAAAGAAAGCTACATGATGTTTAAATCATCATACCATGTTAATTTATTTATTAACCACATTGGAGGAAATGTTCACATACATCAATAAATCTTACAGATACTGCCACATTTGCAAGTGTTAGGCTGCTGCCTTGTTTTTCTCACAGTGATCCATCTCACCTCTGCTTTCCTAACGATGAACGCTGATAGCACAGTTGCAATTCACCTCGTCTTGGCAGCAGTTATCAACACACTCGCCTTAGGAAGGCTGAGACCTTCTTTTCATAAGCTTGCCGTTATTTGGAACTGACAGTGTAATTATGTTCTTTGCGACCATCTCCACCCAACCAAGACTACAGCTGTGGAGCTCTGGGGAAACTAACAGGAAAGATGTTGCAGAGAGAACCTGCAAATGAAATGGCTAGAGCCATCGCCGTTAAGTTCTTCCGTCTGCTACAATGATTTACCACCAAGGGAAATGAATTCTGATTTATAGGCTTGACTTCACAAGATCGAGTCTCTCTCTTTAAAGTCAAAGGACAGAAAATGTAAAGGACACTGTGTCTCAGTTTATGTTGTGGACTCAGTAATCTTGGACCTCAAAGTCAGTTTTACAGATAAGTATATAAAAGTTTTACCAGCATATATTTACCAGTTTATATTGTATATAATGAATAGACAATCAGATTTTCCAGGCTACATATAAAGTTCAGTCTACAAAGTAAAACTAATTGACTTGGAAGCTTGAGATTACTAATACTTGAAATAGAACAACTAAAAGGACGTATTTTATAGTTTCATAAACCCAGTTGTCACAATGGAGTGCAAAGGAAGAAGATTTCTATTAGATATTGTCTGCATTTTCAAAAAGCATACTGTATTGTAGTCTATAAGATACTTGGCAGTCATGAACAGACTTAATTGTTGGATGACCCACAGGTACTTGTCTGGCCTCTGGCTTCCTACTGCACACGCTTTGGCACTATGGTTTGCTGTGAGGTTGTGAGTGACAGCACTGCGATCTCACGACTGATGTCTAACATTAGGGATAAGATACTATGGGCTGGAGCAGAGCCCAAAACAGATGTACTTCAGGATGACTTCGACTGTGGTTCCCATATACAGTGTCTCCTGTGGTTTGCCTGTTTGGGATTTTTGTCCTCCAGCCTTCTGTGTGTGTGTGTGTGTGTGTGTGTGTGTGTGTGTGTGTGTGTGTGTGTTCTTTTGCTTATTTTAGCCATCTGTACATAGAGGTTCAATGTTTTTAGTACTTTCCTTCTTATAAACTTATATTTCCATTTACTTATCAAGAAAAGTGAGAAGTATCCTCAGTTCCCTTAACTGGATTTGGTGCTAAAAAGTTCAGTTCTAATCAAATATAAAAATAGGCTTTACATTTAGAGTTCTAGTAACCACACTTCTTTCAACATACAGTATGACCAGGGTCCCCACTGATGAGGAAACAGAATACTTCCAGAGCTCCGGGACGTTGTTTTTCTGTAAAGGCTGGGTTGACACTGAATACTGATCTATGCAGTCACTAGGTAGACACTGGGTTATCCCGGCCACTGCAGGGGCTGCCTCATGTCCATGTTCTCTCCTCTTCATCTTACAGGGTGTCGGATTCACACAAAAGCCAACAGACAGGAAGTGCACCATCCACAGTGATGTTACTGGCAGCCACAAGGGGAAGACAGGTGCCAACATGGTTCTGCATTTGAAAGCTTATTTGCCACTTTATTAGAGGGTTTACTCAAAGCTTTAGTGAGATTAGGTTCAATGGGAACTTTCAACAGATGTAGTTCAATGATGATTCTTATAAGTAATTAAATACCCAGAAATCATGATCTCTTGTTCGAAAGTTTTCAGAAGAACGAACTTACTATTAAAATCTGACCCTAACTTTTCTGGAATGGCTAATACATAACTCTGGACAGTAATAAATCACTCTCTTAACATAACCTCTGCTATAGCCTTTGACATAGTACACTGCTTCAAAGTTATTTTTCTCCTTGAATTGGGATGACAATTTATTCTCACACTGTATCAAAGTGCAACTCTGTAGTAAATTTTAAGTTCAAAGTTTGGAGAAAGACTTAGTGATAAATGACCACTGGGTGCTTTTACCAGGTAAGATGTTTCTGGGGAGATAAAAGGAAAGAAAGTGTGATATCTGCCTTGTGGAAGATTGCAGCTTACAGGGAGATACCTGTACAGAAATGGTGATTACAGTTGGAGGTGCAGAAGCGTGAAAGCTAACTCGAGGACAAGCTCATCCCAACAGATGATGTGTCAGTTAAGTCTAACTGAAAAGGAATCGGTTCTCCAAGGTGCTGGCATTTGGGAAACTGCCAAAGATTGACTGTGTTTTGACAGGGATGTCAAGCAGAAGGCGCCATTCTCCTTGCACAAACAGAATTGACAACACCAAGGGGCTCTATTGGAGAGAATTTGCTTTTTTTTTTTTTTCTCCGAATGCTTCAGGGCAGGTTTGGCTGGCTTGAGTTGTGGGGATTGAACCACAGCCACCTGAGGCTGACAGCTTTGGGGAAGCAGTCACTTAAAGCACTGAGCTAGGGCCAGGCCCCCTTGAGTTTTTAATCTAAACTAAAACATAAGGATAGACTCTAAGAGAAATGTAAAGCAAAAGCATACAACTTTCCTTTTCTCTTGTAGCTTACATTTTATTGTGAAAGTCATTTCCATACAGGTATTTCTCAAGAGTTCAACAGGCATTTGTCAGGAATGCTGTATGAGGTGCATCCTTTAAACCAAAGTACATGAAAACAGAAAACTGTCTCTAAAGGGGGTGGAGAAACGTTGATAGAAGATACAAACTGATTCTTAAACACAGACATAATTTGCTTAGAGAAACAAGGTGCAGGGATGCTCAACATGCAAGGGGCAGCTGGAGAGGACCACGGGAGCAGCGCTGCTGGCTGTTTTCTATGATCACAGAAGCATCAGCTCCCTGGAGAGCCAACGGTCTTTCACCCACACTGGCAGGAGAAAATCAGGAAGGTCACTTCAGTGGATGAAGCCAACCAGAGGCTGCCAGCTTCTATGGAGACTGCAGCCCAGGCCTGTCCAAAGAGACAATGCTAGTGTCCCGCAGTTCCCCAGGGAGAGCTCCCATGTAAACATCCTTTCTGTGATATCTGATGTACAAACTACTAATTTTGAAATTCTGCTGAGCTAAAGAGAGCAAGAGCTTCCAAATTCAAAAGCCTTTGGTTTTTATCTATAACAATTTGAATTAGTCAGATGTGCAACGTAAGGACTCTAATGTATGTTAATCAAGCCTATCAGTGTAATCAAATCTATTAAATTAAGCATCCACTTAACCAAGCCTAGCTACTATTTAAACTAGTCTAAAGCAAAATTTTAGAGCACAGCACAGTTTTAGAAATTGGCTCACACATCTTCTTAACTGTTTTATTTGCCTTTAAGAAAAAAATGAAAAAAAAAATATATATATATATATATATTTCTGTATACTATGGAAGAAATACTGGGAAAGCAGTTGTAGTTTTGGCTTTGTTGGGTTTTTAATGACTGAGCCTTTATTTTTCACCATTATTTCTCATCACAGTAGATGGCAGGGTATGCCTTGGTCAGGTTCAGTTCTGGCAGTCACGTGCCTACTGTGCTTTGGTCAGCCTGGCAACCCACGAAACCAGGTGGGGGTGGATTAGCACCAGATGCTTTTGTGCCTAATAATTTCTGAATTTGATGGAGCTCATAAATCACAAGAAAATATACAACGTCAGTCTACTTTTGTTTTAAGCTTTCTTTTAACCTTGTATGAAAGAATTACATTTTATGCTAAGAATATAGCTTGTAAGTCTTCACTCTGCAATTCTGAAGGTTTGTTATTAAATAAAAAGCCAATATATTTTCTTTCCCCATCAGGAATTCATGCCGGGTGGAGAACATTAGAGACAGGAACGTGTGGAGCAGAATAAAGAGCTTCGTGTGGAGACTGCAGTACTCACACCTCTGAGTGAAACGCTCTGCTCCAGATGCTGACTGCTCTTCATTTGGAAACAAGCGCTTCCTGGTGTGAACAATGTAAGTTCCTAAAATGCAACAGGCCACCTTGCTTCCCAGTGCTCAGAAAGCGCATAGACCCTAATCACATCTTGAAAATGTACGAAGAGCTACAGGGTCTGATTGAAATCAAAGGCACTAGGTTCCAACAGCACTTTGGTGATTTAGACAAGTACAACTCGGTCTTCACATTGATGGCAATACTTTAAGGCAGGTTTTGCAAAGATTTGAAAGTCTCGGGAATGAAAACAATTCACAGAAACTCCTCACTAGTCCAATTTCAGGAAGCTGGGTTAAGACTTGAGAACTCAATAAATGAAAAAGAGGGGAAAAGGAAAATAAGACCCATAAATAACCATTTTCTTGCTAATATATGAACTATTAAGGCTTTGGGATGCAAAATATGGCATTTCCAATTATGTAGCTTGACAGTTATAAATAAGTCCAAGAGGTAAAGCACATTTGAACACAGAGGAGCACACTCAGTTAGTTAATTGTGGAGGACAGAGTATTTAGAAGTGTTTTTATAGATAGCATCTCTATGGGAGAGGGAACGCTCATATTTTTCAGCTTTGGTTAAGATCAGCCTGATCTAATTAGGTTTTGCATCTAATTTATTGCTTAAAATTCCCTTTAGTAAAACATGTTCTTGATGAATTTCAAGGCAAGTTTGTTTAGGGAAATTTCCAATTAGATATATATTTTAAAAATCAGAAGATTTCCTCAAAGATGCACCAAAACTTTCTGAAAAACTAAAATGAAAAATTAGGAACACATAAACTACAGTACTATACTACTAATAAGATGTGTTTTAAATAGAGTAACTCAAGATTATTTAGCTAACGTTACATAGAACTATGAGAGAAAGAACTTTTTTGCTGTCCTGACTGTGACAA
>NW_004524622.1:5274581-5295606 GCF_000260255.1 Octodon degus
GATGACCTTCTTCATCAACGTACTGGGACAGCAAGACTCATTGGTGCTCTGCAGACCTTGCTGCGTGCTTGCAGCACAGCTCTTAAGAGCTACACTAATGTGAACGTTACTTAACTGTCAGGGTGTTCCTCTTGTTCTTCTCAAAAGACAGCTTTGCACACAAAAGGAAGAAGGAAAATAAGAATTTAAGAACTATCCTATTGTGGGCTGGGGAGATAGCTCGGCATTCTAAACACCTGCCTGCCAAGCTCAAGGACCTAGTTTCTGTCCTAGTATCACATGCCATGTGGGCCGTGTCCACCATGTGTACCATCCTGGCCACTGAAACCAGGAGTGGCGGTGCATGTCTGGAATCCCAGTTCTGGGGAGGCTGAGACAGGATGATCACTGCAAGTCCGAGCTCCATGGTAAGACCCTGTGCCGCATAAGTAAGTAAATAAATAAATCTTTAAATAAACAAAACAAAACTAGTCCATCCTTCTCTTTTCCACTCCTTTGGAAATTCCTTATGAAATTTCAAACAATAAAGGAGTCACCACTGTATCACTGCTTTAGTACTAAAGGGTAGTAATTTATATCTGAGGATTTTACAAATTCGCAGGGATCTTCAGAGGCAAGAGTTCTGCCATGATGACCTGTGGAGACTCCCGAATGCCTTCATGGTTTATGAATTCATATGAATCCTGATACTTCCATAAGTTTCTTAGGGAAATGATAACAATATTTAAAAGAATGACATTTCACTGAGTAATTCAAAGTGTTTACTAGCTGATTTTAGAAAACAGCGACTTGGTTAATGCAACCAGAACAAAGTCCTCGCTGCCTATTTCCTAAGCAATCAAAGACAATTATGTGCAAGAACAAAATGTTTTGCAAACAACCACAGCTAAAGGTAGAGAGCATTTCTCTAGAAACCTGACAGATTTGCTCAGCTTAAGCAGTGTAATGAAAACCTGAGGGTACCGGGGACACAGCTAAAGGAAAATCTGGAAACTGTTTCCTCCTGAGAGCTGCACCAGCCTAACCACACCTCCTCCTGAGCTGGCATGAATAAACCTAAATTGCTGCTGTCTGTGGGTAGTTTATATAAGGCGCATATTTATGAAGACCCTTCCCCAATGAATAGGTTTCCTTCACTGGGATAAATTTCAAATCATATAACCAAAGAACGTAAGTAATCATCAGAGAGTACAGTGATGTTCTGTATGTTTAAACATGGCCAGAACCATTTTCCATAGGTGTGAATATTCAGTCACTCTGCATATTCAGATTTCTAACAGCACAGCTGTGATTGAGCCCTGAGACTTACCGGTGCTTGTGAGGAAGTTCACATTTCGCATGACACCTTCAGTGTAAGCCCCTGGCTCATAGCTGTCCATTTCACCCGTGACGATGTGAGCGACTCTCGTGGCCCGTCCTCTGATGGCTCCTGCGGCTCGGTCTAAATTCTCCACATCCTGGTCTCTCAGAGCTACGATGCACTTGTTGACATCTTCCAGGGTATGGCTTTCTGTACATAAACATAGCAAATTAGTCACGTGTGTGGCCATTAGATGACACAAATCTAGTATATAATGTCAAAAATATATAATGTCAAATATGGCTAATGTGATAGACACATAGACAGATAACATCTGATTTCAGATACATATACTGAGGGCATTGAGAACCAATTACAAAAACTGAGATAGTTTTTTATCTTTTTGTTGTTTAATAGAAAAATTATATGAAATACAAAATTTATATTTAAACATTTTTATTGATTACATATGATTCTAGATTCCAGTTCCATTAGATTCTGTTTTTGGACTGAGTGATACCAGGTAGAACCAAGGAACAGACTTCAGACTGAAATGAAAATTAAGTAGCAGTGGTGGAAATTTTCTCACCCACCCATCACACACATTAAATGATTGCCTGAAGCTGAGGAGTGCTGGAAGAAGTGCCCTGCCCTGCAGTGTTTCCAAGCCTCCCCTCTGCTCTGCGCATGTGTAAGCGTGAAGCCGGACACAGTTGCTAGAGCAGTGCAATCCTTTGGTGGGTACTTCCACACACACGCACTGAGGGAGGAGATGCCTCTGCAACAGCGGCAGACACGGGAACAGTATTTTCACAAATTAAAATAATACTAAAAATCAGAGTTTTGACTTCTGGCTGTAATACATGAATCTCCACCCCAAATCTTTCAATATTATTTAGAGTCACACTGAATGCAGAATGTGTCTTTCATCCCTCTGCTGTTCTTTCCATCTCTGCATCCTCATGGCTCTCTCGCAGTCTGCTGGTGTGTGTGGTGGCATTACTGGTGAGCTGCAGAGCCACTTATACATAATGGGATTACTCCCTTCGCCTTGGCCCTTACTGTGTACAGATGAAAATCAAGCTCCCATAGAATATGGGCTCTGATGCCTTTTGGAGGTCTGTTTAGACCTTTCTTTGTTTTAAAATTTTTTTAAAGAATACAAATTAGTGATAGAAGAAAAAAAGCATTAGAAACAACACAAAATTCTACTAAACAAAGTAACCTGAGCAGCTAATTTAAAGAGAACATCATGCCCTTTTATAACCGATTCCAATCATTCTTCTGAAGGCTTCTTCTACCTCAGCAATATGCATTTTATGGTTTTCAGCATCCTCCTTGTTCTTCTATGCCTCTGATCTGTAACAACCTGTAACTTTGATGCAGATTGCGTAATCTATTTGATCTGCTTGGTCAACTCTTACTGTGTTTTCAGAGCACTTCTCAAATGGTCTTTTCTTAGGGTGTCTGTGCCGGACTCATTCCTTAGAAGAAACAGCTGTTCGCAAGTTGTGTGATGCTCACGCGAAATGATTTATACGCTTCCATTAAAATCTCATCCTGTATTTTAACGATACGTATTTAAAATCATCTTTCTAGTAGACTGTGAACTCTACCTGCTAGTAAGAATTTTATCTTATTACTTTAGGTATTGTATTTAATGCTCATGAAAGAGTACATAGCTTTTAGCTTCACAAGAATGCTCCCATAGGGAATGGCTATCATAAAGAAATCACTCAACAACAAATGTTGGAGAGGCTGTGGGGAAAAAGGCACCCTTCTCCACTGATGGTGGGAATGTAGACTGGGGCAACCATTATGGAAATTAGTATGGAGACTCCTTAGAAAACTAGGACTGGAAATCCCATTTAAACCAGTTATTCCTCTGCTAAGAATTTTCCCAGAGGATCTGAAAACATCATATCATAGTGATATCTATGATTATAGCAGCACAATTTATGATAGCAAAATCTTGGAAACAATCAAATTGCCCATCACCTAAGGAATGGATGAAAAAGATGTGGTATTTTTATACAATGGAGTATTACTCATCTATAAAGAATGGTAAACTCAAAGCCTTCATATATAAGTGGATGCCACTTGAAGATATACTCATAAGTGAAATAAACCAGACCCAATGTACAAATATCATATAGTCTCCCTAGTGTCAGAACTCAAAAGAAGAAATAAAAATTGAAAGATATAATACAGTTAAATGGAAAGTGATAACTTAAGGAAAAAACAACAAAGAGATAGCAAGGAGAAAAGTTAGGAAACGTCGAAGGGGTAAAAACCATACATTTATATAAACAAGATGGTTAAGGCAATGATCCTAAGAATCTCCATCAGGTTTTTGAAACTAGCAGTTAATTGGTAGGATTCTCACCCTGACTAACTGTACATGCTGATATCTGTGAACTAAGTAACTACACTGAGATTAACGATGTGCAATATTAAAACCATGCTTGGAATACATATCATTCTGGTCTTCTAAATGCATACTGCTTCTAATGTCATATCAATTGTTGCTGTATTCTCTCACAAGTCAATGTTTATTTTTTAAAAAGGTAATAAAAGAAAACAAGAGACAAGAAAAAAATGTCATAGGATTGTCCTGCTACAATGTTGTATATGGTTAGATTTCTAAATTTCTGTGTAAAAATGTGTACTTTTTTCACATTCTACAGGGACTTAAAGTTTAGAATATCAATGACTGTTGGAAAATACCTGTTCCATGTTATGTCTAAGGAGTTTGATATTCAGACAGATAGTGATGTTGAGCTCTACTGCCTCTGTTATAGAAAAAAATACAAATACTGAAGGAATAAAGTGCTTTTATGAGATATAAGTGATAAGTTCTCTGAGCCTGATCCACAAGTTATTTTCCTACATAGAAATATTTATGGAACCTCAGAGTTAGTCAACTTAACCTATTGCAGATACCTACATTTTTTTTTTTTGTACCAGGGATTGAACTCAGGACCTTGTGCTTGCCAGGTTCATTTTCTAAGTTAAACACCAAAAGCATTCACTGCAAGTGCACTATCTCCTTCCTTTTCCAGGTATATTGGTAAGTCTTTAGGAATAAATGCAACATATATGTGTAAAGTGTAATCTTTCTTCACTATTGGTGCTCAATTTTAAACTTCAGTGATATTTTTGCTCAGTCCTATAACAATGAAATGAAATCTAGGAAAAAAGGAATGATGATTCCTGTAAGATTAATTACCTAACATACTGTAATTTCTGTTTAATTAAAGAAGAAATCATGGCTGTGACAAGCCACATTTTATCAAGTAAGTTTTGGCAGGAGGATTTTGTCCACACAAAGGATGATCATATCCCTGAATTCAGTGGTCACTCCTGTGTAGAGCAATGATCCATACACCTATCTATTCAGTTTATTGTTCAAAGCAAAGACATGAATACAACACAAATTTTCCATTTTCTGTTGGGCATCACATACAGTTGTATGGTTATTGTTTGCAACCAGCTTATGCCATCAGAGTCATGGCACTAATCAGACAGAAAAGCTGCAGGGGAAAGGCCAGCTATTGATGTGAACAGGCACAGTATGGAAAGCAGAGAGTGAAGCAAGTGGCACAAGCATGTAGCCAGCCTGGATCTGAGACATTTCTAATGAGGAATGACAGACAATGACTGAATTATCTTAGAATTACTCTACATCAAAATGGCATAGAAATATCAAGAAAGACCCCCGCATGTATCTCTCTAGTGCCATTTTCCCATTAACCCAATATTTCTTGGAAAGCTAGCAGCTTCTCATTATGTGGAATTTTAAGCATATTCTTGCAGAAGAATAAAATGTAAATGTTGAGTAACTGCTACATTAAAGACATTTTTTAAAATTAGCGATGTGTTGTTGTTCCTATTTCAGTGAGCGCCTTTGAGAATATTCTGAGTTTTTATGTCTGCTGTGGAGCCTGGAGACCTTGAGGGAAAAAGCAAAGCACCAGATACTTTGTGTGACCCCCTTGGAGTTGTACCCTTAAGGTCTTGCTGAAGGAATGGGTTTAGTCATTAGATTCCGCAAAAGTCATTAGGAGTTCTGCATCTGATTAATTTTCTCAAAAATAGATGCATGGGGACTAAAACTATTACATTATTTCTTAGATGTTGCTTAAAAGAAAGTGAATATATTATTAAAGAATAAATACATTTAGAGTATTATGCTCTGAAGAATTGTCACATGGGAAGACTTGTCTTAGCACCTTCAGAGCACCAGCTCATCCTTCGATGTGAGCTGAGTGTAGAGTACTCCAGTGCTGGTGAAAACATGGAGGGAATTATTTTAAAAGCAGAGAATTGCAAAATTACTAGTAATTGCCATCAATCATCTTATTGCTGTCCTGAGACGCAAAGGGTAATTTCTAATTGGAAATAGTATTATGCAGGGGGGGAAAACATAGAACTGATCTTTTGTTGAAAGATTTTTCATTTGTTGTTAACTTTTCTGACTATCTCTACCTTCCATAACAACAGGTACATCACCATAAGATTTCAAAATTTAGGGATTTGAAAACATTCCATTATTTTTATTAAATATTATTTCCCGATTAAACTAAAACTTGAATGTCAATTCTACTGCCTTAGGGAAGGCTGAAAACAGGAAAAAAATGTAGTGGAAACAAACAATTTATCGTCATTTGACCTCCAAAGGAAGATTTTATAGATTTATTAACCACAGAATAGATAAAATGTATAAGCCAGATTTTGTTGAGAGCTAAAAGATTTTTTTTTATGTTTTTTCTAGGCTTAAAGCTGGACTATAAATATATGAGCAGCAAAGCCTTTTATTTTTTCATACCAAGAATCAAACTCAGGACTTTGTGCCTGCCAGGCAGGTGCTGTGCCACTGAGCTATCCCCCCGCCTGGAAAATCCACAGACAGGAGCTGAGTTTTTGCTATAGTCCATCCACATGGCAATTCTCTCAAGTTTGCTTGCCCTTGGCGAGAACATGTTCATAATAATAAGCTTTCAAAGTAAGAGTCAACAGAAACATTTTATCAAGGCTATTTTAAGAATAATGAGGATAAATATAAAATATTAGAAAATTTCCATTTCTTTTCTGCTTCCTGTCTTTCCCTCTGTCTCCTCTCCTGAATTGAAGTCTTATGATGTTAAAAATAATGCAGATGATTTGCACGATAAATTAGGCCCAGTGCCCACCTGCAGAGGGCTTGCTACCAGGAAGGACTAATCCTCGCTCTGTTGCCAGTTACTCTTTCCAAGTTCTGTAGTAAAACCAGTATCTATTTTATAATTTAATAAAGTTCTACAAACACAGAAAAAGTTTGTCCATTTTCTCTGTCTTACAAACTGGACAGTCTTCACTGAGTTTGGGGGCTTGTGGGTTGGCTCATTTGTTTAAAGAGGCTGCTTGGGAAAACTCAGTCAGGATCAGTGGGCTGCAGTTTGATGCCCAGCCCTACAAGATACATCAGACCTGCCCATAAGGCAGCCTGAGCCAGCCAAAAAAGAAAAAAGAAAAAAGAAAAAAGAAAAGAAAAATCCTAATCCTTCTCTGAACCTATCTGTGACAATAATAAAAGTCTGAGATTGTTAATCTGAGATTAGCTATTAGCTAAATATCTAGTAACTGCTATACCCCCAGGCACAACTCCAGAAGAGTATCAACCTCATTGACGTCACTGTACCCATTCAGTGAGTCTCCTGTGGGCTCCTAACATCTTAGTCTGTAAAACTGCTCAGAAACTTTCAAAACCTTAGAAATAAGTGAATGGATGATCGCTGGTCCCTCAGACTCCTGTTGGACAGACAGCAAACAGCCTCAACTGCCAAGTGTCTCTCTTTCCGGGATTGTATACTTATGTAGATAGTTATAACTATAAGATAGCTTACAACTCTACAGGGATAGATAGTCACTGTGTTGCTTAACTCTAAAACCCATGGCCATTTAAATGATTGCTGTCACACAATAATTGAGGTAAGTTTTTATCTAGTAGGCATGAGCATAATTTCTAATAGAAAAGTTAGACCTAAAGGTTACATGTAGGACATTAACTGGTTTTGGTTCTAAATGTGGTATCTCGTTGAACCATTCTTTCTTCATCCAGTTCTCTTTTTAAAAGTGTTACCTTGGTAACCTTCACATTTTTAATACATTCACACTTTAAATTTGTAAAACTCAGGCCAGTGAGATAGCTCAGTGGACTAAGTGCCTGTTTTGACAAGCACAGGGACCAGGGTTTGATCCCTGTCCCATGTGCAGCACCAGCTCTGCCTCCAGGATGCACTGAGCTGGTGACTGAGTCCAGTGCTGGGAAGGCTGAAAAGAGGAGGAACACTATGAGTCTGAGCTGTGTAGTGAGACATTGTATCAAATACATAAATGAAAAAAATAAAATAAAAATAAACTTGCAAAAATCTTGTGTTCAACTTTGAAAAAGTTTTCTTAGACTACATGATTTGGATTAGAAGTTACTATCCACATGGGAAGATGTAATGTGCAATCTGCAATTGAACAATAGAAGTATATCTAAAATGCAAAACACTTAGCATTTATAAAACTTCTGAAAGGTAGCATAGACAAAAATCTAGGTAATCTTAGAGTTATTGAGAAATTTTTAAATACAATGCCAAAATGCAGTGAAAGAAACTTCCTAAAAAATTCTGCTCTGAAAACACTTCACAGCAAATGAAAAGTCAATCCCAGCCTAGAAGATAATATTTGCCAAACAAATGACAACAGTGGTATCAGATGTACAAAGAATCTGGAAAACTCACTAATAATAAAACAAACCACTCAAATGCTGAGCAGAAGATCTGGGCAGACATCTTGCCAAGAGAATGCAAAGATGACAAGCCAGCACACGAATAACTAACATGAAAAATGGTATAAGAAAAAATCACATATAATCAAGGAATCATAAATAAAAATAGCATAATCTACACTTCAGAGTCACAGATGTACAAAATGTAAACAACACCAAATGCTGGTGCAGATGTGAAACAACAGATACTCATCCCTAGAAAGAATGAAAATTGACACAGCCACACTGGGATACAGAGGGGCTTCCTATCACAAAACTAACCCAGCAACCCCACTCCTGATAATAACTTCCTATTACAAAACTAACCCAGCAAGTATCCAAATAAGCTGAACACTGATATACTTATATCTGCATATAAATGTTAGTACCAATTGTATTTCTAAGTGCCAAAACTTAGAAGTATGAAGATGTCCTTTAATAGGTGAAGAACTGAATGCTATAAAGCAAACTTGCAGGAACATCCCTCATAGGTGAAGTCTGTCTGGAAAGCCTTCCTGACTATTTTGTCACAGAGACGAAGAAGAGACCAAGTACAAGGATTTTGCAGAAAGCTAATGGGACCAACAGTAGGGCTCTGGACACACTCAGCATATTGCAACTCTGGTTGGACACTGAAGTGTTGACTACGTGTCAATAAATGTTAGTCAAGACCCATAGAATTCACAATAAAGATAAATCCTAATGCAAATAAGTCCATTATTAAGGGTGCCTCAATATTGGCTCATCAATGTTAACACAGAGGAGGTTCTTCAAATGTCCTAAACTCAGGCTAAGTCTGCTGTAGGCCTTTAATAAGCACTCCGTTTAACTTCCAAGATTAGAAGAAAGCAAGTAACATTCAATTCTATATATTTAACAACATGCATTACCTATACATGTTTATAATTAATTAAGTAGAAATTTTGTACCTCAAATTTCCTAAGCATATAACTGAGAAAAAGATATTACTGTTCTCTGCCCTGCCCAACTCTCTTATTGTTTATTGGTATCTTTCTTTCTTTTTCATTTTGAATTTTCAACAAATACTTTTTGAATGTCTCCTGTTGTCAAGATGGGTATTGCACTTGACAACAGTGGGCATCATTTCTTTATTCCTATAATAATTCCAGAAGATGTAACTGTGGCATCTCAGTATTAGGGAAGAAGTTGGGGTTTGGAGCAAGTTTGCATAGTTCCATGATTCAGTCATAACTGAATCATAACTCAAAATCAAAACATCCAACCAGCTAAAATGTTGTAAATTCTTGAAGCTCATCTTTCCTTGCTATACAGTGATTCTATAATTATATCATTCAATTATTCCAAAAGCACAAGGTTAAAGGAAATTGAAGCTTTAAAATGTTTAGGGGCCAGGGAGATGGCTCAGTAGAATAAGCACCTGCCTGGCAAGTGCAAGGGCCTGAGTTCAATCCCTGGTTCTGGAAAAAAAGTTTTCTAAATTATATGTAGTTAATGCAATGTATCATTTGTGCTACTGTATTACATAATGGTATATATTATGAGTTTTCACAATAATTTCAACTATGTTTAAGATAGCTAGACTTGTTAGAGGGGCAGTTTTAACTCCTCAAGTTGTGCATAGACAGTGCTTCATCACGCTAATGTTTTGAGTCTCCACAGAGACATCACAATTGGACAGAATCTATCTCAAGACATCACCAGAAAGATGGCCAGATTAACAAATGAAGCTTGACTTCTGCCACTTAGCCACTTTGGTATGGAAACAAAAGCCTAGATTATTTCCACTTTATGCCATCCTTACTTTGACAATATAGACAAAAAAAGCAAACCTTAGGCATTTTCACTGAGAACATACTTTCTCCCACTGACTCCTCTAACTAAGCTTCTTCGTGTTAATTGCTCCTTTGTTTCCTCTCCCATAGACCAAGAACCTATTAGCATCTAATAACAAAGCACTGGGTAAACAGAAATAGCTTGGAGGATATCACCAGACTCAACATCAGGACTGCCAGCAGGAACAGGCAGCAGTGAGCAATTCTCCTGTATTATGTAATAAAACCATTCAATTCCTGCATGCTGGATGCTAATGTCATGTGCCTCTATTGCTAGATCATCTTGTATAAAGTCAGTAATTATTTAGTTGTCATTTCTTCTTCTCCACTCAAAAAGTAGAACAATTTTGCAGTCCTACATATGAAATTTGTACTTTTGTACAAAGACATATGCAAATTTGGCATGATTTAAAATGAAGTCCTAGAAGTTTGTGGTCTGCAGAAGAACAGAAACTCAAAGGAATGTTAAGAACAGATGAACCACTTGTGACCCAGTAAATTTTATTTAGTTTTCTTTCTTTTTCTTCAGAATACTAAGTGCACTTTTCATTTATTTTGACTACCTTCACCGAGATAGTATTTCTTCATATTGAAAAAGGGCCAGCTGTTATACAGCACAGGCTTGCTGGAGATCTGCCTTAGAGGGGACCACTTCTTTAGTCAATGCAGCTATGCTAAGATCAAGCACAAGCATATTTTTTGTTGAAATTATAGATCTCTTGAATTTTGTTTCAAATGTTGAAGAAGAAAACAGGGCAGAGTGGATCCTTGTTCTTTACAGAAATAATCCTCCCTCACTGCGTTTGTCATTGTTTTGAGGAGCTTGTCCCCTCACACCACATTTGTGATGGTAGAGTCTGTGAAGTCAAAACTAACTGAAGACACAAGGTTTTCACCCCTACATCAGTGTTTCCCACAAAGTATTCAGGAGCGTTATGTAAATCAATAAAGAGCCAAGAGCAGATTAACAACAAATTGCAGGTTAGTGACAAAAGTGAGACCAAAACATCTAGTTTAAATGTGTGGGGAAGTACTGTGCTTCTAGAGGCCTGAGAGTCAGGTCTTAACTTGATCCTCCAAGGGCTATCCATGTCATTTGCCTTTCCGTGAATTTTCTGTTGCTGGAAAGTTCTACAGAAACTTCTGGATTTCAGCCCTAGCCTCTCAGTTAAATCCCAGCTTCACTGACAGCAGTGATTTCCTTGAGTTCTTTATTTCTTGATTCGATGTGTACTTATGTACTGCCCCTTGATATGCAGGCTTCACTCAAACAACACACATGGATACAAAATTGTAATGAGTACAGATTTATGTATCACCAGAGTGACAGTGAAAACACTTTGGGTTGTATTTAACAAAAATTTACCTGAAAATTCAAGTGTCAGGGAGAAATGGTTAAAGACAGTACTTACTAAAGTTTATTTTAACAAACATTGAAATGGCTAAAGTAAAATTAGCATGGATTGCAATTTCTGGAGAATGTTTACAAAAGTTTTTCCTTCAATTATAAGTCGAATATCCTCATTAAAGTGACAACTGAGGTTTCTGACATGGACGAACACATTTTAAATGGACCCAGTTTATGGGAGTGCTATAGGAGAACTACTTACTTTCATTTATATCTAGAGCAGATATACAGCTTCAGCCATAACTTCACCAAAAATCACTGGTGATACTGACCATTGATAGAAATAAATTAATTATACAGTCTATACAATCAACTAGTATGATTAAGTCAATAAATGACAGGTCTCCAATTATACATTTTTTAAAAGTTCCTTTTCAGTAACAAAAATACTTTTATGTACAAAAGTGTTTATAAATCAATATTATAATAAATTTGAATCACAACTTCTGATTGGAATAACACTAACCATAAATTATTTTTGTGATGCATATGAAACATAGGCTAATTTTTTTTTTTTTTTTTTTTTTTGGTGGAACCGGGGATTGAACTCAGGCCCTTGCACTTGCCAAGCAAGCACTTATTCTAATGAGCTATCTCCCTGGCCCCAACATAGGCTACTTTTAAAAAAATCTTTTATTTCTTTATTTGGTACAGGTTCTCACTATGTAGCTTAGACTTGTAGTGATCCTCCTGTCTCAGCCTCCCCAGTGCTGGGATTATAGGCATGCACCACCACACCAGGATTTGGTGCCTGGCACAGCTCAGGACTGGCATGACATGAGTTACCAGAGATCGAACCCAGGTCCTTGCACTTGCCAGGCAGACACTTAGACCACCAAGCTATTTCTCCAGCCCTAAGTATACAGTCTTAACTGTTCCTTTAACAGAGAACCTTAACATGGAAGACTTAGGGAACACTGTCATTTATTAACTAAGAACATTCCATTTATTAACAACTATGTCTTGTCAAAATAAGTATGAGGTGCAATTGAAAAATAAAACTGTGATTAAATAAAAACATATTATAAGAGGGCCAGGGAGATAGCTCAGTAGAATAAGTGCTTGCCTGGTAAGTGCAAGGTCCTGAGTTCAATCTCTAGTACCTCAAAAAAATGTATTACAAGAAGTAGATGGCCATAAATCCCACTCAGATCTGCTGTGTCTACCACCTCTACACTGTCATAGTTGCCACTTTCTGAAACGGTTTTGGAAGCTCTTTTTTGTGAGTATCTTTAGGGACATGGCTATGGCTGCTTCTGAACTGATTCAAAATGTTTTCTTTTTACAGTCAGGTTGACTTTGAGGAAGACCTACACATCACAGAGTACCAGGAATAGTGATGATCTGGTGAATAAAGTGGAGGGGACCCACTGCGATGAGAGAGAGAGAGAGAGAGAGAGAGAGACAGACACACACACACACACACACACACAGACACAGAGACAGACACAGACAAAGACAAAGACAGAGTTTTTTAAATTAAATCTCATAAAGACTCTCATGAAAAGGCACTTGTAGACTTCTTTCAGATTTATGAAGACAATGGTATAAATGTGTTCAAAGCAAAGGTGACTAATGCAAATGGATTTTGTACTATTACATGTATTTTTAAAATTTAAATATTCATTGTGTTTTCTGATCATTTTTGTGTAACAGTGAAGTGCCCAGATCAACTGCAAAATCCTCGGTTTTCCTTATTGATCTTTTTCTTTCTCCTTAAAAATGATTGTAGGTGTAAACTATTTTTATTCAGTGAGCTTAAATACAAGTATTTATATTAATTCAATATGTCATTTATTCATTTAAAGAATATTTACGGAGTTCCTATCACCCAAGTTTTTGCCAGATACAGGAAATGGCAAAATAGTAAGTAATGACATCCCTGCAAGGGACCTGCTAAGCGCCACCATACATAAAGACAGCAGTGCTTGTCTCTTTCTTTTTAAAATTACTTTTTCTGCTTCCCATCACTGTATTGTATCCCTCAGTTTGTCACACTGAGGCCAGACTAATCCAGACGTGTGTGATTCTGGCTCTACGTGCTCACCGTGCGCGGTTCCTCAATAACGGTGGGTGCAAGAAAGGACGCACCTCCCAAGCACAATCATAAGCATGTGTTGAGCTGAGAGTCTAGAGACAAGCTGACTTGCTGTGAGATTTATTGCTCCAGTTGTACTTACATGAAAACTCAATGATTGCTTTACAGCGGCTTTCAGAATGTCCTTGGAACTCTAAGAACTTCAGGTTACCTACCAAAGTCACAGGCATTGTTTCTCTTAGCGTATTTGTGGTGTGCAGGTAGCATGCTTCCCTGTGCTTCTTACTCATTTTAGTTGATTCTTTCACAATATACAATGTATGTCGATAGCCTTCTGGTAGAGAACTCAGTTCATTTAGGAAAGGGCATGAGGATTCCAGTTTTCCTATCTAAAGACTTAAAAAAAAAATGCTCCCTAAATATAAGGTTAAAAGTCCATTTTGTCTTACACAAAAGCTCCTAATGAAGAAATTGGCAAGAGCAGCATTCCTGTTAATAATCCCAGTGGCTTCCTGGGCCCAGCATAAAGCACGTATGCTGTGCTCTGCATAGAAGGGTTTTTTGCCAACATGAAAACAGGATGAAGGGCAGTAGACATGGAATGGCGCTCACATCATAAGGATTCACAGGAGCGGACGCAAGGGGCTACTGGAGCGAGGCCAGGGACTATGAAGCGAGGAAGGAAGGTGGCGCGACAGCAAAGCCTGCTGCGGGTGGGAACAGTGAGAAATCAGAAGCACTTACAAAAATGGGAAAACTCCCTGGGATTTTGGATGCTAAAACTAAATTAAAAGCAGAGAAATTACAATCTTTATTCAATATTTTAAATGAAGACATAATTTTTTTAAAAAAATGCTAAGAGCCCAGTTAGCCCAAAAGCTTGTTTCCCACATTCTCCCCTGAGCTCTAAGCTGCCACTGTCAGCCCGCACAGCAAACCGTCTTGCACAAGCTCAGCGTTCTTGTCTCAGCAGCCTTGCCTGGAAGGCGGCTCTCCACATGCAAGCATCTCTGTGTGAAAAACAGATTTGCAACATCTGGTCTGATTTTGTTTTCCTTTAATTTCCACTGTGTTGCCTTTTCTATTTTATTTCCTTTTCCAATCATGCTTGCTGAACTGCAATAGTAATTTTCACTGATATACTTTGTCCTTATTTTATTGTCTATCATTAGAGTTAGCGGCTTACCTGTGCATAAGCTAGCTATAAAATAATAATTAATGGGACCATAATTACACTTATTTTCCTCATGGGATTTTGCAGTGTTGGCATAACCCTGGGTGTTGTCCACACTAATCAAATGCTGGTTAAAACTGGCTGTGGACACTTTCTCAGCATGCATTTATGTGGTCTGACCTGCTTTCAAGAATTTTCTGGACTGTATTTCTTCTGCTATAGTGAATTCTCAAAATGTTTAGAAAGCAACTGTAGACATAGATCACTATCATTTTTTAAAAACTTGCAAATATTATAGCCTGAATGATATACACTGGTGGACATTTCCATTGAACAATAGCTAGAGTTCAGCGTGTGCATAGTCATAATCCAGACTTTCATACATGGTACATAGACAAAAAAAGAAATTGTCTGACATCATAAAATCATCAAAGAACACCATCTTCTATCAAGGAACAGCAAGCCAAAATTTGGCTTTCCCTTATTCTTTGTCCAACTCCATGCTATTGTCTTTAGAAAATTGCTCTATGAGCCTTAATGTCATTACATGTTCAATGAATGCAATCATGTCTTTAATCAAATTTTAGTGATGCTAATTATAAGCCTATAATTAACTCACATATCTTACACTTTCAGCCATTCAATGATATTTTTAGCATTCATAATTTATGGCAAGTGTCAGGAAAGGATACATCCACCTAATATTACTAATAATATTTCTCTCCACCAATCTTAAATTTATACTGTTAGCCCACAAATGTTTGTGTTAAAGTTATTCCTGGGCTGGGAGATAGCTCGGTGGTCTAAGCACCTGCCTGGCAAGTGCAAGGACCCCTGGTAACACATGCCATGCTGGCTGTAATGGGTTGAAATCACTATAGTTGTTGTTTTTCTATTGGGCAAAGCTGGCAGGGACCTCTAGCTCTTTGAGCACCGCTTCCTGGCTCAAGTGCAGATCCTTCAGCCTGCTAACATTGTACGCAGCTGATGTGTGTATCTTGCAACAGGCCCCATCTGGGGCAAGTTCTGCCTGTTGCTAAAAACTGTGAGAACCTCCTTGACACTGTGGGTCAGTCTCCTGCTTCTGCATCTTTGTCACCCCTACAATGTGTTCTAAATCATTTTCAGGAATTCAGACAATGAGCCTCAGGATATGGGGACTCTATGTCTCCTGGAAAGCTCTGAATCTTCTGTGAATTGGAATGGCTGTCCCTTCCTGAGGCTACTTGGCCTGACCAGATCCCTTATGTTCAGGCTTGGATTGATCTTGTCCATGACCCTCTGAAATGGCTAAAAGCCTGCCACTCCAAACGTCATTTGCGGTAGACTGGCCAGACCCACATGGTTGCACTGGCTGCTCAAGCTGACAAAAGGCAGCCCGCAATCTTAGACTGATGCCCTCAGAACCTGCCCAATCCACCTGCCACACGGTACACAGATAAGTTCATTTCTCAGTCGACTCCAAATATGAGAAAAGAGTTAGCTTTTGCTCCACACAACTCACTTGATAAAAACTGTTTCTTAGTGTCCTATAATTGGAACTGGGAGAAAATCAGGGAGAGAAAAAAAAAAAGAGATAAAATGACTGCCTTTGTTGCAGCCTCAAAACAGATCCCAAGTCTGATTCTCTGGGCTCCAAGAAGAGCTCAACACATCTGCAGAAGCCAGGCCATCATAAGAGGGATTGCCTCAAGAGGCCTCAAGCCATTCCCTGACTGCTGAGAAAGCCACTAAAAGTGAGACCACACTCTAAGGTGGAGGCCCCAGAGCACAGAGTTGGCTTCCCAGGTGGTCCAAGAGGACTGAAGGGCCCTGGGCCTGCCTTTTTCCTCTGGCTGGAGTATTATCTCTACCTGTCATCTCTACTGAGCAGACCTGAGTAATCATGACTAGAGGAAAAACCCAGCCTATTTCTGGACATTGGCACAGGTCTCTTTATCCTTCTCCAACCCTGATCTTCCTTCCAGTCATCATACCTCACTAGAGCCAGGCCCTGTATTTGTGACATAAAACTCAGCCTCAGTGTTAATCTGACTGAATGCTATAAGTTAGGCTGGTTGATTTCTGATTTAAATCAGGTATTTTGTGCTGATAGTTAATACAGGTGTGAACTGTATTAGTGACCTCTCTTCACTAAAACTAGAGGGACTCAACCTCATACAGCCCAAGTGAGCGGAGTCTTCTTGAGGTTTCCTGCTTCATTCCAAGGGAAGCTATCTTCACATTCCTTGGGCAGGGCTACCTGCAAGAGGCCTTAAGACCAAAAAGTTATATCTTGCTAAGTGGGCCCCAGAAATCTGATACAAGCTGCAGAAGCTAGAAGTGTATACAGGAATTAATTTTAACTCTTATTTGGAAGCCTGGTGATGTTATTATTTAACCTATGCATGTGTAATTGTTTCTTTGGCTTTGTCTTCTCCAGTTTTAAAAGCTATTCCACCTATAAAAATGTCTGGTGTCTACTGAGTGCCTTTAGGTAGAACCTTTGGAGACTATCTCTGACACCAGATCACAACTACGACCCCTTTTGGCCTGAATAAGCCAGAGTGGTCTTTGCCCATGGTTCCCTCATGGCAGTTTGGAGGGAATGTTGTAGGATAGGCAGTCAGACAGGGCCATGCCCTCAAGGAGACCCTATGAGAGGCAAGATGACTTTGCCTCTGGGAAGAGACAGACCCTCCGCACTGCGGGTCAGAACTTAAGACAAAAGAAGAAACTCTCTGGCTGATATTATAGCTCAAGAAATGGCATAAAAAAACCAGTGGGGCCACTGGGATATCGCCTGTCCTCCTGCCCTGGGTTCTAGAAAACAAATTCTGTTGTTCCTTGTTGTTTGAGTAGAGTAGCAGTGGTGACCTCTCCTGCCTGTAATATTAATGTTGCTGGGAAAAAAAATGGCTCTAGAGATTTGTCAAAAGTGAAAATTGGGGACTATTCTCAATGTATAAATGACCTGACAGCTTCCTTAATTGGACCTGTTCTCCTGTTCCTTTGGCCCTGATGACTATCAGGCCCTGTATCATAAGCTATTTAACTAAGTGTGTTCAACAAAGAATCCAGGCCATCAGTTAATGGTACTTAGAGCTCAATACCAGCACTTAGAAGTAACTGAAGAATCAATGATTTGATTCCTGAATAAAACCAGTGGGGAATGTGATTGAAATAAATATGGATCTTATTATTTTTCTATTGGGCAAAGCTGGCAGGGATCTCTATCTTTGAGCGTCACTTCCTGGCTCAAGTGAAGATCCTTCAGCCTGCTAGTGTTGTACACAACTTATGTGTTTCCACCATCCTAACTGTATCTTGTAACAGGCTCTATCTGGGGCAAGTTCCACTTATCGCCAAAAACT
Source organism: Octodon degus (assembly GCF_000260255.1). NCBI lineage: Eukaryota > Metazoa > Chordata > Mammalia > Rodentia > Octodontidae > Octodon > Octodon degus. The sequence goes on from NW_004524622.1 coordinate 5,292,465, forward strand.
GTGAAAACCTCCTAGTCGTAAACAGCTTACAGCTGTATCAACAAGACTTGCTATAAAGGACTGAACTCAGCTCTGCTGGGTGTGGCTGGTTAGCGCCTCGTTGTATGGAGTGCAGCTGGCTAGTCATCAGACTGGCTAATAAAGGCTCACTAAATTCTAATCCATTCTGGTTTCAGTCTCTATTTGATTCAAACCTGGTACACTAGCCCCAGAACCACAGGTGGGCTGAGCCTGACACCGAGACCAGGTGTGGTGGCACACACCTGTAATCCCAGCACTGGAGAGGCTAAAAACAGGAATATTACTATGACTCTGAGTGGCAGAAACCCTGTACCAAATAAATAAAGATTAAAGTTAGTCCTTTACTAAAACAGAAAACTTGAATCATGTGTTTCTGAATATTATAGCTTTTAAACAATAGAAAATTTAAAGACATACACAGATGTGTGCTCATATATGCTTATATATATAATTTTAATGTCCATTATATTTAGTATTAATGAGAAAAATATTTTAAAAGAAAACATGAAAAATCTAAAAGGAGAAAACAAATCTCTATTATAAGCTCTCTCACCTTGGAGACATGTTTAAAGAGGTAATTAAAATGCCACTAAAGAAAATAGCAACTGATTTCATCTCATATGAATGTAAAGTATCTCATATAAAATTCATTATGTAAATATAGAAGTTATTACTTTATGTTATATTTTATGTTACTGATAAATTCAGAAAATGTAAGAATCATCATTAACCCTACCAGAATATGGTAGAGATTAAACAGAATTCAATTATTTGCATTTTTCATTATCAAAACTATTGGCTAGATGCATAGAGTTTATTGGTGATCTGTCTGCTCAGATCCCTGTCTGTATCTCCCTGTGAGTTGTGAACACTTTGACAGAAAGCACTGGTATTTTAATTTTTTGACATTTTTACCTCAAAAGACAGTATCAGAAATATGGGTCTCACTACACAGCCTGGACTCTTAGTGATCCTCCTGTTTTCAGCCTCCCCAGCCCTGGGATTACAGGCGTGCACCCCTCTGCCCAGACTCTGTGACTGGCTCAGCTCACCCTGGGGGCGGGGCTGGCATGGTACGTGGTGCTGGGACTGGAACGCTGTTCCTTGAGCTTGCCTAAGCTTGCCTAAGCAGGTGCTCTAGTCCACTGAGCTATCTCGCCAGCCCAATGTGTCAGAAATAAAAAATGGTCAAAAACGCAATCTACTAACTGCACGGGCACTTTTCTTACACTTTTATTTGATTAATTATTTTGAAAAATATACTTATTTTACACAAGTACCTTGATATATGATCAAATAACAAGCACCTGAAATTATTTGTAACACAGATAATAATTACATAGACACTATGTATTTACTCAGTTTCTATTATGTGCTAGTAACTTCTACTTTCAAGGTAAATAGTTATAGTATTTTAAGTCTTGTCTTAAATCTATACCCCATTGAGAGAAATAGACTCTAAATTACATAATAAATATGAAGATAAAAAAGTATTGCCAAAATTATAGAAAACAAATTATAGAAAAAAATGTTTTATATAATTTTATTTACATAAAATGCTAGAGAAGCCCCCTGAGATTCAGGAAGAATAGCCAGAGGCAGAACTCTGCAAGTGTTAGTCTGTGGAGAGGAGGGTACCTGTGGCTCCCTAGGGCAAAGCTGAATTGCATAAGATCATATGAGCACCCCTGTGTAACAGCTCAGTTCCAACCTCCAGGATGCAGAGCATGACATTCAGAACACAAAAGAACACAGGTTCTGTTTGGCTTGCAGGTCCAGGGGTTCGGTCCATGGTTTCAAGGCTGAGCTATCATGGCAGAAAAGCTCGGCAGTGTGGAAGCAGAGTAGTGTCGCAGGGCCAGAGCCCAGTGGCAAGACACCTTGCCATTCCACAGGGACACGCCCGGTGGCCTGTGGGACATGCCCTGAGAACTGACATCAGCAAAGCACATCACTGGGTGTGCTTTACTGTTCTGCTAAGTGTTTCTTTGTCCAGTCCAGTGTACATGACAATTAACAGTCCAAATCCAACCCTCATCAACTCGACGAGATAAAGTCCTCAAATAATACTAAGTCACCAATAATGAAAATAGCAAGTTAATGATTCTGCCTAACATGGTGCAACTCTCTTTCATGCAACAGAAAACAAAGTGGTCCCTATTCCAGAGCTTCAACAGCTCCAGCATTTTCAAAAGCTGTAGTCCATGTCTCCACTGAGACTCAAAGCAAGTCCTTAGCTCTGAAGCTCTTTAGAATTAAAAACAGGTTACAGAATTCCAAGGTATAGTGGTACAGAGGAAATATCCACCCTCTGGTAAGGGACAGCAAGGAAAAGCCAAGCCCAGTTCCGGCAGAGCGAATATCACGCCCTATTTGCCCTGCCAAGTACGTGGTGGTGGGATTGGAATGCCAGGGCTGGGATGAGCTGGCTCAGTGACCCTCCCTCCACAGCTCAGCAGGCTGCGCCCTGGCGCCTTCCCTGGGCTCACTCAAGCACAGCCTGAAGCTTTCTTTCCCCAGCTGACTTTCTCCGCTCCTTCATCTCTGCCATCCTGGAGCCTCCACTGCTGCCTCAGCCTCCTTCCAGTAGCCTCACAGGACACAGCAGGATTAACAGAGCTACCAGGCCTACTTCTTATTGTGGGCAGAGAGATGCAGCACAGCTAAGCAGCTGTCCGAAGGATGCCGCTCCAACAGAATTGTCTATTAGAGTTTAACACTACTAGTATATGGAAAAAACCAGAGATCTTCATATAAATTCCAAAACCTCATTTGAACGAAAAAAATCCATATGCTCTCAAATAATCAAGGTGCACTCCTTGTTAGCAGCCCTGGCAGAGAACTGACAAAACTTTGGGATAAAATGTTCAACATGAAAATCTAGTGTTGTGATTATAAATTACATAATACTTATTAATTGACTGCCCTGACATCTGGAATATAACATATAGTTAATACGTTTTGTTATTATTTCAATTATAAATGCATCACTTAAGAAACATTAATAGAGTTCCAATCATGTGGATAACCCACTACTATTATAGGCTACGGGACTACATTGGATTACTTTGCTGAATTCATGCACCTACAATATATGAATGGCAATGGAATACCCATCTCT
>NW_004524622.1:5296649-5298788 GCF_000260255.1 Octodon degus
CAATGAGAAAAATTAAGTAAAACAGTACATTGTAATGAATTGAATTCAGATGTCCAGTATTACTTGTATAGCCCTGGTTTTCCAAGCTTAAGCTTTTTCCTGGTGACCCGTCTCTTAAATCAGATTTCAAATTTCTTGGTTTCCTAATTTTTCCCAACTTTTCTCTTTGTCACAATATCAGTGACTTGATTTGTCACATCTTTTCCTTTTAGCTTTCTTTTCTTTCCTTTTTTAAAATGTATTAGGTTGTTACAGCTCTTACTACTCAACTCAGACTCAGTAATCTTCCTGCTTGCAGCCTGCCCAACATTAGGATTATAGGCATGAACTACTACGCCAGGACTCTGCATGCCTCAGCCTGCCCTGGGGGCAGGGCTGGTGCTGCCTATGGTGTGGGTGATCAAGCTACTCCCTGTGCTTGCCTAAGCTTGCCTACAGGTGCTTTAGTCTACTGAGCCATTTCACCAGCCCTCCTCTCAGGTTTTGCTCAAAATTAGAGGTTACAGAGGCAAAAATAAATTTCTCTAAAGTGTCATCAGCAACACCATCTCTCCAACAGGACGAAGAAAAGAAGGTGGCTGAGGGCAGTTATTTGAGAAAGAAAAAGGTGTAGGATGCAGGAAAGTAATCTTGAGTAATGCTTTTCAAGTGTGTGCGTGCTCCTGACTCCTGAGAGAGGCCTGTCCCCTCTGCAGGATCACCCTTTAGAAAGCACCGGAGTTCTGAACTAGTGCTGGGATGGAGAAGCAGCTACCGAGATGCTCTGTGGTCATTATCTGGCTTTCCTGTTCATTGTCACAAAGAAAGGGAATGAAATAGAAAGTCTTCCAGCATTTTTACATCAGCTGAAGTACTCTTCTTCTACCATTTATATAATGTGTTTGCTCTATAAGATTATTTTTTGGTCTGAGTTTCCAAATGCCCCAGGAAAAATTTCAAAATTTATGTGAATTTGTTTTCTGTATCTACTTCCTGAGAGCTTTAAACTTGAAATTGTATGAAGAAAAGCCCTTACAGGTATAATAGCAAACTAATCTGGAGTCCTGGTATATACAAGGCATTGTTCACAAATTATTATCTCCTTTAATCTTACAAGGAACACAAAGAAATAATTACTGTTATTACCTTCATTCTTATCAAACAAATAGAGGCAAACAGTAGTCAAGTAGCTGGTTCCAAGTCAAATACTGGTATTAGACTTTTACAACCAGAACTGAACCCAGAATATTTCACTCAAGAGATTTGCTTGAAGTCATTTCTTAGGGCTGCTATTATGGTATAATTATATCATTGTGAGTTACAATAGAGATAAATTTTTGTGATTACTCAGTTAAGTAATCATACATCTGCCCCATTACAAAAACAGGATTTTGTTGGTATGTTTTGTCCCATGTTTTAAAAGATTTTTTAACAAAGTCTCTTTCAAAGAATTTTACTTATATAAAACTCGTTAAATTGCTTGGTTTTATTTTTTAAAAAAATCTGTGAATTTTCTCTTTAGATAGCCCCTTTGGTAATAATAAATGCCTATATTCTGACTTTCCAAGAAAATGAAACACTAGTTAACAGATTTATGCGATAGTGGAAAATGCCCAATTATTTTTAGCAGAATGCTTTCCTAACAGTGTAAGTATTCTAGCTATATAGGGAATTTGTGCAATTGTGCTTTAAAAAAAGCAGGAAAGGAAGATTCGAATCAATTTATCATTCTTATTATGTGTTATCAACTCTTCTCAAAACCGTATTTCAATTAGGCTTGCTATTCCTTTTCCACTCCACTTTAAGCAGTTGGCATAGATAATCTGGTGCCTGAGGCTGCCTGAACACAGTACTACATACCACACTTCGATTATAGAATAGTAGAAGTGACCCAGTGAAGACTGTTGCCTTGTAGATTGCATGAGTTATTTGCATATTTTTCTCCCTCTAGTTCTTGGGCTATGCCTTTGATGCTAGTCATATACTTATTTGAAGCTAAAAGTTCATGTTTCCATTCATAATTTACATTAACTTCATTCATTTACTTACTCCAAATTACTTTTAAAATCCTTATTTTGTACATATACCCATTTTTCAAATGTTGGACTTTTTTGTTTCTCTTTCAAATTTAGTTCTTTATAAATTCTAGAGAGTAGACCT
>NW_004524622.1:5299068-5302278 GCF_000260255.1 Octodon degus
GCATATAGAGAGCCAGTTTTTCCAGCACTATTTGTTAAAGAGGCTACTTTTCTTCCAGTGAGCATGTTTGGCCTCTTTGTTGAAGATAAGGTGGCTGAGTATGTTCATAAAGGTTTCTGGGCATTTAATCTATTCCATTGATCCTCAGGTCTATTTTGTGACCAGTACCATGCTGATTTTATCAAAATTGCCTTGTGGTATAATTTCAAGTCAGGAATTGTAATGCCTCCTGCCTTGGCTTTGTTGCCTAGGATTGCGTTTGCTATTCTAGGCCTTTTCTGGTTGGAAATAAATTTTAGGAACGATTTCTCTAGGTCTGTGAGGTATGTTGACAATTTGATAGGGATTGCATTAATTCTGTACAGCAATTTTGGGAGTATGGCCATCTTCACAATGTTGGTTCTTCCTATCCAGTAGCAGGGAATATCTTTCAATTTTCTCAAATCCTCTATGATCACTTTTTTCAGATTACTGTAATTTTCCTTGAAAAGATATTTGATTTCTTTAGTTAGATGAATTCCAAGATATTTCATTTTCCATGGTGCTACTATAAAAGGTATTGTTTCTCTAATTTGCCTCTCAGTGTATTTGTTATCTGTGTAGAAGAATGCTATTGACTTTTGGGTATTGACTTTGTATCCTGCTACGTTACTGAATTTGTGTATCAATTCTAGTAGCTGCTTGGTGGAGATTTTTTGGTCTTCCAAGTAAAGTATCATGTCCTCTGCAAATAATGATAATTTAACTTCTTTATCTGTTCTTATTCATTTTATTTCTCTCTCTTGTCTAATGGCTCTAGCTAATGATTCCAGAACTATATTGAATAGGAAGGGTGACAGAGGACATCCTTGTCTTGTACCAGATCTAAGAGTAAAAGATTTCAGTTTTTTCCCAGTTTAGAATTATATTAGCCATTGGGTTGTCATAGATGGCTTTTATCAAATTGAAGTAGAGGCCTTCTATTCCAGTTTTCTGTAGGACTTTGATCATGAGTGAGTGTCAGAATTTGTCAAAAGCCTTTTCTGCATCAATGGAGATGCTCATGTGGCTTTTCGATTTGGCTTTATTGATATAGTGTTTTACATTTATAGATTTGCATATATTGAACCATCCTTGCATCCCTGGGATGAATCCTACCTGGTAATGGTGTATAATCTTCTTGATGATTTGCTGTATTCTATTTGCTAGGATTTTATTGAGGATATTTCCATCAATGTTCATGAGGGAGATTGGCCTATAGTTCTCTTTTTTAGTTGTGTCCTTCCCTGGTTTTGGTATCAGTATAATACTTATCTCTAGGAATGATTTTGGGAGGATTGCTTCCTTTTCAATTTCATTGAAGAGTTTGAGAAGTATAGGGATTATATCTTCTGTAAATTTCTTATGGAATTCAGGTGTGAATCCATCAGGACTTGGACTTTTCTTTGTCAGTAGGTTTTTTATTACATTTCATATTTCATTTACTGTTATTGAGTTATTGAGAGTTGTTATATCTTCTTGATTCAGTTTTGGTAATTTGCACCTTTCTAGGAATCTATCCATTTTATCTGTGTCTTCTCTTCTCTGAGAGTAAAGATTCTTAAGGTAGCTATTTATAATCTTTTGAATTTCCACTGGGTCTGTGGTAATTACACCCTTTTCATTCCTTGTTGCTTGTATTTGAATTTTTTCTTTCCTCTTTTTGATGAGGTTAGCTAGGGATTTATCAATTTTATTTAATCTTTCAAAGAAACAGCTTTTTGATTCGCTAATTCTTTGAACTATTTTCTTCGTCTTGATAGAATTAATTTCTGCCTAAACTTTATGATTTCTTCCCATCTTTGGCCTTTGGGTTTAGTTTGCTCTTCCTTTTCTAGATGTTGAAGGTGCAGCATTAGGGTGTTTATTTGTTCCTGTTCTGTTTTCCTAATGTGTGTGTTCACAGACATAAAGTTCCCTCTGAGGACTGCTTTCATCACATCCCATTAATTCTGATAAGTTGTGCTTGACTTTACATTGAGTTGTAGATATTGTTGAATTTCTTGTTTAATTTCATCTGTGACCCATTGGTTGCTGAGGAGGGTGTTGTTTAATTTCCATGTATTTTGGGGGTTTTCTTGTTTCTTTTGTCATTCATTTCCAGTTTCATTGTATTGTGATCAGATAATATGCATGGGATAATTTCTTTTTTCTTGCATATACTTACACATGACCTATGGACTAGTATGTGGCCTATTTTAGACAATGACCCATGTGCAGCTGAAAAAAATGTATATTCAGCTGTCATTGGGTAGAACACTCTCTATGTCCACCATGTCCATTTGTTCCCAATTCTGGTTCAGTTCTGCTACTTCTTTGTTAAATTTGTCTGCTTGACCTATCTTTTGGGGGTAAGGGGGTGTTACAGTCTCCTGTTAAGATTGTGGTCTTGGATATTAGATTTTTCATGTCCATTAAGATTTGTCTTATATAGTTGGTTGCTCCTGTGTTTGGTGTGTGCATATTTATGATTGTTACCTCTTCCTCTTGAATTTTTCCTCTAACCAGTATATAGTGGCCTTTATTTTGTTTGATTATTCTTCATTTGACGTTGAGACTGTCTGAGAATAGGATTGCTACCCCTGCTTTTTTCTGAGGTGCTGGGTCATGTAGTATTGTTTTCCATGCTTTGACTTTCAGCCTATGAATTCCTTCATGAGTTAAGTGTGTTTCTTGTATACAGCATATTGTTGGATTTTGTTTCCTAATCCACTGTGCCAGTCTATTTCTTTTATTTGCTGAGTTGAGTCCATTTACATTGATGGTTATAATTGAGATGTATTAACTTATGATCAACATGTTATTTACCTGCTGATGTTTACTCCTTTTTCTTCTGTATTTAATTGTTTGCCATATTTAGTGGGTTCCTTCTGTTCTCATTGGTGGAGCTCTGATCATTTTGGTTCCTCTCTAGAACATCTTCCAGTAGTCTGTGTAGGATTGGCTTTGTCATTATGAAATTCTTTAGTTGTTCTTTTTCATGGAAGTATTTCACTTCTCCATCAAACTTGAGAGTTTTGCAGGGGATAGTAGTCCAGGCTGGAATTTGTTTTCATAGAGGACTTGAAGTACTCGGTTCCATGCTCTTCTTGCCTTCATGTTTTGTGAAGAGAAGTCGGCGGTAATTCTGATGGGTTTTCCTTTAAATGTGATCTGTTTCTTTTCTCTAGTGGCTTTCAGTATATTCTTCTT
>NW_004524622.1:5303323-5304978 GCF_000260255.1 Octodon degus
TAGGGACTTCAGCTGTAGAGTTTCACTCTAGGCCTGTATGCCAGGCCTTGGCTGGGTCTGGAGGGTAGCAGCAGACACAAGGGAGTGGGGATGTTTTCCCACACACCTGCTTGGGCTGCCTCTGGAAGGTATCTCTTTCAAATTTAAAATAAGGGTTCAACCAACACTTTATCTTGGTTGAGCATGTGTCATATTTACATTAAAACTCTACCATGTGACAGAAAAGGCATTTAGATTATTGTCATTGGTAGATAGAGTCAGGTTAAAAACTGTGCAGTGAACAAAGATTCATAATCTTTGCCTTCATCTCATTTTCCAATTTCTCTGTGTTCAAACTCTAAATTTTAACTTTTGCTGAATTTATTTTATGCTTAATTTATTCCCATGCCATAAATTTTTGTTTCTTCAATTTCTTCTGGGATATCTTTTTCTTCTGTGCACCTTCCTCCTCTGGTTTAGGAACAGTTTGCTCCTTTTCAGTAAAGATCATCTCCATATGGCAAGGGGAGCTCATGTATGGATTTATCCAGCCATGAGCTCTGTAAATTTGGTGGTGCATCTTGGGTTCTTTGTTCACCTGGATATGTTCAATAACCAGAGAATCTACATCTAAAGCCATAAGCTCAGCATTACTCACTGCATTTTTAAGCTTGTGCAGCAAAAATTCAGCACTCTTTTTGGGCCACCGACCCTGCATCCAGCCCCAGTGTTTGGCTTGTGCACAACCCACCAAGTCCGCCATTGTGACGCCAGAATGGCACACATTGTTTCTTTAATGTGACATCCTTCAGATGCTTGGTGGCCTTTCGGATACTCATGCCCTTGATGGCCTGGACAGTTTCACAGTGTTCTTAAAGTGAACATGAAGATTTGAGCCTCTTGATTTGCATGATTTTATAGGGTTTTCTGCTTTGAGAGAGTAGTGAACCATTTTCACAGGTTACCTCAGGCCACTCACAGGAAGAGGAAGAGTGATGATTTTTGGGAGAGTTCATGAGAATGCGATGCCCAAGCTATCCAAAGTATCCTGCCTGCCTGTGGTCTTGATATTAAAATATTCTTCCACTCCCTATATGTTTTCTTATAATTCTCATTGTCATGAAAACGACCTTAGCAATTACTTTTTAAATTAAAGAACTTCAAACTAACGTGCAGGTACCTAGTGAGTGCACAGAAGTTTCCAGAAGCACTGTATGCAATAACATGGTTGACAATGTGCACATAACTCATCCACTACCCAGCAAGCAGAGACCTGCTGCAGGCAGAGAGCTCCCACTGTGCTTTGTCTCAGCAAGAACACATGGATCTCACTTCCTCAGCACACACTTCACTGCAGTTTGTACTAGAATATGCAAAATAACATCACAAGATTCATGGGTACCTTTTCTGAAAATACAGTTTTGAATTTTCCACATTTATACCTTTAGCCCAAGTAACATGGTATCAAATTTACTTTGTTGTAGTGTATGAGTATTCAAGGTATATTTTATGGACCAAATAGCTATTTTGTCTCTAGAAGCATGGCCAATGAAAGTATTTTCAAATGGAGAATCTCTGCAAATTTTGAATGACAAAAATGGTCACAAGGGAAGTTTTCTGGATTAGAGAATTTATCTTGCCCTAATTTGTTTCATGTCAAAGTCAGGGATGTAGCT
>NW_004524622.1:5305319-5344398 GCF_000260255.1 Octodon degus
GTGTGTGTGTGTATCTGTAATTGGTCAACACTTTAAAGAATTCAAAGTGTAAAACTAAGAATCTGAACATAAAATCAGAAAGGTGCAAGAAGGGTTGTTTTGTTATCTTTATCTAAGGAAGCCCTCTTAGATTGTTCTGGCACTGCCAGTTTCACAGTTAGAAACTCAGGAAGTGCTCAGGGCCAGCACCTTGTGCTTTTTCCTCCTTGCCCACCCTTTCCTGTAATCTTTCCATGGCCCTCACTCCTATCTAGATGTAAAATAGACAGCAAACATATAGATACACACATTTGCATTTTAAAAAGACTTTCTAAAATGAATACTCTGATTAAAAATATGATGTAGTCATACCTCCAAAAAAAAAGTTTACAAGCAACTAACTACTATAAGATAGGCTCTGATTAAAGAATCAGAACAAGATTTTTTTAAAAGTCAGGATTGGGATGGAACAATCCTTGGGTGAAAACACCTTTTAGGTGAAGTGTCTGTCTCAGACATGCTGCTTCAGAGGACTCTGGTTTTCAGGTGAGACCACTTTTGTACCTGCTGCAGTTCTAACACATTTTATGTATGTAGTCAAACGCAGCCATAGGATATCAAAACGTCTACTTTGTTAGCTCACCAAATCAGGTGGCTGTTAGTCTGCTCTGAGCTTGAGCTGAGCACTGGCATACTTGGCTTCCATGGCTTCATCTCCACCAGATTAGGACGGATCTCTGATCCTCAGCTTTTAGGCTCACCCTTAGGACCAGGTACCCGCGAGCCTGTCTCCACATATTACTCGGACCTTGGTGCTTTATCCCTAGGTTCTCTCTCCCTTTAGAATAATAGCTAGTCATCTTCATCAAGACAATGCCATTGATCGTCTTCCTAGATTTCCATATTTTGCCTGTTTCTATCATCACCAGACTCCAACGCCCACAGAGCACTACCCACATTGAGCTTTGCTCCCAAAATCCTTTTCCAGATGGTGTTGGCCTTGAAATGCCTGTGCCTGCCAAGGCTCACTCGCTTATTAAATATTTAGACCTCACGCATCTCAGGAAGAAAATTTAGCTGTCTCATTTTATGTGTGTACAGAAGTCAGGAGGGTGAGGAAAAATCTCCCAGGAAGCCTAGTTTGTCATTAAGGCTCCCACATCAGACCTAGAGTTTGAGGGTTTTTTTTGTTTTGTTTTGTTTTTTCTTGCAGAACCAGGGATTGAACTCAGACCCTTGTGCTTGCCAGGGAAGCGCTTATTCCACTGAGCCATCTCCCCAACCCCTAGAGTTTGGGTTCTTTTCATGACCAGGTTGGGGACTTGAAGACAGCCAGATGGTATTAAACTGTGATTACACAACGGGCTGAAAAGAGACATGTTGACTTTCCCACTGAGTAGTAAGGAAAAGCACCAGCTTGAATTTCTTTATTTATAAGACATGTGGCTTTCAATAACTGTGCACTTACTTTCATTTTTAACTTCTGCCAATATTGTCAATAGTGTCATGTCTGCAAGTAGTGTTGGAAAATTAAGAAAGATATGTTTACTATGCACAAAACACTTTTCTGGCATGTCAGCAAATAAAGGTCTTATGTTTAAAAATCCTTCTCCACATAAGGAATTGCCTCTGATTCTTAAAAGATGGAATAGGAAAAATACAAATAAAATTATATACAAGATTAAAGTCTCTAGACACATGTCTGCAGTGGGGAAAGAAACCAGCATGACCAGACAGGTGTGACCTGCACAACCAAGCCCTGGTGCAGGTACACATGCAAGTTCAGATGAGACCAGCAGTGGGGGAAGAGTCTGCAGCAGCAGTGAGGATCCAGCAGCGGATGAGTTTGGGAAACCAGCATGGAGCTTCCACACACAGACACGTAGAATAGGAGCGGGTAGGCCTTTAAGAAAGGCTCTGGACACAGCACCCATGAAAGGCCAGCCCCAGCCCCCACTGCCAGACACAAGTTGGATGCACATCCAGCAGGATTCCTGAGGAAAGCTTGGCCGGAGTGCACAGCACACTCTGGGTTAAGTCAAACACTGCCACACAACTACGAATACCAGAGGAGTTTTACTACTTTCATTCTCCCTTATTCGCTTGACTACCCTGTTCCTGTCTAGTTGGGTTTTGTCTTGTGTTGTCATGTGTTGGTATTTCTGTTTCCTGATTCTTTGTTGTTCTTTTCCTTCTTCTACTCCCTAGTCCCTTTTTAATCCTTTCTTCTTTCCTCCTTTTGCCAAGTCTATATTTTTTACCTTTCTTTTTTTATCTACTGATTCTCTTTTTCTCTTTCCTCAATTATCTCTTGAATTTATGACACTTTCATGTGATTAAACATTGCCTCTTCCCTTTCTGATCCACTTTAACCCCTTTGCATTTTTCCATTCATTTCCCACTGTGTCCTCCAGTTTTACAGAATGCAGGTGACCACCCTTTGATTTCCAGCCTTGATTCTATTTTTCACCTCATTCATCAATTTTTTATCTTCTCCTATTCATATTAAGAGCCACAGAGTAAAATCACGTCACTAAGGGAAAAATGGCTGCATATAAGTATATGGCATATGTTGGATATTTTTACAGAACTTTAGAATTGCTCCTGTGGATAAAGGTATCAAGGAGACAGCTTCCAGTTTGCCAGTAGCTAAACTATAGTTGAAACTACTGCTACCACTACCTGTTCAACCTTACCCAGGATGCAATCCACGCTATGTTCCATGTTTCTCCCTTTGGTGATAACACTGTGATAATTTAGGGTTGTAAACACTGCCCTAGTCCAGCACCAAAGGACTAGGTGCTGAGCAAAGCAGTAGAGTATCATTCCTGGGAAGGTGGGAAGGCAGTTCTTGGACGAGACACACAGAACCACCAATATCTAGAAGATAACCCTGAAGAAGACGTCTCCAATGGAGGTCTCAATACTGGTGATAAAGCTGCCTACCATGAGAAATCAGCGAGCATGAACATAGAAAACAAAAGAAAACAGAAAAAGACAAGACACTGAAGCAGACTCAACCCCAGACCCCAACCCCATCCAGGAAAAGCCCAGAGCACAATGAGATGGAAAAAATTGAAAGTTAAACCATGGGCCATTCAGAAATAAAAGCAATAGAAGTGATAAAACAAGTGAAAAAGTCTGTAGGAAAAAAATCTCTCAGGTACAAAAAGAAATGATGCTCAAAATGAAAGATTAGAGAAGACACAGACAAAGTCTAAATGAGCTTAGGAAAATGTTGGAAATCACAAATGCCCAACACAGGAAATAGATGGAGGGGCTGGAGAGATGGCTCAGTGTTCTAAAGCACCTACTTAGAACAAGTTCAGCAAAGCACAGGGACCACGGTTCAATCCCCCAGCACCACATGCCAGCCAGCCCGCCCCCTGGTGAGCTGAGCTGGCCACACACACACACACACACACCCCTCTCTCTCTCTCTCTCTCTCTCTCTCTCTCTCTCTCAAACAAAAAAAAATTTTTAAAAAAAGGAAATAGATGGAAACCATTAAAAAGATACAAACAGAAATCCAAGATATTAAAACCTCTACTGAATGTACAGATTAAATAAAGGTGAAGATGAAATATGAGATCTTGAATTCATGATTTCAGCTAGTGATCATGAAAAGAAATAAATCTTTTTTGTTTTATTTTAGGAGAAGGTCTACAGGGTATTCAGCGTCTCACTACTAGATCAGACTCATGGTGATCCACCTGTTTACAGCCCCCAAGAGCTGGAATTACAAGTGCGCACCAGCACACCCAGTCTCATTTGCCATCTCAGCATGCCCTGGGGCTGGAGCCAGCATGACAGGACAAGGGATCGAACCCCTGGTCCCTGCACCTGCTTGCAGTCACTTTAATCCACTGAGCTATTTGGCCAGCCCTAAAAAAAAATAAATCTTAAAAATCCAACAGTTACCAGCAAACAAGATTGATTAGGCCAGTGAGAAAGCTAAAGACAGAACAAATGCCATAAAAAATATCTTCATAGAAATAAAGGCAGAAAGTCAGATATGAACAAAAGTTTAAGTTATTAAAATGATTCTAAGAAATAGTAATTTTTAGTTCATGACCTTGGAAGTACCAGTGTGAGGAAATGTACATCTTTAGTTTCTGCTATAAAACTTTTCTAAGGTAAAATAAATAAATAAAGGCAGAAAATTTTCCAACCATGGATAAAGGGTTTGGCATAAAAATAAATGAATCATATAGAACTCCAAACAGCCATGACCAAAGTAAATCTACATGATCGAATATAGTAATCCAACTTCTGGAAATTTAGCACAAGATCAAAATATTAAAAACACAGAGAAAAAAAATTACCTATAAAGGAAGGTCCATTGGAACAAGCAGACTTCTCAACACAAGCCCTCAAGTTAAGCAGCACTGAGAGGGAGATATTTCAAGTCCTAAAAGTAAATAAATGTACCCTACAAAATTATCTTTTATCCAGGGAGATGGCTTAGTAGAATAAGGGCTTCCCTGGCAAGCACGCAAGGGCCTGAGTTCAATCCCTGGTTCCACAAAAAAATATATATATATATCTCACTTGTATGGAGAAATAAGAAATATCCATGACAAAGAACATCTGGGGAAATTCAACACCGCCATCCAGCCTTCAGAACACACTGAAGCATATACTGGAAAGAGCAAATGAAAACCGCAGCTACATAAATACCACTAGAAAGCAGCACCAGGAAGGGAAAGCAACTAAGCATAGGGCAAAGACAGGGAACTGATGAAAGGAAAATAACATAAAAAAAGCCAATACACATCCGTTGTAATCATGAATATAAATAGACTCAACTCGCCAATTAAAATGAACAAACTGGCAAGGTCCAATAGCATACTGCACTCAAGACACACATTTAACTCAAAAAGAAATTGATCGACTGAAAGTCAGAGGGTGGAAAACAATATTGCAGGTGTCAAGACCCCAAAGAAAACAGGGAAGGCTATTCTAAAATGTGAACTTCAAATCAAGACTGATCTAAAGACGCAAATGGGGTCACTACATACTTGTTAAGGTAAGACTATAAGAAAAATAGACAACAATCATATATGCATCAAACACTGGTGCACCCAACTACATAAAACTAATATTAATGTACATGAAAAATCAAACAATCACTAACATTATTATTGTGGGAAACCTTAAAAGCCCATTCTCACAGATAGATCAACCAGACAAAAGATTAACAAAGAAATAACAGAATTAAAACAAATTTGTGAATGAGTGGACTTAGTAGATATACACAGGGTATTCCACCCTTGTTATGGTTTGTGTTTAGGTGTCCCCTTAAAGCCTCATGCAGTCACTGGGGCAGCTTCTAGAGTTTGTGATTCATAGTCCAATACTGGGATTATGGGTGTGAGTACTATGCATGCCCTGTGGTGGACAGCTTGAGTAGAGTGTGGGGAGAGGAGAGAGGCTTGCTAGCTGTCAGCAGCTGCTGCTCCTCCCTTCTGTCTTTTCTGTTTTCTGCTACCAAGAACAGCTACCCTCTACCATGTGCCATCTGCCTTGGAGCCAGCTGAGTATGGACTGAAACCACCACTAACTCTAAGCTAAATAAACCTTTGCTTCCTTCATTTTAAATATCAGGTGTTTTGTCCCAGCAATGAGAGAAACGTAACTAAGACAAACCCAAAACATCAGAATAAACATTCTTCTGGGATGTACATGGAGTATTCTCAAAAATAGATGACATATTATACCATGAGCATGCTTAAGTAAATTCATAAAGGTTTGTATTAATATTGTTTAGATAAGATATCATGTCTGCATCCTTGTTCTCTGAATAATGACTACAAAGGCAACAATATGCAATGTATTAATTACTGTAACTGTCCTACTAACCTGGTTTGAAACAGTTTCATACACTGATGTATTCTACAAGAAGTTTAGAGAAGACCTAATTCCACTAATGTTAAAAGTCTTTAATGAAATTGAAATGGAAGCAATACTTCTAAAATCATTACAGGAAGCAAGTTCGACTTTGATACCTAAACCAGAGAGGAACCCAACCAGAAAAGAAAACAAAACCAGAGAAGAACCCAACCAGAAAAGAAAACAAAACCAGAGAAGGACCCAACCAGAAAAGAAAACTACAGACCAATCTCCCTCATGAACATTGACGCAAAAATTCCTAATTAAGATACTGGCAAACAGAATACAGAAAATCATCAAATAGATTATTCACAATAACCAAATAGGACTCAGCTCAAGGATGTAGAGACGGTTCAATATTTGCAAATTAACAAATGTAATACACCATGTCAACAGAGCCAAAGACAAAAGTCCCATCCTCCCAGTAGGTACAGAAAAAGCATTTGACTAAGTCCAGCACTCACTGATGTATGAACATTGAAGAAAATTGGGAAGTTGGTAATTGTTTTTACCTCAGTCTGATAAAAGGCATCTGTGACAAATAGCAGCTAACATCCCACTACATGGTCAAAGATGAAATCTTTTGCTCTACAATCAGAAACAAGAAAAGGATATCCATTATCACTGCTACTACTCTAAGGGGTTCAAAGAACATTTGCCAGAGCCATTAGACAAAAAAAGAAAAAGAAAGAAAGAAATGAAGGAAGGAAGAAAGATTAAAAAATAATAAAATGAAATATAAAAAAGTGAAATAAAATTAAAAAGAGAACTTATCATTATATGCAGATGACATAATGCTTTACATAGAAGACCCTAAAAACTCCATCAAAAAAAAATCTAGATTTAGTAACAAAATTTAGTAACATAGCCAGATACAATGTCAAATTTGGCAGCCAGAAATCAACAGTATTCCTGTACACAAGCAACAAACTAGCAGGGAGAAAAAGTAGAGAAAGCCCACTCTTCTAAACAGAATCCTGGAAGATGAAGTACTTAGAAATCAGTCTTACAAAAGGTGTAGATCTATGCATTGAAAATTACAGTGCACTTTTACAGACTCCATGTACTGTATGTACTCCTCTTTCTGGTACATATTGAAACAATGGATTTTGTCCTGGAGAAATTGTATTTATTTCTCACCTCCCACTTTATCTTTTTGCTTCTTTCCAAATCTCAGTCTAATCACAGAACTGGCATTGTAATTTCAGAAAGATGAGTTCATTTTTTTTGAAGAGTCTGCTTGGACAGGAGTACCTGGGGGAGCTGCAACCCATTCACACCTCCTCAGCCCAAATTGTGATGAAGATCAGACAGCCCTGTCTAATGCTCCAGCCTTTCCTGTTAGAAATTCCAGTGCTCCCAAGCTTTGCTTTAAGAATAATTTGGTCGTGTTTTTTTGTTGGTTTGTTGGTTTGTTTGTTTGTTTGTTTGTTTTTGTGCTGAAGCGGGGGTTGAACTCATGTCCTTGTGCTTGCCAGGCAAGCGCTTATTCTACTGAGCCATCTCCCCGGCCCGGTCATGGTGTCTAAAACACTAAAATTCTTTACGATACGATACTGGATTAGATTTTCTTTAATTTTCTTAGGAGTTATGTTGCATATGTGTGTATCTGTACAATTTCTCTGTGATATTACTTTCTCCTCCTGACTGCTCTGGATTTTAAAATTTACACTAACAAATTCAATCATGTAGCTTTGTGTCTGCAGTTTTGAAATTATGCAAATAATATTGAATATTTGGTTGATTTGCTTGGCAAACAGTTCACAGTGTGGTGGTATACACTTTTGGGTCACTGGATTATGTGGGCCTGGCGCTCCCCAATGGAGGCGAGTTTTCCTTCTCGGGCGAGATTGTAGCTCAGCCCGAAGCTGGGCAGTAAAACCTGGTTAGGAGGGCCGGGAGGGTGTAAAGACAAGTCTCCTGCCCCTTGCTGCTGGCTCTCTGCTTCCTGCTGTCCTGCCCAGAGCTGTTCCTCCTCAGCATGCTGCCCTGCATCTGAACCAAACTGTGGCCCCTAGAGGCCTTTCTTAGCTGTGTAAGTGCCAGCTAATCTGTCGCAGCAACAAGAAAGCAGCTAAGGCATGTGGTGTCCTTCTCCAGGGCAGGCACGGAGGAGGCAGTGTTCAGCTCCCTTTGGGTCAGAGTTTTGCATACCTGAAAACATTCTCATGCGAAGTTTATTTTATTCCATTTTAGGAGTCAAGCTTTTTATTAAAAATGCCCATTTCTTCTCTATTTTCAAATGTATTGAGGTTCAACTCCTTGAAATTTTTCCTAGTATTCTCAAAGTACTTCTACTTCAGTTTCCAGAGAGAAATGCTCAAATGTTTTCTCTTTTACTCATGTTTAACTAAATGAATTTAATATAACTTTTATTAGTATGAACTAGGTGTATTTTGTAGGTTAAGAAATAGATCTTCCCTGTTTCTCAGCTCTATGTTTTTTATTTCATTAAGAATCCTTCTATAAAGGATAAACTCGAGGCTTCAAAGGTAAATGAATGTAACTGGAGACCATATCATAAGTGAATCTGACTCCCATGTGTGAACATCGGATTGTTTCCCTAGTGTAAGGAGCTGAAAGAGTGAATGAGATCCAAAAGGTACAACAGACACTGTGAAAGACAAAGAAATAACAACAGGAAAAAACAACTGGGATGTGGGAGAGGAGAAAAGAAGGAAGGGAAGAAAAAATATATATAGATAGATAAGATATATACTACTAGTTTCTATTAGTTCATTCAAAAAGATAGTTTGTGCTTATATTGTTCGGTTAATCCTTTATGTCTGTATCATGTAACCTGAGCAACTACTTTGAAGATAATGATATGCATTGTATCAACCATTATTAATTTCTCATTATCTTGTTTTGAAACTGTCATTGATTTATTGTTTTGTCTCTTTAAAATAAAAAAAGACTAATCTGTCTGTAACTTGTTAAATATTTAGGAATAAATTGTTTGTTTACAAATATATTTTTGTACTTTAATTGCTGATATAGAGTGTAATTGTACCGTGTTGAATTAATATAGGTAATAGAACACTGGTTCTTTGAAACTAGATAAGCCTTTCTGCCATTTTAAAAATAATATGAGGTTAACTTTCAAAAATTTTATGTGTGGCTCAAAACAATATATGCTCTGTTTGTTGCAGGGTTGTTAATCATTTGAGATGATTTGTTAAAACCTATGCACACTTTAAAATATGTGTCTCTGAACTTCCAGTTTCCGAAAATATCATATTAAAATATCCCACCTTTAACTTATCTGTTTTTTCAATTATTTGCTTAGTTTTATATACTCTAAAATATGTCAAAAATTAGTGTATTATTCATGCACTGTTCTTTTTATGGTAATCTATTGTTTGCTTTTAAGAAAATCCTTAGGAGTATATTTATTTCAATTCTCCGGTCTAAAATTATTTTAACGCAAGTGCTAATATTTACCTTTCATATTTATATTTCTCTTTCTCTTTTTAAGGATATTTCATTATGAAAACAGTCATTAGTTTAATCATGTATAATAATTTTGCTCTTTTTAAAATGTATTTAGGACAGGGTCTATGGGATCTACAGGGTCTCACTACATAGATCGGACTCATAGTGATTCTCCTGTTTTCAGCCTCCCAAGTGCTGGGATTACAGGCACGTGCCACCACGTCCAGTCTCAATTGCCTTCTCGGTGTGCCCCGGGGTTGGGGCCAGCATGGCATGCTGGGGATCTAACCCAAGCTGCTGTGCTCTGTCTAAGCAGGCGCTTTAGTCCACTGAGCTAGAAGGCTGGCCCTAGTTTTTCTCTTTTGTTCGTGAAATTTAACCACTATTTTTTATAGCTGCTATGCATATTGAAAATGTTTAGATTAATTTGAATTGTCTTATTTTGGTTTTTTGCTTAATGAAAATTTCATTTATTTTTAAATTTTCTTTCTTTAAATATTTTTCTTACTTTTTATTTAACAAATAATATTTATTATTTTTATTATTTGTTTATTTACTTTCTTTTTATTCTGTTAATTGTGTATCTCTAAAATGTAAGAAGCAAAAAAGAAGGAATTTCTTTTCTAATTTCTTAATATTTGAAACTAGATTCTTCATGCGTGTGGTAAATCACACCTGTACATACATACACATGCATATCCGCTTGTATCAGCGTTCAGAGGTAAGCAGCTCCTCCTGCCCACTCAGGGCGTGCTGCACTGCCCAGCTTTCCTGCCACGGAAATGTGCTTCCGGCGCGCACAGCTCAGCTGCAGAGGTTTACTTCGCTGGTCTCCATCCATGATGGGCGGGTCCCAAGCAGAGACATCTGGGGGAAGATGTGCCTCTAAGGGAGGCCCCAGCGGCACTGTGGCGGGTCGCCTCTCAGTGCTTGTGGCTGTAAACAGGGCGCCACCACCATGGCGCAATGCCCTTTCCGGGAGTCTGGTGATCCAGACAAAGTGGCAGCGTAGACAACTGGCACATTCACTAAGTAGTAGGAGAGTAGTAGCGTTTTTAAGCCAGTCACCGGCCCTCCTCTTCTCATTTTCCAAGCTCTTTTTGGTTAGAACTTAATTCTGCATGTGTGCATCTGTGTGTACAAACACAAGACACGCACGGCGTGTACTCCATCTCGTGGCTGTACATCTGTATGAATTTTCATAAGCTGACACCAACACACAACAGCAGAGCAGGAACCCAGAGTTCACTAGCTTCCCAAGAAGCCTCACTGCACCCCTCAAAGGTGAGCACACCTGACCTCTATGAGCACGCAATGCAGTTCTTGTCCTTTCTATCAGTGAGTCGCTGTTCTCCACTTACTGAGGTGACTATGACAATAGTTTATGTCATGTGAATGGAGTTTCATGCATTGCATTGTTTTGTAGTATTCCATCTTATAAATGCATTGCAGTTGATGTTTGAATTCAACTGATTTTCCACCCTACCCCAATGGTTTAACAAATTAATAGCGTATTTGTTGATTTTACCAAGTCTTCCAGAGTCTAGCTGACTCATCAACTCATATCTCTGCACATGCTGGCCCTGCATTTCAGGATTCATCGATTTGCCATATTTCTTTCTCTATGTGCTTGCATGATTGCTACAGTGGGAAAGAGTAGGCCGGAGGGCCAATTGCTGCCACTAGACATTTCAGCATGGGAGCTGCGCATTCCACTTTTCTGAAGAGTTAGTTATTCAGTGCAACTCCCACCATACACACACTCTGCATGCATTCAGTGGCCAGCTGCTCCATGTGCCCAGGTGTAGCCAAGACTTGCCCGCTAGCGAGGGACAGTTGTACCTCGCGCAGAAACACATCGTGTTCCTAGGAGCAGTGTGCTACTCATCTCAGCAAGCTCCCATTTGGCTGATGATTTGTTAGGAAAGAGTACATGATGTTAACCTCTGTTAGGAATCCACACAGTAACCCCTTCTGCAGTCAAATGTGTCTTCAAATTTGGCTGCTGGTAGTCCTAATTTATCACCTGTCTTGGCACCAAATACTCCACCATGGAGATTCCCGGGAGTGGTTAGGCCCATGCCTCCACTTTCCAGTGCAGTGGGGAGTATTAGTGTGAATGTTCTCACTCCTTCCCTACTTCTACCACCCATACCAGCCACCACTCTGCCTTCCACAATGGCAGTAGGTAAGCAGGAAGCAGCATCTCTGCCCACATTGTTCTCACCTGTCAGGTGATAAATGTCAAACCCATCCCTGCAAAAGCCCCTTTACTGGCCCCATACTACTCCAAGGCAGTATCATTCCTGGTCTGGTGACATGGGAGAGCTAACAAGAGTTGTCCCAAGGAACAAGGAACCAACCTACTGCTCGAATAAGTGAAGGAGTAAGACAGGTCATTGAAAGTCGCCGGCAGAGCATCCTCCTGTCTCCAGTCTTTTGCTTCCATGAACTTAGAAAGGGATCTGCAGAACTAGCTGAAGCTAACAAACAGTTCAGTTGTTTCCATGGAATTCCTCAGGTAAGTGTCACACTGTTGGGGTGGGCCTTGGGCGCCTTCTTTCTAAATGTAAAAAATTTAACTGTTTATTTTCCACCCATATTTTATTCTCCACTGTGGCCTGTAGATGCTAATTCAAAGACAAAAGGAAAAGTCATCCTCAACTGCTTCTATTTTGGTCTCTGTTTATTTTCATTTTTTTTCTTGAATAACCTATAAAAGAAATGTGAAAAAGATGGGTATTCTTTCATAAATTTTTAGGGTATGTATTTAAAATGTTCTCCACGTTAAAAAGTCATAAGGAGTCTCATTTCAAGATACCATCAATGCCAATTTTAAAATAGAAGAGAAGATGAATCCCCAAAGTTCACTATTAATTCAACTGCTAAGAGAGAATGACAGCTTAGAACTAGGACAGTTATTTCCAAATATCTTTTCTCAACTTCTGGCTACCACAGGTTCTTTTGTGAACATACCCATTCCCAATCAGCATAAGCCTAGGAGTAGATTCACCAGGTCATGTATTTAGTTTCAACTGTAGTGTTAATTTGCATCTTAACCTGTCTTTAAAAAAAAAAATGTGTACTTAAATACAATTCCTAGTGCACTTTAAAATGTTGCTGGGTGTGTGCTTTCTCTAACCCTTCACTTTTCTTGCTGAAAAACATATCAACATGCATCTCTGAGTGAAAATTTCCTCTTTTTCAAATATTAAAATGTTTCTGTTCTTTCTTCACTCTCAAACAATTCCTCAATTACATATGGCAAGCTCGGCTAACAAAATTGTACAAAACTTTGCAGCCATTGCTTTAATCACTTTGCTGTTAAACGCCCAGAGTCAGCTCCTAGCCATCTGTTCCACCTGTGCCAAGTTCTCTCTGTGGCAGCTCACTAGAGCTGTGTGCCCATGCCTTGGGTTTCCATGATGTGACCAGTTAGGATTATATTTATTTATATTGCTTACCCCTAGTTGTAAGTATTCAGTTTGAAAAAGCATCCACACCTCAATATTATAAAATATTTCAGCCAGGGGTCTCCTCTATTTATTTACTTACTTATTTTGTATAAGCCTTTGAGACATACAATAAGAATTTCCCAATCTCTTCACCATATCATATTTTTCCAATACATTTTCTTATACATTGTTTTTTTTTTCTTTTTATATAGTGTTTGTTGCTCATTGCACTTGAAGGACTGGCACGTCTGAAAGTTTCACTCAAATTCACTTTGTCTACTGGTCATTTGTAGTTTAGTGCTGTTCTCGCAGAAACTGCTAATCCAGACTTGCAAGGTTTGTTTTCTACTCAGTGGGATCTGAAAGACCCACCCTCTAGCTGCATCAGTGCACTTTGCCCTGTTTTGTCTCCATGATCAGAAAACCTTGCATCACTGGGGAAGAAAAATAAAGAATAAAATCTCTCCCCAGCCAGGGGCTCCGTCTGACCTTTGCTTGGTTCTTTCTCACTGCTGTGTTCTTCTTTGCAGGCGGATGCACGGATGCTTAGCTTGATGTTTGGCCTTGTTGTGTACTTTGTTTCAGTCCTTCACCACTGTCTTGGGTGAGTAGGAGCTCAGGAGGGTATCCAGGTTCGGCTCCTTCCCAAGCTCCCTGGGGGAGCTGTCAGTGATCTTCATGTTGACAGTGTCTGAGGAATTGGAACTTATATAGTGGACACTTGGTAAGGTTCATTTATTCAATCAGTGTATTTCAGCAATATAGATAGATGGATGGATAGACAGACAGATAGACAGATACTGTGCTTCCATAACGAGGGGATGTATACCCACTTTCCTATTGGCAATTTGTAAATTTGAAGAGAATGTTACATTTCTACAAAAATAAAGTAACACCTTAGTATTTGTACTGTTTGGCCTCACATTAGAATTTAATGACAAGAAATGTGTGTTGATTGAAGCTTAACCTTTAATTCTAGCTAAAGAAATCCTGATGCTATAAATCTTAAGGTAAATTAATTTATACTGATGTTTAAGGATGATAAAGAAGAGCACAAAGCTTTCTAAAGGAGTCTCACAGAGACAAAAATCCTCTAAATCTTGTTTGGCTGATTGACTTTCTGTTAATGTATCCTTAGGTAAATGGTGAGTGACACAAATAATTGTGTTCTATTTAAATGTAAATTGTTATCTTAAAAAAGAGGATGCTTCTCCTTGAGATGAAAATTTCATTATCCCTTAGATTACATCTGTGGAATTAGGGAATAACATGAGACCAGTTTTGAAACTAACAAATCAACCTTGCCTGTCCGTCTGCCTCAGTCTATTTATCTATCCTAATACGAACATATTTCCTATAAGCGCTATTATAAATGCTTGCCTAATTGACATAGGAAAATGAAATAATATGTTGAATAAAATGATGTTTTCAAACAATTTCATTTAAAATGTGGCTTCAGTGAGTTGTAATGGTGCACGCCTATAATCCCAGCACTCAGCAGGCCGAGCCAGGAGGGTCATCATGAGTTCCAGGCCAGCCTGGGCTACTTGGTGTGCTCAAGGCTGATCCGAATTACATAGCAAGACCTCATCTCTAAAGAACAAACAAAAATAATAAATACATAAATAAAACTTAGTTTTCTTTTAGATAAGGAACATTTGCATGAAATACTAAAATTGCTATTTTACTCTGTAATGGAGCTACCATGTCACACTGCAGGACACATTCTCTGAGTACAGAAAGATATTTTCCATGAGTTTCATGAATTCCTCACTCAATATAAAATTTTATGTGATAATTTCACAGGCATCTTTATAAAAAAAAGCAAAGTATTCTATATTTGGGTAATAACAGAAGTCCTTTCATTCATAAATACCTAATTGAAGAGTAATATACTGGTGTTAGCTAACATTTATTGAGAGCTTGCTATATGCCAAGAACTGTGTGAAGCACTTAGTGTTCCCATGCATGCCTGCTAAGAGCCAGATGCCGCAGGCACTGTCACTGTCCTCATCTGGGGAATGAGGAGACCAGAGCAGGGAAGCTACACAGCTAACAAGCAATGAAGCTGGGCCTCCGTCAAGGCCCCAGAGCTGGCCTCTGGACTGCGGCCTGTCTGCATCTAATGCCTTTGCTTCATGAAGATTAATCCAAATATGACCAACTAAAAGTGATTGATGAGGACACAAGATGAGATATAACACTTTAAAATTTATCAACTTAACGAGTTACATGAAATACGTAATTTCTCTCAGTCTGGAAAAAGATATAAATTATCAAATTGCACTTAGATAAGAAAAAAGTCTTACAGACCACATACAGTGGAGAGGTTAGTATACTTTAAACTCTGTTGAAGTGATTCTTAGTACAAGTCCCCAAATGCCCTAAGTAGGAATTATGGTCCAATTCTAACTCATTGCTTCAAAATCATATGAAATAGCATACCAGAAAAGGAGGTTTTGGTGCTTTTTTAATTTTTTTAATATTTTATTTTTTTATTTTACGGAAGGGTCTACAGGGTATTCAGGGTCTCACTACTAGATCGGACTCATAGTGATCCACCTATTTACAGCCTCCCAAGAGCTGGGATTACAGGCGCGCTACCACTCCCAGGTTCAATCACTGTCTCAGGGTGCCCCGGGGGCGGGGCCGGCACTGCAGGCCTGGGGATGGAACTCCTGGCCCCTGAGTCTGCTGAGCTATTTAGCCCGCCCTCAGAAAAGGAGTTTGTGAATGAGAAAATTTTATAGCAAAAGCGACATTTTCTAGGCTGTGATATGCTGTTGGATATCCCTACATATGAACATAAAAATATAAAGCAAGCATATTGAAGGATTTAAGAGACGACCGAATGACTGGAATCTATGCAGATGACACCTAATGTAATAATTTTTCTGTGAGCATCCTATGCCTTCTTGCGGTGCTGATTGCTTTCACCTTTACCCTTTAGCCCTAATGATATGGACTGATAAGAGGACTGTTGAAGCTGACCTCCATCTTCAAGCCAACAGTCCAGCCATGATACAGCTGCCTGGCTGACAGCAAACTGGAAGCAGAAGAGATTCAGACACTGAGACCTTCTAGTGACTGAACTCGTACTCAGTCCCTTCAGGCTCCAGTCTCTTAGCTAATGACCACAGCCGTAGGTACATAGGAAAACTCACCACATTTTCATGGATGACAAAACTACTATGTGGCAAAATAAAAACAGAACAACAAACATTTATCTATGACAAAAATTTCATCATAGAAAATCATCAGTGCAGAAGAGAACTGGCAATTAAAGTTAAAAATGCTATTTTATGTAAATGCTTCTATAATGCCAATCCAAATGCCAAGAAAACTGATTTAAAGATTTTGAAAAATTTAAACACAGCTAGAAATAGTTCAAGTATCAACATAATATATCCAATATCAAAATATTTGTGTGTAAATTTGAAAAAAGATACACTAAAACACATAAAATTAATTCATATTCAAAACGCATAATCTAGAGGGCCAGCCAAATAGCTCAGCGGATTAAAGCACCTGCAAGCAGGCTCAGGGGCCCTGTGTTTTATCCCCAGGCCTGCTGTGTCGACCCCGCCCCTGGGGTGCACTGAGATTGTGATTGAGACTGGGTGTGGTGGCGCACGCCTGTAATCCCAGCTCCTGGCAGGCTGCAAACAAGAGGATCACTATGAGTCTGATCTAGTAGTGAGACCTTGAACACCCTGTAGACTCTTCCCTAAAATATAAGAAAAAATGCACAATCTAAACTGTAGTTCACTGGAGGAAATATTTGTTAAAAATAATAAATAAATTGGAACTATTTTAAAAGACACTGTAAATAAGAATCAAAATATAAAACCAAATAAGTCTAAAAAGAAAAATTATAAATGTGAAATATTTGCATTAAGGGCCAATCTCATTAGTCATATAAAAATTTAATTCAGCAAAAATTGAGGTTCATTGTTCATTTAATCTTTGAAAAGAATGCTGAAGATGGAAATAGCAAGTTCAGGCAAGAATGGAAAAAAACTAAGCCCATCTGAAATTATCAGAAATATAACAATGCCTGGAAAAATTCATAGGTTTTATGCTAGTAAATTCTTTTCTTGGAATTCATGAAAAAAATGACTATTAAGAAATATTTACTGGAGAATTATATGCCATAATTGGAAAGAAATCAAATTTAGAAAAATGAGAAAATGTTAAGAAAAATAAATTCACCCAATTAATAGTATATGCAATGCCTTCAGAATTATTCTTTTTCAAACACTAGTTATTCCATGACTTATGTAACACAAGTATTTGTCAAAATTTCACTACATAGAAATGCAATATATCTAGCATGTACCACTTCTGTGAACACACTGTGCCTCACTGCAGTGTTTATGTACTTAGCTTCCTCCCGGAGCCCCAAGGTATAGTCTGATCCCAAGAACCGCTGGAGACAACTGCTGTCTTCCAACCAGCAGGCCAGCTGCAACACACTTGATTAGCAGTGACCCAGTGTTTTCATGGTATTGTTATAAAACTTTTTTTTTTTTTTTTTTTTTTTTTTGGTAGAACCAAGGATTGAACTCAGGCCCTTATGCTTGCCAGGCAAGCGCTTATTCTACTGAGCTATCTCCCTGGTCCCTTGTTATAAAACTAAAATGAAGCATAAAAAATACTGCTAATTTATTAGTGTTAAAGCAACAAAATAATGACATATAGATATAGATGTTCTCTTTTGGTATATATTTTTAATATAATAGGCATGTGCTAATTTTAATTTTATGACATATACCCACAGAAAATTTTTAACATAAAAAATACTAATTTATTATTACTTATATTAGGATGATGAAGTTGTAAGTATAAATTTTATTATCTTTTCTATAGAAAGAACTGGGAAATTTAAATCATTAAAGTAATTATTACATGAAAAGAAAGAATTACAATAGCTGATAGGCCACCAGGATAAAAATATTTGATTAATACTGTAGTTCCTTTTCTTGTGAGCTGTACCATCCAATATAGGAAAGAGTGAAAGTTCAAGGTGATAACTGTGAGCAAAGTGAGAAAAATGACTTATCTACTCAGAACTCTAAATTATTTCCTTAAGGAAATGATAGTTAGACCTAAAATCTAAAAGATAAATCAGTTATTCTGGAGAAAAGGGGAGAGACCAGAAATGTAGAGAAAAGAATTTAATATGGTTACACTTTCTTTATTTCAAACTAGCTTACAAATGTGCAGTCTTTTTGAATGTATTCAAAAAGTTTTGAAATATCACCTTGTAATGTCAAGATTAAATAAACAAGAACTTTTCAAACGCTGGTTATGGCAAGAATTGTGTAACACAAATTTTTGTCAAAAGCAGTCACTTTTGCGAATGCTCATGCTAACATTTTGCATGCTGCTGCTGACTGTCTCGCAGCTGTGTCTACCTCACATGGTAGAAGGCCTCTGATGTTTTCCAAGAGCGCAGAAGCTCTGTGCACAGAACCTGATGCACGGGCACTGAGGGAAGATCAGCAGCGGAGGCAGGCCCGTGCGGAGGCCAGATGCAAGGCTGCGCATTTGCTGTCTTATACATCAAACTAGATGATGGTATCTGTACAAACAGGTGGAGGGAAAATGTAACAGGAAAGTTGCATCTGTTTTCTACTTTATAAAATATAAGGAGTAAAAAAATCTTTATGTTATCTATTCTTTCATTATTGTGAAGAAGCTATTATAAAACTAAGGTAGTGGCAAGATAGTGCTGGAAAACATCTTTATCTGTATTAGGTTTTGTTTTTATTTTTGCTAAGATTTTTCCAAAGCTTTTGCTTTCAGTTTTTCTCAATAAAACTCACATACAATCTCTCAATAAAAACAACCAGAAAAATATTTTGAGGAAATTAAATAACTCGACATTTCACTTCAAGAACCCTGTAGCTAAATTCTGTGTAATAAATGATAAAAGTGAATGGATTTGCTTATCTGAAATAAGAAACATTTTTTTGGTTAGTGTTTGCATTAGAAAAAAATAAAAAGTTTGAAAACAACTTAGCCTTAGTTCTAATTCACTAGAGCACGATGAATGAATGACAACTAAAATTAAACCTTAATATAATTTTGATATGCTCTCATTTGACCTGGTTTTATATTGATGAGGCTTGACAGAGCCTACAAAAATCAGGTGATCCTGGGGAGGGGGAGATGGCTCAGTGGAATAAGCGCTTCCCTGCCAAGCGCAAGGGCCTGAGTTCAATCCCCCGTTAAGCCAAAAAAAAAAAAAAAAAAGCAGGTGATCCTGTGTGAGAGCAAATTTATATTTGTCTTTTACTTTTTCCTGAGGATTTTACAGTTCACTTTTTTATTTTACATTTTACAATTATAAAGGAAATGGAGGGGCTGGGAAGATAGCTCAATGGAATAAGTGCTTGCCTGGCAAGCATAAGGTCCTGAGTTTGATCCCTGGTACCACCAAAAAAATAAATAAATAAATAAATAAATAAATAAAGTAATGGAGGAATAAAGGTATGCAGAAGTACAGGGTAAATCTCAGTCATTAAATTACATGCTACTAGCAGAAATTTTTATGTAAAAATAAGGTTTCAGACTCCAGAAAACTCATCTTAAGACACCTAATGAAATGAGAGATGACAGAAAAGAAAAGAGACGAGATCAGAGACTCTGAGCGTAGATGCATCAGCGTGGGAAGGAAGTGCACATAGCGCACCTGCGAGGGCATTCAGGGAGAACAGCACTGCGTGTTTGCTGTACTCTTTGGTACTGATGAGCAATTTTTAATATGAATAAATACTAACCAATAAGGGAAGTAAGAGGAAGAAGGTTGCAAGGGAGTGGACCTGCCCAGCGCCACAGACATCGTGAGGGGCTGTCAACTCTACACACCAAAATAGTTCCATGAATCAAATCGGCATTTTGTTTTTCAGTTGTAAGATTTTCAACATTTTGACAATTGAAATTAGGAGTATTTTCTAGTTATATTTCTTTTCTGAGGAAATAATGCTAAGTAAAAAATTCCAATGCATGCCTTTGGAAAGCTGTTTCAATTCCAGGAAGGGCTGTGCTTTTTTGGCTTATGTAAATTACCATCCTCAGCACAGGCAGTAACTACTGCATTACCAAGAGGCATTCATCCAAAAAGTCTAGATTCCAGAGAGCATCATCCTCTTAGGAAAATCATTTAATGACTCAGAGTCCAGAAATGTATCTTTTAAAATAATAACATATAGTAATGAATATAAATCTGATATTATCATAGCAATAATGCATACATCCCATGAAAATTAACATACCTGAAGTGCCAAGTGAAAAAAAAAAAAAAAAAAAAAAAAAAACAGCAGAACTCTAACTTCATGAACTTCATTTACAAGTAGGAAATAATTTTGGCTTTGATTATTAGATTTCGTTCTGTATATAAAATTAAATTATTTCATTCTCCTTCACAAAGCTTAGTCTAAGTTCATACTCATTTTTAAAGGTGAATGTTTCAATAAATTTTAACTAACCATCAAATAAATTGACCAGCAAGGTGAGGTCTATGCTACTGTCCCCAGTATGTGTTCTGTAGTTCAGAGAAGAAAGCAGCTCAGGCTTGCCTTAAACCAGGTGAGTGGACATGCCAGATAGACGTCTTAAAAGGACACATGAAACAGGTTTTCAGAAACCTGTGACACTTGAGTTTATGTTGTCGTTTCATATTATCTAGCTACATGAAATCATATTCTAGAATGTTTACGGTGTTCTTCTACGAATTATAAATTTTCTGGTTGGAGTGTCAATATAATTAGAGCTTGATTAGACAACCTGTAAGTTGAAAGTGGATGTGATCTAAATCCACACAACAAGTTTCTTCTTCTGTATCATTTTACAGCATAGAAACATTTCAGAGTTCTGTACTCTATTAATGTCAAGCAAATACTATACAGTAAATCACTAAGCATCTAACATTTCAATTCCTTCAGAAATGAAGTAGTAGTTGTTCATTTTACAATGCATGAGTAAACCTAGTATAGAAAAAATGATTACATTTTACAACAATTGATAAAACTTCAAATATTTACACTTAAAATTATGTTTTGCTAATATCAACTATCAAAAAAAATAGCAATGGAAATAAAGTGTATGAGGGTTCAGACCTGATATAATCATCTTTACAAGTGCATTTCCTTGTAACCTAAATAAGTTGATTTGTTTTGGGGTTTTTAAATGTATTTTTAGTACAGGATCTACAGGGTCTCACTACATAGATCAGACTCATAGTGATTCTCCTGATATCAGCCTCCCAAGTGTTGGGGTTACAGGCACACGCCACCACGCCCAGTCTCAATTGCCTCTCAGTGCACCTGGGTGGCAGGGCCGGCACGGCACGCTGGGGATCGAACCCCTGCCCTGAGTCTACCTAACTAAGCAGGCGCTTTAGTCCACTGAGCTATCTGGCCAGCCCTAATAAGTTATAGTGAAAATTAATCATTCCTACTTTTTAAGTATACATTTCTAAATCAAATTTGTAAAAGTACCTGAAGAGCCCAGTGACTTCAGTCACAACTCCCTCACCTCTCATAGGTTTAGTTTCATGAAGCTAAATTAGCACAAGATGAGAAACATTTTTTTTTTCTCTTTTGCATTTAACAACCTTGTGAGTGTGGGCTCGTCACTTCTTATATCAAGGTCTCCGTTTACTCCAGTAGGAACGGAAGTTAATAACAGTAGATCTCGCATGGAGCTTTCTAGGCAATGAAGTAATGCCATAAAGACACACCTCTGCGCACATGCAAATACACACGCAAACTGGACAAATTGCCATGCATATGCTAGCTCCTTATCAACAGTTAAACACAGGGCAATTAATAATAAATATATAGTGTAAGTATTTACTTAAAACTACAAAACTGATTTCTTCCATTTCTGCTTTTATAAACATCTACTCAAATTAAAATAGAAGAGTTTCAGCTAATCTAAAATGTTTCGACCTTTATGAGCGGTAGAAAGCAAATACTAGCTCCTGCTGACTCATAGTCATCCTGACAGGGCCAAGCCCGTCATGGTTTCAAGCATGTTAGCTGTAAGCACAGTCTTCACAATAGTTCAAAGTGTCTGACTCTATTTCCAAATTTGAGTAGCTGACTCACAAAGCGACAAAAATAAAATAACTTAATCTGTCATTTCTAGCATGTCTCTGTGCTTTTATACTGTTACTTACAACCAAGCAGACAATACTGCTTTATGTTCAAATGTCACATCTCCCATCATCACTGTACTCACTGGATGCACCTCTACCTGTACCTGGCAACCCATCTAATCTACTGCAAGTTTTTTTCTCTTAGTGGTCTTTAAAAAAAAAAAAAAACCTCAAGAGTCTGCCCTGTGCATTTTCTATGCCATGCTTTGAATTTTTACTTGCCAGGAAGATACGGGAGACAGTTACATAAACATTCTAACAGCTCTCTCGGCTTTACATGTTCTAATGGTATTAGAACCCAAAATGTAGCAGAATAAATTATTTATAGACTTTTCCAAATAAATAAATATTTTGTTTATTTTTTGTATCACAGTCTATCTTTGCGCATACACAGGCCTGAACATGCATGGAGGTATTTTTGCAAGGAAAAATTCTTAAGAGCAGAGATTGGTAAAGTCTTACAGATTGCTCTGAAAACTGTTTACACCAATTCTCACCGTAGGTAGTAATTTCACCCACTGTGGACAGGAATGTCCCCTATGCCACTTTGACTAACTTCACTTAAAAAAAAATGGGATCTTATTGTCTTTTATTTAATATTTGTATTTTTCTATTTTTATTTTCAGCCCTAGTAACACTAAGAAATTTAATACTTACATATTTTTATGCAATTGGTATTCTTTCTATCCTATTTTTCTCACATTAAAATCTTTTTGCATCATTTTTGCTGAACTCTTTGTCAGTGCAGTCTATCATCCAAAAATGATTTGTGAATTTGTGACACCAAAAGAATAGAATGAAACTACATTACTTTTATTTCTGCATCTGCCCTCTGTGTGGCCCCAGTTGTAGAAGCCATTAGTAGATCTGGAAAGTTACAGCCTTCTGGCTGAGGAGCTCCCCTAGAACCTCAGAGGGAGAAACAGAGATAGAAGAAAAGTATATCTAAAAATTACTTGAAAGGTGACCGTGAGCTGCTAGCCTTAACTGCAAGCCATGCTTCTGTGGATTGGAACCTAGCCAGCGGAGCTGATAGGCCCAGCCCAGCCACCAGGTAGCGCAAACATTGGACCCATCTGAAAACTACAAAAACTTGAAAAATTCAAGTGGCATTAGAACTGCTAATAACAGAATGTGCAAAGGAAATTGTGGCCTGAGCCCAAATAAGTAAGTTTGCCAGCTCAAAATCTATATGTAACATTCTCCATAGGAACAAAGCCCCTTGATATAAGGTTCAAATTCTCTAAGGTAATGTGGTAGGCAGAGTGGTGACCTGCAAAGATATCCAAACCTTCTGAAACTGTGCATATGCTGCCTCACATGGAAAGAAAGGCTTTGCGAACAGGCTCGAATTAAAGACTCTCACAGGGGGAGATTTTCCTGGATTATTCATCAAGATGCACAGTAATCAGAAAGGCCCTTAAAATAGGAGCTGGGCGCGAAAGAGGAGGCCAGAGTGATGCAGTGCTGAGTGAGCCGTTCGCGGTGATGTCAAGGTGCAGGAGGGAGGCTAGGACACAGGAGGGCAGATGGCAGGCAGGAAACGGGAGGACCAGGAGGCACCTGCCCTGCGCCCTCTAACGGGGTCACAGGCCTGTTGGCACCTTGGTTCTCATCCACTGGGACAAGCGTTTCTCTTCTAAACTATAGGAATGTAAGATAATAAATAGGCACCATTTTAAACCATAAAGCCAGGGACAGTTTATTACTGTAGAAATCAAGCAAAAAGTTATTTCTTATCAATATAATAAAATGGTAAAACTAGCAAGTTTATTGAAGAAAGAAAGAAAAGAAAACCACAACATTAAGAATGAAATGGGAAATTATAACCATAAAACCATAGGCATCGTAAAGGCAGTAGAAAATAAAAGAACAGTCCATTTTTTTGTTTTTGTTTTTGTTTTTTGTTTGTTTCTTTGTTTTTTTTTTGGTGAAACTGGGGATTGAACTCAAGCCCTTGTGCTTGCCAGGGAAGTGCTCATTCTACTGAGCCATCTTCCCAGCCCCAGAACAGTCCAATTTAATGACTATTAATTTTACATTTAATAATCTAGCACACTCCTTTAAAGATGCACACATCCAACATTCAATAAAGAAGAAAGACACACTTGAATAATATCAAACTATTAAAGAGCTTGAATCCATAATTTAATTTTTTTCCAAAAAGTTATCACTGGTGATGATGTTATTTGTAATTTTTGTTATTATATAGAAGATTTAAGTGAAAACTCAAAGAAACTGTGGCATCTATGAGGATTTTATACATTAAAAGTAAAGAGAGGAATCATTCCTTATAAATTTATCAGTTAATATAAAGATATTATGATCAAAATACTGTAGCATTAGTGAGGATAGACATTAAAGTAAGTGAAACAAGAAAAATCTAAGAATATAAACAAGTGATTTTTGGCAGAGTAAAAAATTTCAGTGGAAAAAATATTCAAAGGATGATGGGAAAACTAGAAATCCACAGCAATAAGAAGAACCTGACACAAACCTAAGACTTTGTATTCAAATTTGACTCAATCTGGTTCCTGATGTATAAGTAAAATATAAATCAATGGCACTACTGGGAAAAATATACAAGATGGCTTGTATAACTTGGCATTAGGCAGAGTTCTTAGACATGACACTAGAACAATGAATAAAAGAGAAGAGCCAGGGCTCAGAACGAGACCTTTGCCCAGCTAGGAGAGAAAGCCTCCCCAAGCCTATCTCTTATTCATACCTGCAAGAGCTTGGGGTTCAACAGGAAGCCAGCAGCTTCCCCATACAGCTTAACCTGAAGAGAGCCGATTCCATGAAAAATCCATAGAGACATGTTATGCCTGCCAGCACCTCGGTATCCAACACCCCAATACCTCCCTGTCAGCCAGCCCTAGACCCCTTATCCAGAGGCCCAAAATTTTGCAGCCTCAGCAACACCGCCCAAACTTCCCTATAAAACACACTCTTGCCCTTGGCTTGGAGCCAATGGTCTTTTTGCCCTTGGCGGGTGGCACTTGGTCTGCAGTGAGGCCCAAGCACACTGTTCTGCCTGTTTGGGTGGTTTCAAGGGTGCCTCAGTTTACCTTAACAAAAAGATATTTAGGTTTATGATGGTTTGTGTTTAATTGTCCCCCCAAAGCCTCATGCAGTCATGGGGAGGAGACTTTTAGAATTTGTGATTAACTCATGATATACTGGGATTATGGGTTTGAGTGCTGCTGGGATTATGGCTGTGAGTACTATACCTAGCATGGGGCGGATTGCCTGAATACAACTTTAAGGGAGGCAGGCTTGTTCTCTGTTGCCATTGTTACTGTTACTCTTCCTTTTTGCTCTTGCTGTTTTTCTGCCTTCTGCCACCATGATCTGCTGCCCTCTGCCTTGTGCCACTCTGCCTTGGAGCCAGCTGAGTATGGATTGAAACCTCCAGTAACTGTGAGCTAAATAAACCTTTCCTTCCTTCATTTTTAGTGTTGTGTATTTGTCCCAGCAACAAGAGCTGAGCAACTGAGACAAGGTTTTATTAAAATTTAAAATTTCCTTTTCAGGAGGGCCAGGTTCAGTCCCCAGTACTGCGTGCCATGCTGACCATGGAACCCTGGGTGCACCAGGCAGGTCACCAAGGCCAGGTATGGTGGCACACGCCTGTAATCCCAGTGCTGGAGAGGCAGAGAGATGAGGATCACTATGAGTCTGAGTTGTGTAGGGAGACCTTGTACCAAATAAATTAAAATTTTATTTTTTAAAAAAGAGATACAGTTAAGAACTGGAGAACATAGTTTCAAACTGTGTATTCAACAAAGATTTGTAGCCAGAATATATAACCTCAGAAATTCAGGGCTGGCCAAATAGCTCAGCAGATTAAAGTGCTTGCAAGTAGGCACAGGGGCCAGGAGTTCGATCCCCAGGTCTGCTGTGCCAGCTCTGCCCTTGGGGCACACTGAGCTGGTGTCCTTGATCACTTGGCTTATGTAGAGATATGCAAGGCTGACCCTTGTCATACTCATTCAGAATTTCTACTACAGGGATAAGAAACACTTTAGAGAATGAAAAAAAAAAATTCACAAAAAAGTTTCACATGGCTGTTTAGAGAAGTTCTCTCTCAATGATACAAACTGAGAATAATCCAAAGGTCCTTCAAGGGCTGTGTCATTGCCATTGTTACTGTTACTCTTCCTTTTTGCTCTTGCTGTTTTTCTGCCTTCTGCCACTGTGTAGCACACTGCTCAGCTAAAAAACCTGAAGAACCATTGATATAGTCAGCAATGTAGATGAAACCAGAACATTTTAGACTTCAGTTAGTGGAAATTTTCAGATTTAAAAATATTTATTCCTATATTTGCCTTTTTAATTTATCTATTTGTGGTGGAGTTTATATAAAAACAACAATAAAAACGATGCAAAATTTCAAACAACATGAGAGGAAATTAACAATGGTTTTTTTGTACTTTAGGGAAGGATCTACAGGGTGTTCAAGATCAGACTCATGATCCACCTGTTTACAGCCTCCCAAGAGCTGCAGCATGCCCAGTCTCAATCTCTGTCTCAGCACACCCCCGGGGCAGGGCCAGTATGGCAGGCCCAGGGATTGAATCCCCTGCCCTTGAGCCTGCTTGAAGGTGCTTTAATCTGCTGAGCTATTTGGCTGACCCTTTAGCAATGGTTTTATATTGCATGTTGTTTTCCTCAAGTAGTTATTCAGATTACCAGACACAGGCTTGCAAAATTGATTAATTAGGCATTAAATATTCCTTTCAATACACAAATAAGTATTAGTAATACAATCATCTTCTGTATCTTATACATGTAATTTTTCTCCTGTACATTTTTTGTTATACCAATTTGTCATTTTTATTAGTGTTCTTGAATAATTTATTAAGAGATTTATGAATTACAGATTACTAGATTATAAAATATTTCCAGTTGCTTCTTTAATTTTAACTTGTTACTGCTTCTGTAAATACTTTTATTTTTTATTTTTTATTTTTTTTATTGAGAAACAAATATGAATGTGACAATTTCAAAGCTGATTAATAAGACAGTTTTGATAGTCAATACACTGTACATTGTTATCTTTTTAGTGGTTATCCATAGTACAAGAAGCAGACAGGATATTCTGTCCAGACACTGTTAGTACACCTCTTTCTTCTCATTGAGTTAAGCGAAAGTAGCTGTAAATGTATCCTATTTTGTATATATAAATACAAAATGATCTTTCCTTTGTATCTTTTTTTTAATTTTAATTTTAATTTTTTTTGTCCTGTCAGAGGTGAATATTCTATTGGCATCTAAATACTATAGGTGTTTGAATTCAACTAAACACTCTAACACTGTCTAGCAGTCTATATTATTAGTGGGTTATCCTCAGAAGTTATTGACTTGAGCCTTTTACAGCTCATCATATGAATATGGATTTACTTTGTATACCTCGTTTTTATACTTTTCTGCTGGATGGTTAAGACCAAGATATAGCAAGACCTATATAACAAGAAATGTAACTTTTGTATGGGATAAGGTCAGCCAAGTACTCTCAGGATTTATCCTGTAGCCCTGTACCAACTTTTGTACATCCTTTTGTCAGGTGTCTGACATGAGGATGAGTTACGGCCATTGCTTGACCAATTTGCTCTCTGTGAAAGCTTGAGAAAATGTTTTTTCTCTCCATGTGACTCTTCCCAGGCTCACTTTAGATCATCGAACTCATCTCTCTGTGGCTTCCTAATCTTCTTGATCAGAAAATTTTCTCCTGTACATTTTTAGGTCTACTTTTTTTTTTTCCCAGTATTAGGGATCAAACTCTGCACATCACACTTGCCAGGCAGATACTTAGGCCACTGAGCTATCTCTCCAGCACCTTAAGTCTACATTTCTGTGGCATTAAGTTCATTGTTTTGCTAAAATCTGCAAAGCTTTCTCAGCACTGTGTGCTGACATCCTCGTCCTTTGCCCACTACTTTGGTCAAGGGCAGCTATGATTCCACGCATCTGTCTCTGTGAGGTGGAACTTCCTTGGCAGGTCATGCAAGGAAAGTCAGACAGTGTTTGTGCTATGTTTGTTTTATTCTGTTTAGGACCACGCTTTTAATGCTCCACCATGCGGTAGCATGCACCAATCTTTCATTCTTTCCTTAAGGCTGAATCATAATCTCATTATATGCAACATCACATTTTTATCCATGCATTCTTCTAATGATATTTAAGTTTCTTCACCCTTTTAGACATAGGAAACGATCCTAACAAGAACCTCAGCCTAAAAGGCCTGTCTGGAGTTCGTCACTTCGCCCGTGTGCATAGCCAGAAGTGCCCTTGATGGTAGCATGCAGATCTGCGCCTCTTTGCCAAGGCACTGCCCCATTTCCCATTGCCACTGACTGCACACAAGTGTTGTCATGTATCTGTATCCTTGATTTCTTTTCTTACTGTTCACATCTGCTTGCCTGTTTGCTTTTAATTATTTATATTGTGTTACAGCACAATTTGGTTCTTTATTTCATAAGGAATTCACTTTTTGTTAAGGGTGGAATGATGGATCTAATATTTTTTTTGTCAGAATAAATGAAACTGTCAAACAAAATGCATTCAATATTTCCCAAAATAACTTGGCATATTTCTTAAATTCTCATTCCATATAGTCATTAGGTTATGGTTTCTGTATTATTTTGAATAGATCTATCTGTTTATTTCTGAGCTCCTACTACACTGTTTGAATTATGATAGCTTTTAAGCTTAGCTTTAGGATTGGCACAGAGAGCTTGCACTGATATTCTTTCATCAGTTGTTCTTCAGTAGCTAAACTGAATGCTACCCTCGGGTCTCACTGTCTAGACAAGCACTCTGGAGTGTCAGTCCACAGTGAAGGAAGACTCTGCCGCCAGATTGTGAATAAAATACTGCGTTTGGTGTGCTGCATACTTTGCCTAATGGAATGTCCTTCTCCAAGAACAGCCAGGATATTGTGCTATGTTCTGATGCACTACACCAATTAACTAGGAAACAGGAGTTTGTGGAAGCTACTTAGGGATCCCTCAAGCGAGGGCAATTGTGATGCTGGCTGGCCATCGGTCACCCACATCCAGAGAACCGTGTTTATCCAGACATGTTTTTGTTTGCTTACTTGCCTGCTTTCCTGTTATCCCTGTACTTTCCCTTAGTGATGTTGCTGACGGACTCACTCTGCCAACTCTCTGGCAACCAAGGCTTTCTCAAGGCACCTGATGACGACCAGACACTGTGCACTCCAGGCAGATGGACAAGTCCTTGACAGGCAGACCACACTAGATGAGTCTTAAAGGGAAGAGCGATCGCTCAGGTGAAATAAGTTACTCCTAAATACAAATAACAGTTTTAATTTAAAGGTGGAACTAAGAAATTCTTATTTGCTATTGGGTTTCTGAGGAAACATGTCAAGTTAATTTAAATTCTGTAAACAGTGATGTAATCAGTAAATATGGTGAAATAGTCAAGAGCTATGTTGGAATTAACTGGGATGTGCTTTTCAGAGAGGATACAGAGCGATCAGGCCAGCTGCCTGCAGCACTCTGTGCCATGGTACACACAGGATGCTACACGACAGGGAAGTTTCCTGAAATGACTATAACTGCCATTTATATAGGTTTTTGTTAAAATTTTGATATTCAAGACAATTTGACAGGGCCAGCCAGATAGCTCAGCAGACTAAAAGGCCAGGGGTGTGCTGAGACAGTAATTGAGACTGTGCGTGGTGGTGCATGCCTGTAATCACAGTGCTTGGGAGGCTGGAGACAGGAAAATCACTATAAGTCTGATCTATGTAACGAGACTCTGTAGACCCTGTAGACCCCATACTAAATGCAGAAATAAAAATAATAGTAAAATGAAACAATTTGACATTTAAAAGGAGAGTCCGGGTGGGCGAATTGATCCAAGGTAATGAGGTCTTTGGCACAGTGTCTAAACCTGGAGATAATTAGCAATCTTGTGAGTTGATATATAGACTCATTAGCTCAATGATAGAGAAAAAATTTGTCAATGCATACATATATCACAATGTCACTCTATACCAAAAACAAACTCAATTTCTACTAGTCACGTATACCCCAATAAACAGACCATAAAATAGCCCACAAAACACTTTTAAGTAAAAGCAAAGGAATTGAAATTGTCTGATGCATATTATCTGACCACAGTGCAATACAGCTGGAAATTATGAATGAAAGAAACTCCAGAAACACATGGAAAGTAAATAACACTCTCACAAACAATCAGTGCATTACAGGTGAAATTAAAGAAGAAAGTAAACAATATTTGCAGTCAAAAAAAAAATGCAGACACAACTTACTGCAATCTTTGGGATACAAGGAAAACAGTCCTGACAGGAAAATTTATAACGGTGAATGATCACATCAGAAAAACAGAACAAGCCCATATAAACAATGTTATGCTACACTTTCAAACTGGAAAAGAAGAGCAATAAAGCCCAAAGAAGGCAAGAAATTATAAATATCAGTGCAGAAATTAACACAATGGAGACTCAGAAAACAATAGAAAGACTTACTGAATCAAAGAGTTAGTTCTTAAGGGCCAGCCAGGTAGCTCAGCAGACTAAAGCACCTGCATAAGCAGAGTGCAGTGGCTGGGGTTTGATCCTGGAGTGTGCTGTGACAGTGATTGAGACTGGTTGTAGTGGCACACGCCTGCAATCCCAGCACTTGAGAGGCTGAAAACAGGAGAATTGCTATGAGTATAATCTATGTAATGAGACCCTGTAGACCCTGTACTAAATACAAGAAAGGGAGAGCTAGTTCTTTGAAAGAATAAAGTTGATAAACACCTAGCTAACTTTATAAAAAAAAAAGAAATAAAATATTTAAAATCATGTAAAAAGGACTGAAAAAACTAAACACACTACAAATAGTATAGAAATTCAGAAAATCATCAATACCTACTTTGAAATATTTACTGTCACAGGATGGAAAATGCAGAAGAAATGAACAGATTTGTAAATACCCATGAATTACCAAAGTTGAATAAAGAAGATAAAAAGTTCTGAATAACCTAATATCAGTCAATAAAATTGAAAATACAATTATAAGCCTATGAACAAAGAAAAGCCCAGATCCTGATAGATACACAGCTGAATGCTACAAGAAATTTCAAGAAGATTTAAATGTAATACCCCTCAAACTCTTCAATGAAATTGATAGAAAGACAATTCTCCAAAACTCATCTATGAAGGTAAGTATTACTCTGATACCAAAATAAGAGAAAGTCCAAATCAAAAAAGAGAACTACAGGTCAATCTCCTTAAGAACATAGATGTAAAAACCTCAATAGAATACTAGCAAACAGAGTACAACACACTTTGACCAAGTGGTATTCATTGCAGGAATGCAAGGATGGTTCAATATATGCACATCAATAACTATAATACACCACATCAATAGAGTCAAAGACAAAAATCTCATGGTAATCACAATAGATGCAAAAAAAAAAAAATCTTTTGACAAGTCCAACACTCATTAATGATAAATGCTTTCAGAAAATTGAAATAGATGGGCTTTACCTCAATGTAATAAAAGTCATCTGTGACAAACCATTGCCAACATCATATTAAATGGGAAAAAAAAATAAAAGCTTTCACTTTAAAATCAGAAACAAGACAAAGAAGTCTACTGTCACCACTCTTATTCAATATGGTTCTGGAAACATTAGCCCAAGTTGTTAGATAAGAGAGAGAAATGAAAGGAATAATGATTAGAAAGGAAAAAATAAAATTATCATTTGCA
Organism: Octodon degus; assembly: GCF_000260255.1. Classification (NCBI taxonomy): domain Eukaryota; kingdom Metazoa; phylum Chordata; class Mammalia; order Rodentia; family Octodontidae; genus Octodon; species Octodon degus. The sequence goes on from NW_004524622.1 coordinate 5,336,999, forward strand.
GATGACATAATATTCTGCATAGAAGACCCCAAAAACTCCAACAAAAGATTTGTAAATTTGAAAACCAAATTTAGCAATGTAGCTGAATACATGTCAACACTCAAAAATCAATTGTATTTCAAATAAACACTCAAAGAGAGAAATTATGGAAACCACTTTTCACTATAAACTCCAAGAAAATTAAATATTTAGGAAGCAATCTCACAAAAGAAATAAAAGATTTATACAGTGAAAATTACAGTACTCTGAAAAAAGAGATCAAAGAGGATTTTAGAAAATGGAAAGATATTCCTTGCTCCTAGATGGGAAGAACCAACATTGTGAAAATGGCCAAAATCCCAAAATTGTTTTACAGACTCAATGCTATCTCTATTAAAATGCCATTAGTATACCTCACAGATCTAAACAAAACATTCTTAAAATTCATGTGGAACCAGATGAGACCTAGAATAGCAAAAGCAATCCTGGGCAATAAAGGAAAAGCAAGAGACATCACAATCTCTGATCTGAGATTATACTAGAGAGCTATTGTGACAAAATCAGCATGGTACTAGCAAAGAAAAAAGACCTGAGGATCAATGGAACATACTAGAAGATGCAGATACAACTAAAACACATGCAGGCACCTTAGTTTTGACAAAGAGGCCAAACACGTTCACTGAAAGAAAGATAGCCTCTTTAATAAATGGTGCTGGAAAAACTGGCTTTCCACAAGCCAAAGGCTAAAATCAGACCCATATATATAACCATCCACTAAATTACAGTCAAAACAGATCATATTAAAATATTAAAACAGAAACACTAAATCTACTGGCCAAGAGGTTAGCTAGAAGTCTTGAAAAGAGCGGTAGACAGAGATTTCATGAACAGAAATCAACTTCATGGAAAATATTTCAAAGAATCAATAACTGTGATCTCATATTTTTTAAAAGTTTCTGTATATCAGAAGATATCAGGGCCTGGAAGATGGCTCAGTAGAATAAGCACTTCCCTGGAAAGCACAAGGCCCTGGGTTCAATTCCCTGATTCAAAAAAAAAAAAAAAATCATCAACAGAATAAAAAGAAAACTCATGGATTGGGATAAAATTATAGCCAACTGTCCCTCAGATGAAGGAATTCTCTGTAGAACACATAAAGAATTAAGAAGGATCAGGTCCCCCAAATTCAAAGATCTTATCCAAAAATGGGCATCTCAGATAAACACATACTCCTCAGATAAAGAAATACAAATGGCAAATAAATACATGAAAAAATGTTCAAACTCATTCACCATTTGAGAAATGTAAATTAAAGCAACACTGAGACTCCATCTTACCCCATGAAGAATGGCTGTCATGATGAAGTCAACCAACAACAAATCCTGGAGAGCCCCTTTCTCCTATTGGTGGGAGTGCAGACTGGTACAATCACTCTGGAAATCAGTGTGGCCAGTTCTCACAAAACTAAGGCTAGAGTTCCTATTCAGCTGAGCTTTTCCTCTGTTGGGTATTTTTCCAGATCTGAAAACATGCCCCAGAGATATATGTGAATCTATGTTTCCAGCAGTACAATTTGTCCTGGCTAAGCCTGGCAAACAACCCAAGTGTTCATCAATTGAGGAATGGATAAAGAAGATATGACACTTTTATACCATGGGATATTACTCAGCCATAAAGAAAGATAAACTTAAGGCTTTTATAAGTGGATGGATCCAACTAGAGACCATACTCATACATGAAATAAATCAAACCCAGATGAATAAACAATGTGTTGCCTCCCCAGTGTAAGAATCAGAAAGAGTAAATAGTATCCAACAGGTCCAGTCTTTACTGTGAAAGGGAGAGAAGCTGTTCAAAGGGAAGGGACAACTGGGATGAGGGAAAAAAAAAGAAAGAAACAGAAGAAGGGAAAAAGAAATACACACACACACACACACACACACACACACACATATGATAGTCTGGAAAACTGTACTGCTGTTTTCTGTTGGTCTATTGAAAGGGGTACTTAATGCTTAATTTTTTCTCTCTCTCCCTGTTAAGTTTTTATAAATTTTGACTAATTTTACATACACATATCTGGTAATCTGAGCAACTAATTTGAAGCCAACAGTATTCAATATAACAATCATTTTTTAATTCTTATCATGTTGTTTAGTGAAATTATGTATCATTACTAATGTTTTTAAAAATCATTTTTGTATTCTCTTTGAAAAATAAAAAAATTAAAATAGTGTAAAAGCAAATAAGGAAAATGCAGGACAATAAGAGAATTCCTTGAGAACTAAGCTTACTTTGTGTTTTGTATCTGTACTGGACACTCTTCATTGTCAACTTAACCAGTGAAGAGATTCCTGGAGACATGTTTAGCCCAGGCAGGCACTGACACTAAGCAACCCGCTGATGAGTTCACAGCTGTAGGCCATTAGCACAGGGCCTGTTTGGAGGAAGAGGTGCACAGGGCTGTGACTTGTGACTGTTATCTGGTCCAGGGCATTCCTCCCTGGTGCTCTTCTCCTGGGTCTTGCTTCCCAGAGCCATGAAATGAGGAGCTCTGCTCTGCTCCTACCATGGTGGTCCTGCCTTCAGCGAGCCAACCATGGACTAAGACCTCCAAAAGCATAAGTCAAAATCAGCTGCTTTTTCCTTTATTTTATAGGTGTCAGGTATCTCATTCCAGCAATAGAAAGCTGACAAATACATTGTCCCAGGAACAGTGGATGACACTAAATGCTGCTAGACAAAGGAGGACAGAGGAGAGAAGAGGAGGGTGCTGCACACAAGGAGACAGAATTGCATTTTGGCAAGAAAAGGCTACCCAAAGACAATGAAATGCAGATGTGTAAAAATGACTCTAAGTGAATGCTTTGAATTAGAAGAAGCTTCAGCTAGGTGAGAGAGAATCAGGACAATGGAACACAACAAACATGTAGAAAGGTAGAAATAGTAAGCTCTGGAAACAGATTTGAAAGAAAGGTGTTTTTAATAGAATAATGCGGTATACAGTGTAGTGCTTTGGAATCTGAGTCTGTGAGCTTTACTCCATACTTGCAGAGTTGAGAGTGCACTTGAAATAGTCAACTAAACATACCGCAAATGCAACTGAAGGCACAGGTCATTATGACTATGAAGTGACAAATTTGTGAAGAACCTCGTATAGGTAGTGACCAAATTCAGAAATGCAGACTTTCCAAGAGGAGAAATTTAGAGCAAAGAGAACATTGAACCTTGGACTATACCTAAAGACCAAAGGAGAAGTTAACAAACTTATAAAGGAGCCACAGAAGGAAGAATCAAAGAGACAGAAAGTTAGGAGAAGGGGGCATCGATGACGCTTATGGTAGAAGTGGTCTATTTTGTGGAACGTGGAGAGGCCACATGAACTCAAGCATGTATGTAGCTCCACTGAGAGTGGAGTAAAAAAGAGTAAAAGAGCGTTTCAGAGGTTGTCTTTTTTTTTTTTTTTTTTCCTTTTCTTCTTTTCCCAGAACCTGGAGTCGAACTAGGGCCTTGCGCTTGCCAGGCAAGCATTTATTCTACTGAGCCATCTCCACGGCCCCTGGATCTGTTTCTGTGAAGTAACAGGGACAGAAAGCAGACTGAAATGTCAAAAATAAATGAACAAGACCAGAAACTAGGATATCTTCTTAAAAAAGGAGAATGAAGTGACATAGCCTATGAGTGTTTGAATGAAAGAGGCTTGTTCATGCATGTAATATTTGAAAAAGAATTTACTTTAAGTGGTAAACACACATGGGAAACCGAACACATGATAAGTAAAGTAAGATTTCTGAAGTGATAAGAAGAAACAGGTTCTAAATAAGTTGGAGGTGCTGACTGCCTTCAGATAGGAGGAACAAAGCCTTCACAGATCCCAGAAGAATCCAGGGTATATAGCGATGCTTTATTGTGAAGTGTTGGTTGGCCAAATGACATTGTTGTTTGTTGTTGCTTTAAGACTATAGTAGGAGGGAGTGTCATCCATGAACAAGCATAGGGAATCCACTGGAGGAAAGACATAAGAGATTGTAAAATATATGAAATCATGATTGTGAAGCGTGGAAATGAGGAGACGCCTGTAGATTTTCTGGATGACTTAATGATTCAGAGAGCTCAACAAGCAGCACTGACTCCCAGTGATGCCAATCTGCTCCAGTATTTTCCTTAGCAGCTCTCAGGCACTCGGCTCAAGATGTGAAAAGAGGTGTTTTGCCCAAGCCCAGAACGGTTTAGGGGAGCATTCCAAAGTCATACGGGTAAATATTTCATGAAATACATGAAATTGTATTATCAATATGCATTATTGGGTTGGGGAGATGGCTCAGTGGAATAAGCGCTTCCCTGGCAAGCACAAGGACCTGAGTTCAATCCCCAATTCCACACACACAAAAAAATATGCATTATAAAATTAATACTTATAAAAGTGACAATGACATTATTCAAACATTATCTATGTTCCTTAAGGAAAATAGTAGTTTCATCAAGCAAAATGGAGATGATCCTAAAAAACACCAGTGCTCACAATGAAAGGAGTTGGACAAGTCAGAAAGTGAGACTGAGAAGCAGCCCCCATGGGACAGGGACAACAGAAGGCCCAGAACCACATTGAGCAAGACACAGGCGGAGCAGGAGAGGTGATGGGCCAGAGGGTGAATGAAAGGGGTTTGCCAAAAGCATGGGGCCTTCAGTGATTAGGATGTCATTCATCATCTTACAAAGGAATGGATTCTGTGAATAGATTTCTGTACATCAAGGAGAAAACTACCTGCAGAACTGAAAACTGGGCAAGAGAATTTTATAAAACCTGACCCTGGAAGGAATGAAAGAGAAACACTTGCCTTCACTTTATATATCACTGGCCTGGAATGGGTTAGTTTGCATTCTGGCATGTTAAGACTTCAACTTCCAGAGATAATGAAGCTGAAAGTGTTCTCCTTTTCACAAGTACTGTACTGACTCCTGGGGAGCGAGCTGGGATGGAAACATCAAGAGGTTCTTACTGTTTTCTGTCCATGGTTCCATCTTGAAAATTGTCATTGAAAAAAAATCTGAAAAATTGGAAGAAATGTTTTTGGCAATTATAAAAGCAAACAAAATTTCTACCATGTTTTCAACAACTTTGTGCTTTGTTTCTAGTCTTACCATATCTCTAGCATTCATAGTTTTCATACCAATTCATAAAGAATATAGCTATAAAGTTACTTTTAGATATTTCAGGGTTCATAAGGTTCTCCACTTAGATTAACTTCTAAACTATTTTTCTTTGGTGTATTAAAAGCATTTTGGCTTTCTTTTACCACAGTGAAAATATTTCAAATTCTTCTGCTAAAATGGTCTTCCACTCAATTTCCATATGATTATGATTTTTTTGGTTTTGGGGTTTTTTATCAATAATTTCTGCATCAACAAGTCCAAGACAGGCTTTATTTTATTGCTGAACTTTACTTGCTTGTCTTAAAAAATGATATAGATGAATATAATAGAACAATTTATTATATTTTAATAGTGTATGTACACACAGTGGTATCAAACTATGCTTCACTGCGTGCGTGTTCTGAGAAGGCTCCAGGAAGACATGACTAGGAATAATCACCGTGCAGGCCAGTGTTATAGCTGAAACATTCACCCAACCCTGGATGGGAGTGCAACGGTTTCTACGCTGTCCTTATGCTGCTGGACTCGAGGTTGCCTTTTGCCTGACTCAAAGCAATGAACAAAATTTATTCACACACGTTGGTTACTGGGGATGCGCACAGAGCCATTTTGAATATATTCCAGATCTTAATAGGGTGGACTTCTGTTAGGTGCTCAGCTTCATGCCAACGTATCTACATGAGCATTTGCTACTTAGCCCACTGTGTATAAGAAGCAGACTGTTTGGTATTTTAAAAGCATCCTCTTTGGGATTTCAACTAATCACTTAGTCAGATGAGAAAAACAAAGGAAAGGACAAGCTGCCAGCTTACAGAAGAGAAGTCCGGCGGTGGCTAGATGCCTAGGCAGAGCAAATGCAGCCCTCACTCTTTCCAACAGAACAAAATGTGGCGAATTTGCATTGTTTTGCAAGAGCACAGTGTGATTTTCTCAGGAAGAGTCCCCCAGTCCTGCTACGCAGGTTTGGGCATCGAATGCCTCGGCGGCGGCGCTGCCTCTCCTGTGGATGCAGGACATTAGCGTTCCTGTGCAGCAGATGACTGGCCATATGGAGAGTGGGGGGATCTGGGCAGTGACAGGCTGTCGCACCAGTAGATGCATGAATGACAGAACGAAGGTCATAGCCTCGTTGGAGGACTGAGGCTCAATTTCTCATTTTATGTTAGAGTTTTAGATTTTGAATGGCATTTCTTGGAATATGCAAATATATTACAAGTCATGTTTATGTGCAAAATTTCTTGCAAAACATATTTTAAAGACATCTTTGTAATAGCCCAATTGAAATAAACTTCAGGGCATATTATAACTTAATGTAATATAATGTGTTCAATTCATGTATGTTTACTCAAAAACTCTAGTCTCCACACACACTAAAATATCTTGAAATATTTATATGAAGTATCACATTTCTCCCAATATGCAAGTTCCTTCCTGATAGTAAGATAGTAAGCTATTTTAGGAACTAGTGGCAATTATTCAAAACACAAAAATATATTATGGCACCCACATATTCAATTTTATATCACTATTTAAATCCCTTTACTTCCTATATTTATTCACACGAGTAAGAGTGACAAGGGGCCGCTCTGATAGCTCAGCTGACTTAAGTGCCTGCTTAGGCAGAGCACAGAGACTGGGCATGGTGGTGCATGCCTGTAATCCCAGCACTTGGGAGGCTGAAAACAGGAGAATCACTATGAGTCCGATCTATGCAGTGAGACCCTGTAGAACCTGTCCTAAATACATTTAAAAAAAAAAGAGTGACAAAGTTTTATAGTATGACAGTGGCAAAGAAAAGAGCTGACACAGTTTTTCACATTGCTTCTTCATTTTCATTGGAAAAGTCAAAGACTAACAAATGCCACAATAGACATGGAATACAGTGGAACAAGTCCCTACTGAACTACACAAAGGAGTATTCCTAAGGTATGCAGTGTCGTTGTCACTCTCTGTCGCTGTTGTGGTAGTTACATATAGATGAGTTTGTTTTTTTTTTAAGTAGTAAGAAAAATGCATCAGTCACCGTGTAGAGTAGGAATGGCTTGACTTCAGGCTGCACACAAAGCATCGCATGTCATAGAAGGAGCGCTCTCTTCTCGCAGTGACCACACCCGCCATCTCCTTTTCCCCTTTGCGTATTTGGCGTGTGCTGAGACACAGCTCATCACTGGCTAAATAGACAGAAGTAGATACAGCTGTCTAAGGGTAGCAAGGCATTCTCTCTCTCTCTCTCTCTCTCTCTCTCTCTCTCTCTCTCTCTCTCTCTC
>NW_004524622.1:5344498-5364596 GCF_000260255.1 Octodon degus
GGCTAATGTTTCAGAACTGTATTGAACAGGAGTGGTGGTAGTGGCCAACTTTACCTTGTTCCCAATTTTAAGATGACTATTTATTTATTATTATTCTTTTTTTTTTTTGGCAGAACCAGGGATTGAACTCAGGCCCTTGAGCTTGGCAGGCAAGTGCTTATTCTACTGAACTGTCTCCACAGCCCCCAATACTCTCTTTTAAAAGTAAGCATTTTGAGAGTAAAATATAGAAATAATCGAATTACAAATAGGCATAGAGTTGATTTTCTTTTACAATGTGAATACGTCTACTTATGCACTAAACACAGCACGACACGACACATTGCCCTTGCCAAGGGTCCTTGAGTGTTCCTCCCAGTCAGTAGCTCCTGAAGACTAACTCGTGCCTAATTTCATTAAGTACAGGTAGCATTGCCTGCATTTCAGCTTCTCACGTAAGTCCTTCCTTGCCATAATTTGTTATTTGGGGACTCTTAATGATAGATATTCTTGCTGGAGTAAGTTAAAATCTCAATGTCGTTTTTATTTGCATCTCTAAAGTTATATATTGGCCAATGACTGTTTCATGAATACTGTTTCATGTATTGATCGAGAAGAGAAGCATCTCCTCAGTTCCACATTCCACTTATTTGCTTAGGTCTTTTATTACAGGGTTTTAATTTTTTTATTTTAGTTTATACATTTTTTTAATCCAAGGAGCAGCTGGCAAGGCTTTTTCCATCACTCTCCTGCTTCTTTGCTACACTGTACAGAAGCTTCTCAATTTGATACAATCCCTTTTGTTGCTTTGTTTAAATTTTATTTTTATTGTTAGTACTGGTGTGAAGTACATCATGCTTAATTTTCTTGGGGGAAGTTGACACATGTGCACAATGCATGTAGTTGCTGTGTAGGGCCCTTTTCTTCCCTCCCCTCCACTCCACCATCTCTTAATCCCTTATCTTTCTCTTTCCTCTGGTAGACATTTGCCGTGCATACTGGTGACGTTCCTTGTGTGGGTCTTCCTCTTCTAGGAGTCTCTTGAAGGAGTTCAAAACAGCTTATTGGAGTGACCCACACACACACTCATGCATGCAGCAGCACAACATGTGGCAGATAAGTCCTGGAGGTGGGCTACGTGTCTGTGGACAAAGAAAACATTGCAATTCTCTACCATGCTCGTTCCCACACCTTAGGGTTTCAGAATGCCTGCGATTTCAGTCCATGTGAGATAACTGAGATAACTGTGTTGAAGAACAACTTGCAGTCTCCTCCTCTGCTTGTGAGCACAGTGACAGGACCAGCCTCATGCCTACCCTTAGAGCCTCGTGCAATCTTAATTTTCTAGCCACTGGGTTGCTCTCTAAATACAGACAAACCTGGAGATAGTGCTTTAATTAGCGAATTTTAAAGGGGTTAAACACAGTCAGTGTCATGTTTTACTTTTCATTTGGCGAAGTGGTATCACCGTATGTCATAACTGTGTGCATGCTTGCGGCTTCCATACAGGGAGGCAAGCTTGTGCTAAATAATAATTCCATTTTCATGGCTAAAAAGAATACCAGGTGGGATTTTTGTGTCCAGTTAGCAATATACATTAAGCTTTGATATTTGTTTTCAAAGGGTGAAATTAAGATGTTTATGCCTCAAAAAATGTGAACATATCCGTCTTTTCTCAATAGCACTTGTAAAATTTAGATGAAGAGTAGAGAATTATATTATTGCGTTGTTATTGCATCAATATTCCTCATAAATATTGAAAACAATTTTGTTACATGCCCTCCCAAGTTGCAGTAAGTTATGTGCATATTTATGACATTTAGGTAGTTTCTAAAAAAAAAAAAAAAAAAAAAAAACAAGTGCATCTTGCAAATATTCCCAGAGACAGTTGCTGTCCTCGCTTGAACATGATACATAGCAGTCTCCAGGCAGGTGTGCCAGCTCTCATTTTTTACTTCTTCCACTTGTGAAGACATATGCTACATTTTTTGGATCACATTTCCTTTTGTAATACTCAGCTCTCAATTTTAAGGAAAAAAGGTCTAGACCCAACATTTGTGGAAATGTTTATTCTTTTACCTAAAGCGTAAAGACCAAGAAAAAATGCAAAGTGCCTGCTAATTGTACTGAAAGCCTTTTAAAGTATTGTACATTTCTAAACTAATGGAATCAAGTATACAGAATTGTTCCTTCGGGAAAATTCAGCTGGGAGAGTGCTTTGAGTTTGATTTTTTTTTTAAATCAACGTATCTAAAATTGAAGGAAATCTGAACCCGTTTTTTTGCTAATTAATATGTTAGCTTATTGCCAGTGTTACTTCAATTTCATTATGTCTGAGGCACAATAAAAGTATGGGTTATAGTTGTAAAGCTGTGCATTAAATTCTAAGACCAGCAGAAGCCTCAGAACTCTCATAAAAATGACGCTAGGGCTTTCTTTCTATTGAGCAGTGTGGTTCTTTACCTCTTTATTCAATAATAGAGAGCAGAAGGGGTGTCCAGCCATCAGCCCAGGGCCTTCATGGTCTCTGAGCTTTGGGCTTTAACCTACTTGGCAGGACATAACGATTGCTACACAGTGTGATCACTGGTGTCAGTTTCTTCTTCTTTAGCTTTTTGGTGTAGGTAGATAATGATCATTGCTTTCGATTTAGATAACGATTGCTCACCACCAAGAGTTTGCTTCTGCAGTGACAGGCCTTGATGCCTTTTTTTTTTACCTCCCACGCTCTTCCCTTCTGTCCAGCCCCTTCCCCTTCCTTATTTACAAAAGCTTTGTTTTCATCTTTCTCCTTTTCTTTTTATTCCTTTCTCCTTCTGCTTTCCCTACTTCCCCTTTCCATTTGAACATTTTCTTCCTATTTTACAGTATTTACTGTATGTTTTTTGCCTTCATTTACACTTTTGATTTCTCACATAAAAGAAACAATGTGGTATCTACACACACATGTCTGACTTATTTTACTTAAGTGTGTGGGTCTGCAGGATGCATCCACTTACCTAGAAGTGACTCAAGCTTATCCTTCTTTATGGGTGAGTAGTACTCCATTGTATAAACAAAACCTCACATCTTTATCCATTTTATGGGCATTTGAACTGTTTCCAAGACTTAGCTATTATGAACTGGGCTGCTAGAAATAGGGCTATGCCTATATCACTGTGATATGATGTTTTCAATTCTTTTTTAAAAATTGATTTTATTCTTTAAGAGAATAAAAAATAGTCAAAAAAAAAGAAGCAATACAGAATTTCACTAAACAAAATAGGAATTCACCAGTGGTTATTATATTGCATAATGTTGTGTTCAGATTTGTTTAGATTACCAGATATAAGCATGCAAAATTGCTTTTAAAAAGTTATAAAAAATTAAAAAGAGAAGAAAAAATTAGAATTAACTGCTCCTTTCAATAGACGCACAGAAATCAGCAGTACAGTTATCCAAGCTCTCCCGTATACATGCATAAGTATGTCTTTTTCCCTTCTTTCTTTGCTTCTTTTGTGCTGCTCCTCACTCCAGTTGTTCTTCCCTTTGAGCAGATTCATTCCCTTTCACTATATTGTACCTTTCAGATTTACTCTTTCAGCTTCTTACGTTAGTAAGACAAGCTGATGTTCACACATGCAGGTCTGAAAGGAATAGTGATTGAACAGGAAGAAGTGAATTTATCATTATTCATGGATGACATGATACTCTATGTAGAAGACACCAAAAACTCCACCAAAAGACTTGTCAATTTAATAACCGAATTCTGTAGTATAGTAGGATTTAGAGGCAACACTTAAAAGTTGATAGCATTTCTGTACACAAACAATGAATGCACTGAAAGAGAGAAATTAGGGAAACTACTCCTTACACAATAACATCAAAAAAGAAAAAAGAGAAATACTTAGGAATCAATCTAATAAGGGAAGTAAAACATTTTTACACTACTTGAGGAAAAGAGATCAAAGAAGATTTTAGAGAATGGAAAGATATTCCTTGTTCCTGGATAGGAAGACTCAACATTGTGAAAATGGCCATAGTCTCAAAATCATTAAACAGATTTCAATGCAATCCCAATTAACATACCATTAGTATACTTCATAGATCTAGAGAAAACATTCTTAAATTTCATCTGGAAGCAGAAGAGACCTAGAATAGCAAAAGCAATCCTGGCAACAAAGGATGCATGAGGCATCACAATCCCTGACTTGAAATTATACTACAAAGCTACTGTGATACTCTTAATTATTTAAAGGAGATATCAAGAAGGGAATAGCATGGTCAAGTGGAAATTCTAGGTTTTAGTTTTTTAAGGAATCTCCACATTGCTTTCCACAGTGGTTGTACCAGTGTGTACTCCTACCAACAATGTAGGAGAAAGGTTTCTTTTACTCTACAGCCCCTTCAGCACTTGTTATTAGTCAATTTCACAATGACAGCTACGTTTTTATGGGGTGAGATGGAATCTCAGTGTTTTTTTTAAATTTCCATCTCTCAACTGACCAGTGATGTTGAACATTGTTTAATACATTTGTTTGCCTTTTATATTCCTTCTTCTGGGAAGTGTCTATTAATCTCAGATGCCCATTTTTCAATTAACTCTTAAATTGGGAAGGCCTGATGTATTTTAGTTTTTTATATACTCTAAATATTAGTCTTTTGTCTGAGGAACAAAATTTCTTTTACCATTCTGTGGGGTGTCTCTTCACTCTGTGATTTACTTTGCTGTGTAAAAGCTTTTTAGGGCTGGAAAGGTAGCTCAGTTGTCTATTCACCTGCCCAGCAAGAGCAAAGACCTAGGTTCAATCCCCTGTACCACATGTTGTGCCCACCCTACAATCCCAGGTGTGCCATGCTGGCCACTAAAACCAGGTCTGGTGCCTCATCCCTGTAATCCCAGCACTGGGGAGTCTGAGACAGGAAGATCAATAGGAGTCTGAGCTGCCTAGCAAGTCCCTGTACAAATAAATAAATAAATAAAATTTAAATTAATGAAAATTTTTAAAAGCTTTAATTACATAACATCCCAGTTGTTATATCTTCCATGTAATTGGGTATTGTTCGTGAAGTTTTTGCTTACAACTATGTCTTCAACAGTTTGATCTATTCTTTCTCCAGCAGATTTAATGTTTCTATTTTAATATTTAGATATTTAACCCATTTTTATTTTAATTCAATCTATGGTGTGAGACATGGGTCTAGTTTTAATCTTTGTCAAGCAGAAAGTCAGTTTTTCCCACAGTGTTTATTAAAGAAACCATCTTTCTACCACACAAGGTTTCGGGCCTTTGGTCAAATGAGGTGGCTGAGTGTGCTTGGAATTGTTTCTGCATCTTCTACCCTGTTCCAGTGATCCTGGGGTCCTGTGTGTGTGTGTGTGTGTGTGTGTGTGTGTGTGTGTGTGTAGTTGTTGTCCACCACAGAGCACTTCCATCAATTTCACACATGGTGTTTGTTCAAGGCTCTACTGGCACCCATAAACATCTCCAATGAAGACATGTTTTCCCGATCTTCAGTCAAGATTGTAATTGGATTACAAATTAGATCACCTTCTAGCAAGACAAGACAGAGAGGATAAAAACACAATTTGAGGATAACTAATAATATTGACTAGAAAAATCTTTTATAGAATCAAGCAAAAATCACCACATCTCATGTTTAAATTTCTTACAAAAAAGCTCAAAATAATTGAAAACAATTTTTGGATTACTCTTTGTGCGTTAAAACAGTACAGTGATTTGTCAACAACTAAAGATCATTATCATCAACATTAATGAGATTGAAAATAGTATGTAATGAAATAAGATGAATAAGAACTTCCAAAAGTTGGGTGAAGGAAATTCAAAGGAAACACTTTTTAACAATAAGCTGCTTCATACAAAAAGTAAAAATGATTATAAACTTCTATAAATGATTCTTAGGACATTAAGGGTCCTAGAAAAATATGTACACTATGGAGGAAATTACTCAGGAAGCTCACAGTCTTTGGAGCTCCAAGCAAGGGTAATATTTTCTTTACTAATTAACACAATGTATGACCCCACCGTGAAAATTTCTTTAATCATTCACTGTTTCAAAAACATACTTTTTATTAATACTGCTTTATCTGATTTGGTATACACATTAATATTGACTTCAACAAATGACAAAATGTTTTAGCTCACATAGTTGTTTTCCCATATAACTTATTATTATCCATATATAGCATCAATAAAATAATGTGAAGGTCTTGATGTTTCAGGCTTACTTTTCTCAAATGGAAAATAGGCACAGTGTTTTTGTCTGCCCCAGGACTTGAGAATCACTTCTGAAGTAATTTCTTGGTGGCCAAACTTTAAACCATTTAAAAATATATGACGAGTGGTACCTAAAATGTTAATGAATCTGAAAATTAAGAAGAAACGTCAACAACTATTCAAGATATTTTGCAACTAATTTCAGTGAGACTTCCACTTTAATTTACAGATACCTTAGTTTAACACTGGAAAGTATTCATTCATTTCCCCAATGCTTTAGAAGCTAATGTAATTTAACTGTTTCATTTGAAATACCAGAGTATTTTAAAACAAAACATAATCATGAAAAATCCTGCTTATAAAGTAGGTCATAAATACAGGAAAAATGTATACGAATATCAAAAGATTCAAAGAATCACCTCTCAAAATGGGTAGCAGAATATCACAAAGTCTGAGATTCCAGTGTCTCTTTCCAATTACATTTCCCATCTTATTTCCAAGGTTAACTACTGTCAAACCAGTGTGATAGCTATTATCCTAAAATTTCTCTTTACATTTTACTAAGTACACATGGGTATCATAATGCCATCTAATATTAATTTCTTTTTAATTTTACATAAATAAAAGTATACTGTATATGATACTTTCTTTTCTACTTTAGTACTACCTCCATACAATCCACTCCCGTTACTGTGTGGACCACAGATCATTAATTGTCATTGCTTAATTGTATTTTATTGCTTGAATATTCAACAACACATTGCTCTTCATATTGTTGATACAATTTAATATAGATACATTATAGAAATTAGAGTGCTTTTCTCTATTGAGCCATATTAAAATTTCAGTGATTTTTTTTTTTAAATTTTGAAACAGGGTCTAGCCATGTGATACAGGCTGGCTTTGGATTCACTTGTGTAGCTCAGGCTGTCCTCCAAATCTCAGCGATCCTCCTGCTCCAGCCCCCCAAGGGCTGAGGTTACAGGCATGCACCGCCATGCCCAGACACTATGGTGAGTCTGCTACATGACTTCTGGACATGTGCTGGAGTCTCTCTGAGTTTCCTGGTTTTTCAGTTGGTGCTATACAAGTTAGGCATATCTTCAATTTAATTATGTTCCAAAGCTGTATTATCTTCAAACCACAACAAGGTCTTGCCACTGTACTACTGAATAGTATGTGGCAATGTTAGCCTTCATCTACCAATGTTGTGGGTAAACACTGCAATATTGTCATGGTTTGCATTTGCAGTTATTTGATAATCAAACATATTTTCCAAGTTTTATGTGGCATCTTTTCTTTTGATTACCTTTTAAAAAATATTGATCTGTAGCCCTTTCTTTATATTCTGGATAACCAATCCAGTATTAATAAAACATTAAGCAACAACCTTCAAATTCTACTTATAATTTTTCTCTCCTGTACCATTTGCTAAATAATTTCTTAGCTTTCATATATTTGAAGCTATTAATTTTATTTTCCTTTACAGGCCTTAAGATGTATAAGTATAGGTATTAGTAAATTCATTTTTATTCCTATATCATAGTTACATATTTAAAAAAATTTTAACTGATATATAATAACCATACATAATTAGTGGTTAAAGGGTGATATTTTAAGGCATGGAAAGTTTGATGGCCAAATCAGGGTAATAGTTTTCTTTTTGCCTCAAATATTTATCTTTTCCTTGTGTTGAGGACACTCAGAGTCCTTTCTTCTGGGTATTATGAAATATACAGAGGACTGGCAAGATAGCTCAGCAGACTAAGCGCCTGCTTAGGCAAGCGCAGAGATCACGTTTCGATCCCTGGTCCTGCATGAGGCACCAGGCCCACCCACGGGGTGTGCTGAGCCCGCGACCGAGTCTGCGTGTGGTGGCACATGCCTGTAATCCCAGAGCTGGGGAGACCGAAAGCAGGAGGATCACTGAGTCGGAGCTGCTTAGTGCAACCCTGTACTAAATACATAAAATGAAAAAACCTAAATATATATATACATATATACACATATATACACATATATACATATATATATATATATATATATATATATATATATATATATATGACGCTATCGCAATCATCATCTTACAGTTCTACTCAGCACTAACGCGTGTTTTCCCTGCTGTTTCCCTACACACCAACCAGCGTCATCATGCCTACACTCTGGAAACCCATATTCAGCTCTCTCAATCTATGAGATCAGCTTTTTAACTGCCACATGTGAATGAGATTATGTAGCACTCTTGTTTCTGATTCTCTACTGATTTCTAGATCTTCCTGAAATCAGCCTTTGTATGATTTGCGGGTTGCTTTCTCATATTTCACCGCATCCGGAGCCCACTCACTGACTCTGCTACCCTGTGCCCATTGTCTCCCAGGAAAGCCTCTGCCACTTAGCAAATGTCCTGCACATGTTAAGTCTGTAACTTGGCTCTCTCCTATTTTGTTGTTTTGATGCATATTCGAATTTGCTTCTGCATCAGTTCTTACACCTGTATCACACTTCCTTCATTCTAATGCTCATGTTATCTTTCAGAACACGTCTTTGAAACTTCCCCTTGTCCATCACTAACCATACACAAAGCAACAACATACTGGAATGTTACTTAGAAATGTTTTAAATGAGCCTATAAATTTTGACAAATTTAATGTATTACATTGGTAAATGTTTCAATTAACATGGCACATAAATTCATTTATTTTGATTTTGATTATTATCTCCACAAGTACATCTTAGTCACAAATCATCACTGGTTCAGAAAACAAATCAAGATTGTGAATTATGATAAATATTTAGAATTCAATAAATAAAACTCAACTTATGTTGAATTCATTTCATATGATATTATACTGAGACAAATGTATGAAGTCAGGAAACACATATTTCATTTGATGGTGCTGTTTAGGTGTGTCTTAATTCTATGTCATTCTTGTAACTTTTCTGAAAATATCATAACTGAATTTGTGACCTTGTTTGTATTTGGTGTGCTCTAACAATTACTTATGTATTCTTCTGCACACTCCAATCAGGAGGTAACTGAGAAAACATTTCAGCACAAAGCAAGAATTGTTAAAAATAGTAACACGTGCCTGCCTGAGTGTGCATGTATGTACACTCGCCTGGACCTTCAGCTCAGCCAAGATTATGCAAATTATTCCATAAACATAAGAAAATGAAATATAATATCAGTGTGGAATGACAGGCTCAAACTGGAACTGATTTTGAAAAATTCAATCTCAATTTCCAGTCGGTTTTCATTTCCAAAGCTATTTACTTCTTGTTTGAGTAAATAAACTCAAGAAATTCAATTTCTCCTCTACTTCAGTAACTCATCTAACCCTGTGCTCCATAGTTCTGGTCATTTTCAAAGCAAAATTATAGAAGGACCATGGTAAAATAGCATTTGCTAACTATTATTTACTTATTTAAAATGGAGTTGAGCATTACTTGGAAGTTATAAAGATAAGTGAAATGACTTATTTGCTACCTTTTGACATTCCTAGTTCCTTTAGTCAGACATGTATTTCTGTATCTGAACACTTACTTTTTGTTTCAGCACACAGACAGGTAGATGTAGTCAGAGTGGAATAGAGTCACCCTTTGTGCCCCCAGATTACGCAGTCACTCCAGCTACTTGGTGACACATGCACTAGCAAAATATCTAAGCACTTTCCGAGTGCGCTTGAGTATTATTTCAGACGTGCACATAGCCCTTGAATGTGAAACTAGTTCAGAGAGGAGCATGCTCTCCAGGTATGTGTAGTGAATATGGAAAGAACATGAAAAGTAAAGACAGCAAAACTTCTTCTGTTTTGTGTTTGGCAGCACCAGGGATTAAACTCAGGACCCTGCCGTTTTCAGGCAGGCACTTATGCTGCTGAGCTATCTCCCCAGCCCAAAGACAGCCAAACTTGAATGCAATTCACAATAGCTAAATAACTCACATGTATGATACATATTACATGCATGAATGTATGAGGTTGCATGTGCCCCAATGAGGCCAATTTTCACTACAATTTCAGGGTTAATGTATTAAAAGCACATGACTGTGAGATAATGTATACATGAAAATATCTGCAAAATTTTTGAAGTGTTAAAGTTTTCCAGCAAGTTGTTCATACACTATTGAAATATGAGACAAATATACAAAATGACTTCATTATTCATTTCTGTGTTCTGTTAATATTTATGGAGTAATCGCTATAAGGCATATGTTCATTTTAGGTAGTAGCTGTACAGGAACAAAAGGACAGTGACTCCTTTGTTATTCCTATCAAGACATCAAACACTAAAAATAATACATGATTTGTATGGAAAATTGTGCTGCCTCAGGAGGCCTAATACGCTGTTCCTTCACTGTACGCATTTTAATTTTGTCATTATACTGTCATATTAACACAGCTATTGGCATCTTGTGCTGAAGGGACAAAGTAAATAAAAAGCAGTATAAATGTTCTCTCCTGAGACTATCATGAATGTGTACGCACGGTGTGGTCGTATGTACAGGCGCGGAGGGACCAAGAGGAAACCGCAGTGGCTGAAAGCAGTTGGAGGGAGTGGTTCGAAAGAACTGCAAAATGGAAAATTCACACAGGCTTTGGGCTGGATTTTCCTCTGAAGCAGAGGCTGTATGTAGTAAAAAATCAACACAACAGGCCTTATGTATTAAAAGTCAGCATCTGTTTTTCTCAAAGAAAATAAAAACAGCGAACACAAACCTCCGAGCTAAATATTAGCTGTGTTCTAAGTGTGCATTGAGTGTGTCTTTTCAAAGACCTTAGCACATGTAGCTCTGATCACCAAGGCATTCTAAGTACAGAGCATTTAATGAATCATTATTATTATTATTATTATTATTATTATTTATATGCATTTGGCACAAGGTCTCATTGTATAGCTCACACTCGTAGTGATCCTCCTGTTTTCAGCCTCCCCAGTGCTGGGATTACAGGTGTGTGCCACCACGCCTAGTCCATTTTATGAATCTTTAAATAGTCACTTAATCATGAGCCCATTCCTCCAATTCTCAAATGAATCAAGAAGAAATTATTTTCCTTTTGACCATTACAAGTGCATCCAATAATTCCTTAAAAAATTTTGTTAATAGAACTTAAAACCATGAAACATAGAACCATGGAGTGTGAAAAGACATTTTAGCAAAAAGTGTACAGACTTATAATTGGAAAGAAAAAGCCTGGAAAATCATTAAAATATTTTCATTTTGATAGTCTTCTTCTAAATATAACTACATTACTCTATATACTTCAAAATATTTAAAGTACAAGAGCTCCAAATTTTCCTTAAGATTTTCTTTTTTTTTGGTGGTCCAGGGGATTGAACTCAGGACCCTGCACTTGCCAGGCAAGTGCTTATTCTACTAAGCTATCTCCCCGGCCCAAGAAAATAATAGAGGAGCATGAACATATATTTTTATAAAAATACACTTTTATATTTACATATGCGAGACTTATCATGTAGAGTACAAAAAAAGAAAAAAGATAAATGAAAGAATAAATGCGGTATCTCACATGACACTGAACATATTATAATGCCAATTTCTGTGAAACAACTTGAAGTGTACAAAGTATGAAATTCAGAAAGATATGCAATGAAAAATGGAGCTAGTGCAGAAAAAGTTCTTGTAAGAAAGCAAAATGATAGATAGATAGATAGATAGATAGATAGATAGATAGATAGATAGATGACAGGATGAACAGCAATCTCCTTTTCAATGGTAACTAATATATATTTTAAGAAAATCCCAAAGCCAGACCTGTGGCTTCACAAGTGACTGAACCAAACATTTAAATAAAAATTAACATCAATACTTAAGCTTTTCAAAAACATTCAAAAGGAAGAAAACTTTTAGAACTCATTTTAAAATGCTAATATTATTCACTTCTCAATGCCAGATAAAGACAACATAAGAAAAGAAACTTACTGGTCAGTCTCTCTCTCTTAGCACACATGGAACAATTAAGTAATATTAACAAACTTAATTTGTCATTTGTCGGTGGGATGAAGGAATCCAGCACTGTGATCAAGTGGGATTTACCTCCATAACACAAAAATCATTTAGCACATGCAAATTAGCACATGAAATGTGCTACATTAATGCAACAAAGGACCAACAGCATGCGACCATCTCAATAGACCCAGAAAATCATTTGACAAAATGTAACATTTTTTGCTGATATCATTAATTATTTGTAGAAAGAAAGTGACTCAATACAACAAAGGCTGCAAATGAGAATCCCACAGCTAACATCACACTCAAAAGTGAAAGACTAAAAGCATCTCTTCTCAAGATCAAGAGCAAGATTAGGTAGCAACTCTTGTGACTTCTACACAACATAGTACTGGAAATTCTAGCCAGAGCAGGCAATGAAGAAAGATAATAAATAAACAACAACAACAAAAATGGTGTCTAAATGAGTAACAAAGATGCTAAATTCTAATTTATGGATGATATGATCTTGTAAGTAGAAATCCCTAAGACTTCCATATACCAAATTAAAGATCTATCAGTTACAAATAAATGAGGAAAAGTCATAGGGCACAAAAGCCACACATAAAAATCAGCTGCTCCTATACATTTACAACAAATTACATAAAAAAAGAAATTTAGAAAAAAATTGGATTTATAGTAACATTCCAAAAATAACATACTAAGCAACAAATTTATCTAAGGGGAAAAGAAATTCATAAACAGAAGTCTACAGAATGCAGATTAAAGAAATTAAAACAACATAGAAGTAGAATGGTGTATTCATGGATTAGGAAAATTTTTATTATTTTTATTAAAATTAAAAACTTTTTTATCCCAGCGGAACTGGAGATTGAATTCAGGCATTTGCACTTGCCAGGGAAGCACTTATTCTACTGAGCCATCTCCCCAGTCTTAAAAACTGTTAAGATATCCTTTTTACCTAAGGGAATCTACAAGTCCCATAAATTCTTATAGTAATTCCAATGTTATGCTTCAATAAGATAGAGAAAATCCTATAATTTACCTAAAACCACACAAGACTTCAAACAGCTGAGTAATCTTGAGCAAAAATAAAAAAGTTGGAAGACCACAGTCCCTTACTTTAAAACGTACTACAAGGCTACACTGAACAAAATATCCTAGAATTATCATAAAAACTCACACACATGTCAGTGGACAGCTTGCCCCCAATAAACACATCATCTTCTACCCATTGCATTCTGGAGTGCCAGGAACACATAATGGAGTGGGTGCTTCAGTGAATTGTGTCAGGACAATTGGACGCCCACCTGTAGAAGAGTGTAGCACACTCACTCTTCCCTCGCTTCATGATAGAAATCAATTAAAATGAAGGAATGTCTCAAACAACTAGGAGGAAAACTAAGGCAAAAGTTCATGACATTGGTCTAGGAAATTACTTTTTTGGAAAAATCCAAAAAGCTTGGAAAACAAAGTAAAATTTGCAAAACGGCGTTGAATCGGAATAGAAAGCTTCTGAATAGCCACAGACATGATCAATAGGATGGAAAGGAAACCTATAGGTGGGACACATATTTGTAGAGCTGAGATGTGATAAAGTGCTCACACATACAGAAGGGACTCAGAACGCAGAGAAAAACTAATCCATGAAAAGCATGGGCCAGGCACCTGGCATTTCCCTGAGTAAGACAAAGCAGAGCCAAAAAGTTACTTAAAGTATAAAACATCACTCATCAGAGAAATAAAAAGCCAAACCATGATGGAACATCACTCTGCCCCTGCTAGGACACTACTGTCACAGTAACAAGGGTTAAGAAATGTTGGCAGGACATGCAGAGAAGGGAACCCTGCACCTTCCTGGAGTGTGAATTGTTAATTTATGGAAAGGCTGTGCAGGATCTTCAGAAAAATAAAGAATCACAAGTGATCCTGTAATTCCATTTCTGTAACTGAAATCAAAGGAATTCCAAAAGCTATCATGCACTACATGTTCTTTTGAGCATTATTTACACTATTCCTGATGTGGGAACAGGTGTCCATCCACAGACAGATGCATAGCAAAAGGAAACTTCGCCATTTGCAGTAACACACATCAACCTGGAGGACGTTCTGCTCAATAAAGTGAAGCAGCCAGAGAAACACAGATAATTCTGTGACTATGTTGAATTTGCAATGTTTGAGCGAGGTGGGGATAGGGCAGGATGAAGAGGTGGTTGAGAGGACAAACTTTTAGGCCAAGGATGTAGCTCAGTGGCACAGTGCCTGGCTGGCAGGTGTGGGGTCCTGAATTTGATTCCTATACCAAAAAAGAAAGAAAAAGAAAAGAAAAGCATGCCAACTTTCACTTGCAAAATGAGGTTCAGAAGTGAAAGGTACAGCATAATGGGTACAGCTGATAAGAATGTAGTATTCACTTGAAATTCCATAAGAGACCAGATCTCTAACTGTCCTTGCCACATACACAAAACAAAACAGCAGACAATGTCATCTATAGAAAAGGTCAAATGCTTGAATCCTTCCCACTGCGGTCATCACCACCTAATGCATGCGGGCATCCGACCTCATCTACATAAATACATTATGTGTCTAGTCAACATTAAAAACTCTAAAAGAACTTGCAAATTCCTGCATGCAGGGGTGGAACACCTCAAACTAGCCTTCAGCAGCTGGTTGAAATTTAGAAAATAAAACCTAGAGCAAAACTTAAGTTTTGTTTTAAAAAAAATCTGAAAAGATACCAGTAAAAGATATTTAGGAAGCTTGCTGCATGGGGACTGACTCAAAATTCTTCATGAGAATTTCCAGAAACACTTAGCAGAAGTTACTAGTGCAGGTGTCGAGCAGTCACATGCACTACAGCCTCTGAGGCCTCTTGGCATTCACCACCAATAATCACAGCCACCAACATGCAGTTGGTAAAGTTCCCCTCATAACCAAGGCACAAAAATATACTTTTAAAAAGTCTCCCTCCAAGGATCATGAGTCCGATCTGCATAGTGAGAACCTGTAGACCCTATACTAAATTTATTTTTTAAAAAGTCTCCCTCCAAATGCTGTCACTCCTCCCAGCCCTTATTAAATAACTATTGATTAATAAGTAAAAAGAAAAATACAATACCTCTTCTACAAGTTGATGAAGTCACAGATGCCTGTGTTTTGACCATGCCTGCTATGGTGAGTCCCTGAATGATCTATGACATTCTGAAGTATTCCATTCACTGTCTTTATACCAAGCAATGAGACCCTAGAAATCTCTTTATAAGAAGGACACAAATCCACTTACGAGTCAAGTGAAGGCCGGCAATACGAATGCAGCATCCTCGCAATATCTGGGCTCATACAAATATCTGGCGTGCAACGGTTTTCACCAGTGACCAATAAACTGATTTTGTTCATTTTGCTAATTATGACAGTACTTCTTGTTTATTAATGACGATATAATGAGCTGGCCATTAGTTGCTCTGCTGGAGAGAGCTCCCTGATTAGAATGCCAGTGTGAATTCCTGGTTAATCAAATGCTTGCCCCTGCAGTACAGTATAACCCACTCATGGTGAAACATCACAGCGTCTAGCTCAAGTATTTCCACTTAAATTATAGACATCAGAAAAACAAAAATACTTTTTAAAAGCAGGTATTTATTAAGTTGTACATAACTAGCTCACGCGTGGGAACAGGTTATATGAGGCATACAAAGGAACAGAGATGCTTTAAATGAATGATTTCAAAATGGGGTACCGACAGGAGGTGGGGCGCAGAATTAAGGAGGCACTGAGGCCTTTACAGGGACGTGTTCGACCCACCAAAGTAGATTTCGAGGTGTCAGTGTAAGGAAGGCACAAAGAAAACAACGGCGAAAGCCATGTCTGAAGGTGCAGAGGAGAGCACGCCCTTCAACCCGGATTGAAGGACGTGCTCCTTTGATCCTGGGAGCGGGGAGCGGAGCACACGGAGCTGCGTCTCAGCGGCAGCCGCACTCACTCGGGCACACCATCCTCCAGCCCCGGCCACGTCTGCCCGAGATGGGACAAAGTTTATCAGATGTCCTCAGAAGCTGTTAGCCTTCCTTCATAAAAATTCAGGAAAACGCCATAAAGAGAGTCAACTCAGTGCATACGCAGCTCCTGAAAGGGCTTTAGTTACTTATAAAATATTCTTTGAATGAAAGCGTATTAAGAATCCACTGAAAAGCATCTATATAACTTAAGGCTCCAATATACTTCTGATAGAATAGATAGTAGCAGTAGCTGATAGAATAGATATAATAAAAAAAAATTATAAAGGGAAAAAGACACAATTATGAGAGCTATAAATTTTGCACTCATGCAACCTCCCTTCTTCATTCGCTCCGACGCCTGTCCAGCCCCTGGCCTGCGCGCCCAGCGCACGAAGGGCATTTCTTGGATGTGCCCTTCCTTCTTTTTCTCTCATGAGCATCGTAAAGACTGATTCACGGAAGTTACAGAGGGCTGTGTGGGGTGGAGTCGCAAAGCCAGCCTCGCTGGGACCCCTGGATTCCTAGCAAAGGGGGAGCCTGGAGGAAGGGATTATGGAAGGCTCCTTGACTTGTTGCTTAAGGCTGTCTCTAAAGTTTGGAAAATTTGGGCGAAAGGCCCTTTTATTTACTGCTGTGTATCCACAAGAGTAGGTGGCGATACACAAATGCTGGCTTCCACTGTTAGTGTAAACATTCCTAGTGTTGCTGTCACAGCAGGAATTAGAAAAATAGAAAGCCATGGTGTACTATATTGACAGGAGCAAATGCACATCCTCCAGTTTACCTAAGTAAATACGCATTCTCCAATTTATGGGCTCTTTGGCCTTACTCGACAGCTCTCCTTCCCAATTCTAGAGATTACCATAGCAGTTGAAACCAGTATTAATAAATAACTTCATTTTGTATTTTGTAATATTTTAAAATGTTTCTATACTGCCAGGCTAAAATAAAAAATGCATTTTCATAAGACTTTTTGTGCAGAAAATATATAGTACTTATTTAATACACATTTCATGTTTGTACAACAAAAGTTTAAGAATAATTTGTTAGTAGTGTTTAAAAATAAATATAGTAAGAGTTCGTTTGGAATGCTTAAATCCTTCAAAACTAAAATAGATATTTTTTCACCACATAAAAAGAAAACTACATCAACATAATATAATAAATATAAGCTTTTTTCTATGATCTTACAAAGGCCAGAATGTAAACATTTTATAGATTCATAAACCATACATAAGTAACTTACTTCAGAGAACACAGATTTTTGGAATATATCTGGTGTCATTAGGGAAGTTCCCAAGTGTCATTTTACCATTAAATGCTGGAAAATTAAACAACAGTAAAATAACATTTTCTAGCAGAAGCACCAGAGCAGTCGCTGTATTCTCTGTCCAGCCTGTGTATGAAGAAACATCCCAGATGGAGCCCCATAAGGGTCGGCGTCACTGGCACCTGCAGACACCTCTTGCTGGCTTGGAATGAAGCACAGACTAGTGTGTTGTCTTGTTTGCTCCCATTCCACTGTCTAACCTCTCTTGCCTCACAGGATTCCCCAGATTTGATGTTGCTCTTCCTTTAAAACTCCTCATGGCCCCCAAGGCCCTGGACCATTGGCCCCGTGTATCAAAAGAAGAATGGAACTGAGGTGTCACAGCAGGACTTCAGACCCCCAAGACTCACGCACAGCTGCTCTGCGTTTACCTGCTTTATGTTAACGCTGCTAGTACTTTCCACCTGCCCCTCTTCCCACACCCAAATAAGAGAAAAGGAAAAAGAAGTAATGAAGAAGGAAAAAGGAAAAGAAAAGAAGAAAAGAATACATACCCTATTCCCAGTTAGCCCTTTACCTCCTGTTGTAGCCCAGACACTGCACTGAGCATCACTCCTTCTACATGCATTTGATCAGGACCGAGAACAGATGAGCTAAGGGCCTTGTGAGAAGCACAGGAGTTCACAGATGACATTCTTCTTCCCCAAAGCAGGTGTAGTTGTTGAGATTTTATAAAACTTCTTTAAGAATTCCTCCAGATAGCTTAGCAGAAGCCTATAAATTTCTTTTTTTTGCAGAACCAAGGATTGAACTCAGGCCCTCATGCTTGCTAGGCAAGCACTTTTTCTACTGAGCCATCTCCCTGGTCCCCCAGAAGCCTATAAATTTCTGTTCAGCATATTTACTTATACCAAAGGAAACATGTAGGACTGAGCATAATGGTCATTTAAGTTTTATAAAATTAACCTCCTCTAGAAGTCATATAGATGGCTCATGAGAAGTAAATGCCATGTTCACTTAATTGAGGGATACTTTTTTGTGATCTTTTGATAAACAGACACCCAAAACTTCAAGCAGAGCTTGCTGCTTCCCGTGCACAAAGAGACAGAAGGAGTTCCAATAGGTTCCAGTGGTAGAATAATGTCTACAAGGGGAGCAGTTCAAAGGGTGGGAAGGTGTTAGGGTTTGTGTCTGAGTGTGTCCCCAGAGCCACATGCAGCCATGGGGGAAGAGGGGGCTTTTCAGAGGCCACTGAATCTAGAATTTGTAGTTGGTTAGTTGTCTAGTGCTGGGATTGGTGGTGTGAGTGCTCCACCCACCCTGGGAGCAGCCTGCATACAATGTAAGACAGTGAAGGAGGCCTGCTCTTGCTGCTCCTGCCTTTGCTCTTGCTGCTTTGCTGTTTTCTGCCACCACGAGCTGCTGCCCTCTGCCATGTAGCACTCTGCCTTGGAGCCAGCTGAGTATGGACCGAAACTGCCACTAACTGTGAGCAAAATAAACTTTTCCACCCTCAATTCTGGGCGTCTGGTATTTTGACTTAGCAATGAGAACAGTAACCAAGAGAAGGGGTAGCTGTGCCCTACAAAAGCCCACAGAGAATGCTTCTCTTTTCTATCCTCAGCCTCCTTAGGACCATCCTGGGGCTCCCAGGCAGTTGGCAAGCCATGCCTTCAAGCAGTGGGCTGAATTGGGTGTGGTTAAGAGCTAAACAATGCATGGCATTTAAACTATAGAAAATAAGAGGCATATGGTGTACTGTAGCTAAAATAATATGAAAGGAAGGTGATTCCTAATTTTCCCTCTGCAAATATGATATGGACACACATTCTGCAAGTAGATGGGTGGTAACTGTGTAAGGAGCAGCACTCTCCTCAGGGTGGATGCATTTTTCTTCTTCCTCTTGTAGTCTTCTGAGTGGGTTCCACCCATTGCATCGTGTGTCTTTCAGTTGTTCCCTATTCAATGCATCAGAGATTGCTCCTAATGTCCTGTTGGTACTGTCCTTACCTGGTGCAGTGACACACTACTGCATTCCCAGCAAGTTGGGAGCTTGCGGCAAGAGAACTGCAGGTTCAAGTCCCACCTGGGCAACTTAGCAAGACCTCAGCTCTACATAATGACACAAAGGCTAAATAGAATGGGCTGTGGATTTAGCTCAGTGGTACAACACCCTCGATTTCAGTCCTCTCTAGTACAAATGTAGATATAGAAATGCACAGATAAAGTTGTCACTATAATACATTCTGTTAATGGTTCACCAGTTGTTTCACTTTTATTGACGTTCTGTGTACTAACAAAAATTGAGGTATTAGTTAAGCAGTGTTGGCTTTGAAACCCCAGACTTCTATTTGCTAACTCTTCAGTGTTCCCTATAAGGAAGTCATAACGGCACCAAACATCTTATAATTCTCTACACACCATCCTTTTCTGCACAATTTCCTTCATTTTTTAATCTAGTAAGCCAGAGAGAAAAGAAAATATCCCCAGTGCAGGAGCTCAGTTCCTGGTGAATTTGCCACTCCATATGTAGGTGTGCATGCACTGTGGAAAGTGCCACCCTGGAAGGTCACGCAACAATTGATGATGGTAACCATGTACATTCCCCACATTTCTTTTGAAAACTAGAAGAAATTTTTCCTACAGTTTTCTGGCACTATTGTTA
>NW_004524622.1:5365064-5372198 GCF_000260255.1 Octodon degus
TTAGCTCACAGTTACTGGAGGCTTCAGTCCATACTCAGCTGGGTCCAATGCAGAGCAGCACACAGCAGAAAGCAACCTTTCATGGTGGAGGCAAAGAGCAAGAGAGCAAGGGAGGGGTAGCAGCAGCTCAAGCAGCTAGCTTCTCTTCCCACCTTACATTGTAATGCAAATTACCTGCTCCAGGGCAGGGGCAGCATCCACACCCACAGTAACCAATCACAAACTCCAGAAGCTGTCCCAAGACTGCATGAGGCTTTGGGGGGACACCTATACACAAACTATAACACTGTGTATATACCAAATTAAGCTGAAAAGCAAAGATTAGGTCCAGTGAAATGTAGTGGGAATATGACTAATTGCTAAATCAAATTTACAAAGAATGAAGAAATAGGCAAGAGGCAAGGAAACAAAATATTCATGGAATAATTAAAGATCAATGTTGACATAACTATAAAACAGGAAATTGGTGTTCTTACCAAAGCATGTTTTCTCTTTCAATTAATGATAATTCACTGTGCTGTACTATCCATCACAGCTTTTTACTGTTGGTTGCATTTTTGCTTTTTTTTTTTTTTTTTTTTTTTTTTGGTTTGTTTGTTTGTTTTTGGCAAAACCACGGTTAAAGAGAGACCAAAGAGATAGGTCATTTGCAACAAAGTGGAAACAAAGACAAGAACTTGTGATAAACTTCTGAATCCACAGATCTGTAGAAATCCTTCTAAATGTACATCCATCTGCACTTCCCAGTGAGTGTACTCAAAAGCTTAAGAAATCTGTGTGTTTTTACTTTCAAATTCCTCTCAAAAATTTACATTTTTTCTTATTATTAATACAACAAATCCCTCCACAGAGACCTGGAGACCAATTTGTTACTCAACAGCTTCCCTAAATGTTAAAAGCAGAATTTAAACATGATAGAATGGAAAACTAGTTCTAATTATGCAGTCAAACATTAGGGTTGCACATAGCAGACTCTGCCAGGTAGCGTTCCCGGGCTTTCGCTGCTGTCTGCACCACACACTGAGGGAACACACGTAGGAAACACACCAGAATGTACAATGTCATAGTCTACCTCATAGCATTGAGGGTTCTCCATTCTCCTATTTGTCTGAAAATACATATGAGATGGTGTCTACATATTCTGACATCAAAAGGGAAAATGAGATGCTGGATCAAAGGCCACCTAGATGAGTGTCTTCCTGAACTCTTTCTTAAGACCAGTAGCTGCAGAGGAGTAACATGGGAGAAGAAAGAAATTGAGATTGGAAGACTTAGAAAGGGGAACTGTAATGACTCCAAAAGCTCTTATCTATAATCACCCAACGTTCTTGAAAGGATTCCATGTCACAGTCAGGTACGCACATCCACAAACATTGTCTATCAAGTTTCAGAAACAATCTTGTCAGGTAGCATTATTACCGCAATCTTACGGAATAAGGCACCAAAGGATATTAAGTGGCTTTCCAGCAGTCACATAGCTGGAGAGCAATAGGGACCCAGTGCTGGGTCTGTTACTTATTCCATGTTAGACAGTACAGAAAGGGGAAGAAGCAAAGGGGATCAGCATCCCAGGCTTCTCCCCAAACCCTCAGCCTGCATCAAATATCTGACCTCTTTCCCCATTGTCTTCTAGTCAATTTGGTGTATTTCTTAGCACACAGTGCTATGTTGACATGATGGCCTGCCATGAGAATAAGCCACTGTGACTCGGGACCGTAAAGCTTTTCCTCGATCAGCCCGTGAAGTTTCGAAGCTCATTTTCTATCCACCATGTTAGGAGCCATTTAAGGTCACTCCAGTAGAAAACAAGTACAGTTTTACTTTAAAATTCAAATTAATGAATATGAGGAAAGTTGATATTAGAGGATATTTTGAATAGCAAAATACGGATACAATTCTCCCAAGATAGAAGATTGAAGTTGTAATCAAAGAGACATTAATTTAAATGTGCTATGGCTAAGAGGGTAAATCTATTGTCTGTATATTTAATTAGCATTTGGAGCTACAGAGATCAATGTAGGATCAATGACTTAACTGTGATTCCTTCTATCCCGCTGATCATTACCTGGCTACAACAGTTTCTATGTAGCTGAGAAATTCAGCTAAGCTTTATTGTAGGGCAAAAATACACTGGAAGTCATTTTCTTTAGTTAATTTGTAGAGACTATTTGCATCAGGCAGTATTGAGAGCAACCTAAAGAAATCTCTTAACAGATGCACAGCATAGGGTGATAGATAAAAAGAAATCACTTGATTTTTAAGTCACTTTCCATATCATTTTCCCATTCTCCTTCAGTTAATTGGAGATTTTGCTGCCATAATTATATAACGAAAGCATTGCATGAAAATCCTATAAAAATAGGGGTTTTTTTTAATGTATCTGGTACAGAGTCTTACTGTACAGCTTGGACTCAGTGCTTCTCCTGTTGTCTGCCTCTCTAGCACTGAGATTAGAGGCTTGCGCCACCATGCCTGACTATGTGGCCACCAGCTCAGTCCATCTGGATACAGTGCCAACACAGCCTTGCAGATCAAACTCTGGCCCCTGCACTTGCCTAAGCAGGTGCTTAGTCCACTGAGCTACCTTGCCAGCCCTAGGAATTAGTTTTTCACATCACCATATATAGCCTGTAAGTCTATATTCTTATTTTGTTTTGAGACAGATCTTGCTAAGCAGTTCAGGTAGGCCTCACACTCATTATGTAGCCCAGGCCGGCCTCAAATTCATGGCAACCTTCCTGCCTCAACCTCCTGAGTAATGGGATTACAGGCACATGCCACTATGCCTGGCCCAAAATGAGATTCTTGATTTTGTTTTTTGGATTTATTTATTTATTTATTTTTGGTGAAACTGGGGATTGAACTCAGGCCCTTATACTTGCCAGGTAAGTGCTTATTTTACTGAGCTATCTCCCCAGCCCTTCTTGATTTTGTTTTAATTCCGTAAAGTAATGTGTAACTTTAATGGCTACAGTAAGGAAATTGCTTTCCTGTGAAAGAATCAAAATAAGACAAAAATATCCAAGTAAAGTTACATATTTAAACGGTATACCTTCCATGAAATACCTTCCTGTTTGACTAAAGGTTATTATCACTACCTTGCAAATGTAATAAGCAAGCAATGCAGGCATGAGTACCATATGATCTGTAGCTACGAAGCATGTGATGTCGACTTAACTGAATCAAGAAATGCACCAGGATTAGCTCAGCGCACTTCTGGTTTGTCTGCGTGACTCACAACCCTGGGTCCTGCATCTGGTGCCTAACCCTGTGTCTGCGGTACTACCCCCGGGCTGCTGCCCAGCCACCATGAGATAGATATAACCAAATTACTGAACTCCCTGAAACTGTGGACCAAATTAAACTTCTCTATTAAGTTGTGAGTTTCAGGAATGTGGTCTCAGTCGGAATGTGTATGCTCACTAATACATGACCAAATTAAACTAATTAAATCATGAACAAACAAGAAGATTTTTAAAGAACTGCATAGTTGCTTGATTGTCAAAAAAAAAATCACTTTTAAAGGGAAATAAGGAAACAATGTGGGTGAGGAAGGGACGGTCATTAAATCCCCTTTCTTTCTTTCTTTTTTCTTTTTTTAGGTGTTTTATTTTGTGCAGGGTCTCACTACACAGCCCAGACTCATAGTGATCCTCCTGATTTCTGCCTCCCTAGTGCTGGGATTACAGGTGTACACCACCCCACCTGGATTCCATCGCTGGCTCAGCACTCCCAAAGGCAGGGTTGGCATAGCATGCAGAGCCAGGGAGTGAACCCTGGTCCCTGCGCTTAACTAAGCAAGTGCTTAGTCCGCTGAGCTATACCACCAGCCCCCACTTATTTCTTCATTGTATTCAAAGGCAAAGTTTTAGTGCTTCTCTACTTCACTGGAATAAAATTTATTCTAGCTGACAGTGAATAAACTGCCTAAAGAATCAATTTCATGACTTTGAGATAATGGTTAAATACAAGATACTGTGCTACGTGGTTAGGGACGTTGATGAACAATGGCTGAGCTGTGTGTTAGAGCTGTCATAGGAGCATCCTGCACCTTGAGTGACTTAAACAGTATGAAGTTTATGTTTTCGCCTTCCTGGAAGTGAACCGTCTGAGAACGAGGTTTTGCTGTGCCCCGCCCCTCCCCTCCACTTTTGCCATTGGCTGCCCCCCCTTTTGCATGTGTCATCCCCTATGTGCCTGCATATACATTTATTTCCTCTTCTTATAAGTACACCAGTCTTCCCAGATTAGAGCTCATCGGAGTGACTTTATTTTAGCTCACAGATGGTTAGGGGTAAATAAATTATGGGTGAACACAGTTCAGCAAATAATAAAGAACTGTTGCCCTCCCAAAAACAGTTGGTAGTGGAAAATATTTCAAAGAGTTACATTAAAACAAACAGTGATGAAGTTATAGTAAAAATTCAAAATCATGAGAAAACATATGAAAGCCTGTATGATCCAAAAGTGCCTTGGTGAGGACAGAAGGCCACAAACATAGATATGAGGATGGCAGGCACGTGGTGGAACAAGCACTGAGCACAACTGTTTTTTTTTTTTTTCTTTTAATTATAATCAAGTGTGCTCTGATTTATATGGCATATTATGTATTTAAAATGATAAAAATCATTTGATTACTGATAGCAGAACATCAATATAATATACATTTTTAGTTTTCTAAATTTACGTATCAGAGGGCAATAACAAGAATGAGATAATTGTCTACCATCTTCCAATATATCACTTCCCCTTGTGACGTATTTGAAAAGCAGCAGATCGGGAGTGTGATAAGATTATATCAGTGATAAACCAAAAGAAGACACAAGCAATGGAAGTGTGATAGCAACTGCATTATGCTTGTAGAAATCTATATATCAAGGAAGTAGTCCAATGGCTCCTTGTTCTGGGTCAATTCCGAAATTTATGTGATAGAACAGTATTTTAAATTATTTCCTGTAATAAAGTGCCAGTATCTGGGTCAAAAGAAAAAAGATGACGTTTGGGAAATGACCCTTGGAAGGCAGAGCCACAGGCGAATGATGCGAGCTGCTGCGGGGTGACGCCGGCACATCGCGCTTAAACCTGTTTTATAAATGAGTAATTTTCCTAACAATCAAATTCCATTCTTTATTGCTTATATTTAAAATAAAATTAGAGGGGTAGCAAAGAACCTACATGGAATATCATATTTTTATTTTAGAACGGGAAATTGCCAAACTTTCATGAGATCATAATAAACCTGTGTTTACTGTAAGTTCTCTTATGTATCTCAGGCAAATAAACTGAATCTTCACTTGCTGCTTGAAAGTTATAAAAATTAAATATTGCTGAGCCTGACGATATTAAAAGTGTGCCAAAAGTACAAAATCTTCATTTTGTTCTAATATTTTTCTGGTTACATTTAATGTCCCTACTTCTGTCACGGCAATCATTTAAGTTTGTAACATAAATATTTGAAAGACAGAAATTTCATACTTTGTAAAACTAGTACCTAATTAAGAGGAAAAATTTAAGTTCAGTGAATGACAGAAATCGAATTGAAAATATCAGATTTTACATTGGGAAATAAAGACGTTGGCACTAAACCGTTTAGCACCATAGAACAGCAGCTCTGCCTTCTGCAGTGGGGAAAGGCTCTCCGCGGTCCTTCCGCGCCAACTGTCCAGCAGAGGAAGCCTTGCTTTGGAGGCAGCGCTACCACGATGGAAGGCATCCACCCCATGGAGGGCACCGACCCCACAGAGGCCACCGACCCCAGGGAGAGCACTCATCTGATGAAGGGCATGCACCCAAGGGAGGGCACACACCCCACGGAAGGCACCCACCCCATGGAAACTACCAACCCAAAGGGGGGCACCCACCCGACCGAGGGCACGCACCCCACAGAAGGCACTGACCCCACGAAAGGCACCCACCCCACAGAGGCACCCACCCAACGGAAGGCACCTACCCCACGGGGCACCCACCCCTCGGAAGGCTTGCTCGCCAGCGACATTTGCTCTCCGCAGTCAGCCCGGGTCACTAGCCCCCCACACCCCGGGTTTGCTCTCCGTCCTGGTGGGGCACCTCCGAGACGTAAGGAGAGTGGCTGTGCCCGGCTCACTCTGGGAGGTTGTTCCTACAGAATCTCTCTAAGTAAAGCCAACTGCATTTTTCCACAGCTGGCGCAGGCGTCGGCCACACCCCAGCACGGGAGGGCGCTGCTGTGACGCTGAGGCTCGTGACGGCTTGCGCCCACCGTTCTCAGCTGCTTCTCTTCTTTGGCTTCCTTCTGGGTTGTCTGGGTTGTCCCTCCAGCTACTTGCATCTGCATATACTCATGAAACACCGCTCAGTTGTGGTGGGGAGGAAAAGAATCTCGTTTTGCACTCAAACAATATTCAGTGCAGGAAATGGATTTTTATTTTGCCTCACCATAGTAGATGTGTCTAGCTGTGTCTACACAGATAATCAAAGATTTGTGGAGGAAGGGGCTTGATCTTTTGTTAATCATTTGATTCAATAGCTGAATGAAAAACAAGTTGAAAGCTGAGCTGTAGATGTGTTTCTTCATGAAGCTCCAGATAGAAAAATTCTGAATATGTGAGCTCCAGATTTTGACATTATAAAATGACGTGGAAACTAGTTTCAGAAGATACATAATTTTTTAAAATGTATTTTGTGCAGTGTCTCACTAAGCGACTCGGACTCGTCATGATCCTCCTGTCTCAGCCTCCCCAGCGCTGGGATTACAGGCATGCACTGCCAGGCCCAGTCTCGGTGGCTAGATCAGGGTGCCTGGGGGCGGGGCCAGCATGGCCTGTGGTGCCGGGGATCAAACCCCGGTCCCTGCGCTTTTCTAAGCAGGCGCTTGGTCCTTGAGCTATCTGGCCAGCCCTCGTAATGTTTTAATATGGGAAAAGAAGCTGACCTGAATACAGGATATACAGAAGTAATTTCATTGTTATTTACTACCCTAAGAATTCAAACAATTGAGAAACTCCCTATGACTATCTACATTAAATACAATTATGGCAGCCAAATTCACCCTAAGTGGAGCACAAATGAGGAAATATCCATAAAAGCACGAGAAATATCAGGATTCATATTTCCAAACACATCAATAGCTGCATTTCTTTCTTTTTTTTTTTTTTT
>NW_004524622.1:5379833-5390294 GCF_000260255.1 Octodon degus
TAGGTCTGGCTGCTGTGCTCAGCTCCTTCCTGCTGCGGACCTGGGTAGGATTGGGTCTGGAGGTTCCTGGAACTCAGCAGAAATTCCTGGGCTAGGACTGGGTCTGGGGGTTCCCGGAAGTCCACAAAGCTGTATTATGATATAGTTGTCATATATTTTTCTAAATCTGATAGATGTTAAAATGATAATTGATTTAATATTTTAGTTGCTTTTCATGTTTTTATGACAGCTTTATAGTACACTTTGAATATGATGCTAGCTTAAAAATCAATGGTCAAAACTTTCATATAGAATTCCAAATAACTAGATTTTATGACTGGGTTTAGCAGGGCAGAGTCATATCACAAGACTACTTCTGCCTCATAAAATATCCCATGCAGTTAAGTAAAGAGTATTTATATGGAACTTATTATTATGAAAATGTAAATCATCAAGGTGGTGAATGCAAATTGTCCACAGATACTAAATGATGGCAAAGAAATTCAGTGTTCTGTTATATATCAAATGAATTTTGATGGAAAAAGCATGTACTTTATTTTATTTTTCCTGCTACCATTTTTCAAATATAGTATTAGAGTTTTACTCAAATACTAAATTTTATTTACACTGGGATGTCCTGCAGTTGATTAAACCAATTAAGTCTATGGGAAAATGTACACTGGGTGTGATGAGTGTCACTGAATATTCTTAAATCAATATATTTAGTTAGGTACTAGATTTTGGAGACACCAAGTATATCAATTTTTGGCTTACAATTTTAATGGTCATATTCTATAATTATCATGAGATAGTCACTCTGCTAGAAGCATGAAATGTCACAGCAACTGATTCCCTCCAAGGAAAGCTGATGCATAAAAGTACTTCAAAATTATCTACGTGCATGTGAAGTACTAAACTTATGTGTACATTTTCACTAATTATAAATTTTACAGCATATGGGGGTCCAGACTGAAAATTAATTATTAGTGTATTTCTCTTATTACTGTGGATGCAGCTGCAAAAGTATTATCATGAACATGGCTTATATTTGCCATCTTGTTTGTTATTATCATGCAATTTTTTATAATGAGTTATTACTCCCAGCATTTGAAAGGGTGATCACAAATTCCATGCATGAGTGGCCCTGTCAAGCACAGGTCATATACTGGGTGTGGTGGTGCAAGCCTGTAATCCCAGCTCTTGGAAGGCTATAAACAGGCAGATCACTATGAATCTGATCTAGTAGTGAGGCCCTGAATACCCTGTAGACCCTTCCCTAAAATACAAAACAAAAAAATCCATAAACTCAATTAGGGATTCAAAAGATGAGGTTGCAAGGACCAGTTGTGTTCCAAGTACCTTGTGGATAGAAGGGTCGGTGTGGCGTCTTTCTCAGGGTAACCTTCAGGGCATCACACGGTGGGAACCCTCCTCCTGTGAAGGCAGGCTCTCCTCCCCACACCACAGCTTCCTCCCAAGTGCTGTGTGGCTCTTTTACCTTTGTATCTGAAAGCGACTAGCCACTGCCTAAAGACACTTGTTCACTGAGCTCGCAAATGGTGAGCTTATGAACGCTGACAGAGCCATTGGGTGCTTCTGCAAGGGCCCTCGGTCACAACTTATCAAAAGTGCTCTGAAGACAACAGCAGAGAGGACCCTCTAAGTCTTGCTGTCTTCTCCCGTAAGAAACTTTCCAATCAGTTCCAACTTTTCATACACCCTCCACGAGAAGATTCTATTGCCAAGGGAGACTCTGCATGTTCAGATTCTATTTAAAGTAGACTCTGATGCTATTTCCTAATCCAATAGAAGGAAAATGTCAGTCGTGCAGATGCGCTTATCAGGAGGAAAGGGCTTTCATCAAAGTCCATAGGAAAGGGAAAATTGTAAAAAACCAGGAAAGAGTACACCAGGGACATAAATTATACATGTAATAACAAGCATGAGAAAGCTTTGGATGTGGTAAAACTTCCCTGCAAGATTATATTGTTTATTATTCCATACATTCTAATCTTCTCAGGGGCTTGAAACAGTTCAGAATAAAAACACATTTTTAGGACTCTATCCATCCTTTCCTCAGCCTCGCCCACAAAGCAATGGTGACAATGCCACACAAACCCCTACAGCTGCGCTCCATGAGAATAACCCAAGGGATTGAGGTTTGGGCAAGTTTCATTTGCACACAGCAGTTTTATTGCCAAGCTTCAGAGCCAGGTACTAAGTTACAAGTGTTTACACTTCCTGGGTGCATTTCAGGGCCTGATATGGGCTGGCCTCAGTGGCCCCTTCGTCACCCAGCCACAGTGCCACCCCCCACCCCACCCCACATTACTCCTACTCACAGTGACTTTGTCACAGACGTCTGAGCAAGGTAAAGACCATAAATTAACAAAACAGAAGTTAATCCACCA
Source organism: Octodon degus (assembly GCF_000260255.1). Classification (NCBI taxonomy): domain Eukaryota; kingdom Metazoa; phylum Chordata; class Mammalia; order Rodentia; family Octodontidae; genus Octodon; species Octodon degus. The sequence continues at coordinate 5,382,224 of NW_004524622.1, forward strand.
GCCTCAACCTTGCCTTTTCTCATCCTACTTTATTCTGATATGATTTAAAAGCATCGTGGATAAAGCTGAGTGCTCACGACGGTCCCCGTGTGCTCTTGGTCATGTCCACCCAGCTTAGATCTGGTTGCCCTCGTGGCTTGGCTGAGTGGGGCTGCTGGCCTCCTGCAGTCCACGCTGGCCTTCTCTGAAGCTTCCATGTCCACGCAGAGCTCAGCATTGCCTGTGCTCCAGCACACAAACCGAGCTTATTTGTCTGAACTACAGTTTGCTGCTGTGTGTTCATTCCTCTCCTGATGAAGAATTCTGTACTGAGCATATTGTATGAGCCTTCTGCACACAGGCAGTGATTGTATCAAATGACCTGAGGGAGGGTTTGTGGAAAAGTAACTAGACATGACATATTGCTGTTACCCATCGCAGAGATGATAACAACTTACACTCTCAGAGGCAGAGTGTGCTAGTTCTTCTGTTACATACATCTTGTTGTTGTCAGAAATTTTCATTTTTGACACCTAGTAATTACACATCACAGTTTTCCAGATAAGTCTTCAGTTATTTTGGTAAACAATAGTGTGTGATTGGGACAGGTCTAACAAAGGGTATCTTTGAACAATTTTCTAAGACCTAATTTAAATTTTAACAAGTCTACCAATATGTGTACTACATGCTGTTGAAAAGACTTCTAATATATCATTGCATTCAATTATTCCAGGCACACACAATGTGGACTCTAAGAGCACTGAGATATTTTTGTCTGTTCTATTGACTGTTCTGTTCCTAAGAACTTAAAACAGCCCTATTGCAATCTAGGAGTGACTATGTCAAACTGATCAACAGATGCCTCACATCACCTACTTATCTCTTCTGGTGAGAACACTTGAAATCTGTTCTCTCAGCAATTTTCCATTTTTCTAGGATTTTTTGGCTAGTTCAGGCTGCCTTAAGGGTAGGTCTGGTGTGGCTTGTGGGGATGGGAATCGAACTGTGGTACCCTGCGCTTGGCTGCTTTAAACAACTGAGCTATCTGGCAAGCCCCACATTTAAACTATATATATACAAATTTTCCACATCACATTTTCTGGAGTTACTCTGGAAGCAAATGTCTTTAATGGTTCAAATCCCCAATATGCTTTCAAAGCCCCTAACTGTGTATCAGTGCAGATTTGCAAGCCTATGCTCCCGAATTCATGTTTGTGGATTTTTTCCTGTGCCCAGCTGAGTAAGAGGAGGGCCACTTCGTCCTCAGTCTAGAGGAGGCTGCCAAAACTTGTGGGCAAGTGCTACCATGCTGTCACTTACCTAAAACTCCTCCATTTCTATGTAAAATTGCTGGCAATTCAAAATGCTCAGGGGAGGGACGGTGAGATAGCTCAATGGACTAAGCGCCTGCTTTGGCAAGCAAGGGGACCACGGCTTGATCCCCTGCACCACGTGCCACGCTGGCCCTGCCCCCTGGGCACGCTGAGTTGGTGACTGAGTGCAGACGTGGTGGCGCACACCTGTGATCCCAGTGCTGGGGAGACTGACTACAGGAGGATCACTACAAGTCCCAGCTGTGTAGTGAGACCCTGTACCAAATATAAAATGAAAAAAAGAAATGCTCAGGGGAATGTCCTATGGTCCATAAGTAGGTGAAAGAGGACTATATGCCAAGAGAAAACATTTGTTGTAATGTTTCATTAACATTTTACAGTTCACCACATTAAGAACTTTATTCATACAAATTACACTGCTTAAATGCATGTTCTTAGTTGAGACACTGCCCCAAAATATCTAAATACAAATGAAATTATGAGGGTCACTATATATATATATATATATATATATATATATATATATATATATATATATATATATATATATATATATATATATGTGTGTGTGTGTGTGTGTGTGTGTATTTTCCCTTTTTTGTTGAAAGCATTGGTCAGTATATCTGGCTATTATCGATCATATGGTTTATCAATAATATATTTTCAGGGGCTGGTGAGATGGCTCAGTGGTCTAAAGCACCTACTTAGAACAAGCTTAGCAAAGCACAGGGACCACAGTTCAATCCCCCAGCACCACATGCCAGCCAGCCCCGCCCCCTGGTGGGCTGAGCTTGCCACACACACACACAAATTAATTAATTAATTAATTAATTAAAAAAAAGAATGAGATGAGCTCATTTATAAAAAAATAATAATAATATATTTTCAGTATAATCTGTAATACAATCCTTGTGAAAATTATGCTTTCTCAGTCAGAATCTTTGTAAGTTAATACTTGGTGCCTATGAAGGCCTCGGGAGCTATTTATCATCCGTTGCACACACCTAAAATGCAAATCCTTGCTGCTACTTACCATGCCAATAAAATTGTTAATGATTCCTCCATTTCTATCTCAAAGTAACCATCCGAATGTTTTGCCAAGTCAGATAATGACTTCCATTCATGGTTTTCCATGGACTTCGGTCATGCAGTTTTCCTGGACAGACACCCTGAGGGCCCTCGCCTGTGGGCTCAGGAATAGCTGCAGCACCCACCATGGCACCGACTGCTGGGGAGGCCTCTGCCCTGTGAGCGCTTTGGCGTGGAGACACGTCTGCTCTCTTTCCGAGCTGCCTCCAGGATGTCAGCACAGCCTGACAGCATCGCGGGAAACATTGCATAAGGGCGAGGTGGGAGGGGAACAAGGGGAAGGAAGGAGAGGGGAGGGGAGGAGAGGGAGGAAGAGGAGAGGAGGGGAGGGGGGGTGGGGCGGCAGTCTTAACAGCCACGGAAAGACTGACTCATCTCGCTGAGGACTCACGGTGCAAGAAATCCTGGTTATCCGGCCTGATCTCAGTCACTTCATCAAGCCAACCCTCGTCTTCCTCTCACTGTGTCTCAGCACACCAGCCACACACACTTTATTCACATGCGTACCTCGAAGGTGGCATGCACGAGGCAGCCCCTGGTTTGTGCTGCTTGCACTTGTAACAGCAATGTGAAGCGAGGACTTTGCCTAGAATCTCCTCCGGCGCCTGGAGGGAGTGCTCTGCACTCGGTCGCCTGTGCGGCTACTGCTCTAAGTCTAAAGGACTCACATTTCCCGGAAAAGTGCAAGCCTGCACGCGCACTGCACGCCTGGCCCTCCGTCCGCCGGCCACCTTGCTGTGCTCACGCGTACCTGGCATTTTCCTCTCACCGTGGGATCCTTTTCCAATTTCTTCCACTGTAAATTCAACAAATCTGCTACACAGTTTTCTCTTTAAAGCCACCTCCTGCAGTATCTTGACTCTGAACAGCACGGATTGCATTGGTTTTCCCTCTGACTATTACAATTTGTTTTGTAAAATAATTATTGGATTTCTGAAAGCAAAGATTGTATTTTCCTTCATTTTCTATTCCTTCAAATACTGATTTTCACATAGTAAACACTAAACTCACTGTTATCAAAATTAACTTTTTTTTTTCTTTTTTTGTGGAACTGGGGATTGAACTCAGACCCTTGCACTTGCCAGGGAAGCGATTATTCTACTGAGCCATCTCCCTGGCCCCTCAAAATTAATTTTTACAGGATAGGACTATGGCATTAAAACGATAAATTGATATTGAAGTACTTAATGCCTGGGTGCTTTACATCAACTAAAATTTTATTGAGATGTATGTTGAAAAATAAGCATATAGGCATTTGGTTGTACTTATGCAATTCTTGCGTAGATACCTACACGATCAGCTTGCTTTTATCCTGATCCCTAGTCCACAAAAATCCACATTTCACAGTGCTTAGTCTGCATGCAGTTAACCTAGCATTCTACTTTTGATAGCATTGTGAGCTGTTCAGTTGGTGTGCGCTTACGACAAGGCATTGAGGATCTGCTTGATGCTGCTGCATGGAGTGTGGGAGGTGCTCACTCTGCAAAAGCTGCAGGTCACGTTTACTCTGCAGCCACCAAGGAGGTCTCTGTTTCTGTGTCTTCAGCACAGAGTCAAGGCTGTCTCTGAGTCCCTACGTCAGGGTCACAGGAAATGGGCTGCTGGATGCTGCAAGCTATTTCATAATTTGAAGGGCTTTCAAAATATTAATTTCAAGGCTGAACGTGTTGGATAAATTTGCAAGACATAAACCCTGAATAATTAATGTGGGTGCGGAGCTTAAACCGAGGATACTCGTATTCTTTTAGCAAGTACTTGTTTACAGGCTTTAGAAACTAAAAACAAGGAAATCAGTGAGAAAGCCTCTCAGATTGAAGATAACTGCTCAGATTGGAGCAGGAGCACTGGAGATGTGCAGAATCACGCATACTGAAGAGATATGTTAGAAATGGAATCAAGGAAAACTTTAAATACTATGCGCTGCTGGTTTTGGGTTTTGCAAACTCCAAATGTACTCTATTAAACATTGAGCTAAATGAAATTAAAAAATAAAATAAAAGCTGTTTTCTTGAAGAAGCCCTAGTTCCACAGGTCATTTCCAAGTTTTCTCTTCCACTTTGACACTTTGTTCAATTTCAAGTACCTTAAAACTAACCCAAACCAATTTAACAAATGACCAAACTAGTAAATGCAAAGCACCATCACAAGCTCTCCTGTCTAGCCAGCTCTCAGTGATGGTCTGCTTGCTCTGGAGGCTCACTTCATTCGTTCCTTCTAGTCATGCTTTTAGCTCGGTACGAATCGATTTGTGCAATAGCTCAAAGAGTGTTGCATAAGTTATTTCCTCTTCTAAATTATTAAATGCTTCCATGTGAACAACTAATATGGGGATGTTAGGCTGTATGGCAAGCTTGCAAGGGGTGGGTTCTGAAATGCCTTCCCAGCTCCTCTCTCTAAATAGGACAGACTGGTGCAGGCCACAGATCTTCACAAGGTGAAGCTCTAATGGCTGTTTTGCTACGCACAACTTCAGAGAAAGATTGAATATGCAGAATTTCAGCAAACATAGTGAGGAATACATGTTGCATTCAATAATAAGACAAAATCTTTGGAAACAAATGCATTTGGAACAATGTTTCTGACTATATCAAAAAGACACTAATGTTATTGCCTGAGCCACATTAAACCACAAGGAGGTCATTTTGGACAAATGAACTACAGAGAACTTAGTTTGCCAAGCACATTGTATTTCTGAAAATTAATCTTTAGTTCATAATTGAATATTGTTTTTACACATAAAATTTATAATAGGTAATAAATAGATGAGGCAGTTATATTCCTTATGATTTCCAAGAAAGAACTTATCATGCTTAGGTTTGGAGTTCTCCTTATATAGCAGAAAGCAAAATAACCCAACTCTGTCTTAAGAAAATATGTATTTTTGGCTTTTTTATCACAAGAAATTTGGTGATCATATAAACGCAATAGGAAAGCACAAAGACATATTTATTTTTAGAATTGCAGTAGCTTTATAAATGATGTTCGGCACAGAGATACCCTTACTTCAGAAGCCTGTGGTTAATGCTGAACAATTTAATCCCTCTAAAATACTATTATAAGCAAATGTATTACCTAGAGAAATCACAAATTGCATGTTATTTCTTTCTGTATTAATGATAAAACAATATCAAAGTATAAGAATAAAATTCTTTTTTATTTATTGTAGCTTTTAATTTTAATTTATATTTTAATGTGGAGAACCAATACTATAAGTATCCAATAGTTTAAGAAAAAAATGGGTGTACTTTCAGGATTCCTGTTTTTTGTTCTTATAAAGATCAAAACAATTATTAAGATAATTATCAAAACATTATTATTGACTTCTGAAAAGTCCAAGAAAAAGACTTCTGTTTAAAAAGAGTTTGTAAGCATGATTTTCTCCAGGTAATTCACAATTCAAACCCTTTGTGAACTCGATTATCAGTTGATCTGACAAAAAGATGGATCAGAGGTCTGAATACAGCCAATGTTTTAGGATATGTCAATGTAAAGGAAATACGTGCTAATCAGTTGTTTTAAAATTTTTCAATTTGCACTGTTATAAACTTTAAAAACATAAAAAAATGTATGAAGTAAATCTTTTTATTCTCTTCAAATTTAATCCTGAATTTAAGATTCATGAATATAATAGATCAGACCGAACTACATCAGAAAACTTTTTAAATTGTGTTAAATATGCATGAGAAATTTATATTTTGGTTAAAAAAATCATAGTCCAGTAATATCCATTTCTCATAAAATGAAAAAAAAATCAAAGGAGTAAATAATTATCTGGAGGTCAGGATTATGTTTTAAGAGAATAAAAAGTTTCAATTTTGTTGCTGTTACAGTACTGTGATTAAAATCTAAGGCTCACTTCTGTGCTTTTGGCCCTATCCGAGTGCTTTCACAGCGCCATGGAACTGAGTCCTAATCCAGCAGGAGTTGATCCTCTGAGCCCCACCTGAGCCTCAGCCGTGCCTTGCCTCCCTGATTCTTAGGATCAGCAGGGTCAGATTCCTGCACGATGATTGAGTTATCATGCTGGACCTCAAATTAGTGAGAATTTTCCCACTACTACAGGCTTCTGAATGGAGGAAAAATTGCCTGAAAATAAGAGTAAAGGCTAAAATGCTAATTTATTAAAACCAACCAAGACAGTTTCTATTTTCTCTTATGCTTTTCCCACGGATAGGAGCTTCTTTTAGAGACATAGTGTAAATTGTGGAATTCCGATTGTTAGAATACATGAGATTCATCATCCCCAAAGAGAACCCTGCTGGCATACCTGCTCCACTGCATGGCCACACTCTACTCCTACAAAGTTCGTTAATAGAAACCTCTTTAGATTACACAAAATGAGTTCTATTCACTACTACACTGGTTCCAAACGCTGCCAGTGTAAACATACAAACTGTAAGATCGAAAGCATACCAGCCACGGCGAGGAAGTCGTCAATGCTCGTGATGTCATCCACGGCCTCCGTGAGCACGTGCATGTGGTCCTCCCACGCCCGCTGGTACACCGCCACAGCATTTTGCACCACTTGACTTTTGGGTCTCGCAGCCAAAGCAAGTGCGGCATTGATGATCTGTGGAGATTCAGGACATTTACACAGTGAATTATTTGTAAACAATTACCAGTGTTCAGGTATCAGCTACTCTTTCTTCAAAAAGTTAGATATATTTATCCTTTTTTGTTTTATAAAGAGAGTACAAAATAGTGTTAAAACAAAACAATTACAAGTGATACAGAATTTCACTCAACAAGGTAATGTGAATTTCACAGTATTTGTTGTAATGCACAGTGTTGTCTTCCAATCAGTTATGCATATTACCAGATAATGCATGCAAAATTGGAAGAAGAAAGAAAAAGGAAATAAAGAAATATATAAGAAACTAAGAGGAGAAAAAGGAGAAATGATTGAAAAAAGAGGCAAAACAAATGAAGCATTATCTGCTCCTTTCCATAGATCAGCAGAAATCCACAGTACAGTTGTCCAAAACATCCTGCTTACATTCATTAGACAAATCTCTTTCCCCACTCCCTCTCCTGTCCCTCTCCTCAACTCAGTAACACTTTCATTCTGAATAAGTTTATTCCCGCTTTGCTGTGTGCATTGTACCCTTCAGATTCCATGTTCTCTTTCAGGTTCTCGTGCTGAGGAGACAGTACGATGTTTGCACACGCGGTTCTGATTTATTTCACTTAAGAGTAATGATAAAGCATCAATTCTCTTTGCTTTTGGTAATAATTTTATTTTCAGCAGTAATTTAATTTAGATGCTATTTATTAAATACTATTACCAAAGGATCTCAGGAAATAGAAAGATAATTGATATAGCTTGAATATTACTCAGTGAGAAAGGATGACACCAAACTACAACTTCATTCAGATATTATAAATGACATAAGAACAAATAACAGTTAATAAATAATAAGGAGCCTAGAGACCACCTTCAACAGATGGGCTGTGGAGGCAACTTAGGGAAGAGGCACATTTAGGAGGGCATCCAGATTCATGTTGGACAAGGAGGCAGACAGCGAGTGCACTCAATCTGAAAGTCACTACACTGAGAGGTTTTACTTCTTTGGTGGGTAATTGTAGATATTTCACTAATAATCTTTCATATATTTATTCCATATTTCAAATATATACCAAGTGTCATTTAGCTAACACTTTTCCTAGAT
>NW_004524622.1:5390439-5415443 GCF_000260255.1 Octodon degus
AAAAATTTATTTAAAATACCACAAGGTCTCATTACACAGATCGATTTCATAGTGATCCTCCTGTTTGCAGCCTCCCAAGTGCTGGGATTACAGGAACGCAGGCCATGCCCATAGATTTTTGGAATCTGGCAATGAATAAGACACAAATAAATATCACTGCCTTCCTGGAGTTGATATTCCAGACAGGGAGAAAGGCAATTATCAAGTCTAGTAGGGGGAATATATAGCTGATGACATGGATGTGAGAAACTAAGGATGAATTGCAGAGTACAAAGAAGGCTAAAAGCTACAATGGTGGGAAGGGAGCAGACTTATACTTTCAGGAAGGCCTTGCATTGAAGCACGTGCTTGAACAAGATCATTGGTGAGAAAGAGTCTTGGGACAGAGCTGTTGAGAGATTTAAGAAAGTACAGAAACAGGAGCATCTGCGAGAATGAGAACCGGCTTCCCCTGGAACCTGGCTGGACAAAAGGTGCGGCAGGAGACCTGGACCGTCCTGCTCCGGTCGGTGGCCTTATGCGGAAGCACTGGTGAGTCACGCTGACGTTGCGGCAGTTTGCGCAGAGCTACTAATTTCCCAGAGGACATAGAGATGGTTTGCCAAGGCTGTAGGACTAAGGGAAACTAAACTGCGACGGCAGAGGCAATGGAAGGGGTTTCTCAGGGTTTTCAAGTAACTAATGGCAGACAGAGGTAGCTTTAAGGTTATTGCCTGAAATAGCTTTCAGCCATTAGCAAATCTGCAGTATGTGATACTTCAGGACAAAAACCAAAAGTGAATAGTGGATCACAAAATACTTCCAAAAATGCTGCTTCTTTGTACAGACTATGTGCATACATGCTGTAAACAATGATTAGAGGTGCTTACCGGGTTGCGGCCTTTCAGGTGGCCTTGCTGTGCTTTGCTGTGCTTTGCTTTTTAGGATCAGATTTCCTAGTATGTTTTTTGTGTACTCAGAATAAATGAAGGTGCTCTCCAAAGAAAAATGATGAATTATTTTTCCAAAAGTAAAGCGGAAATGGTTATACTATCTTTCTTAAGTCTTTTTAATTTTTTTAAGGAATACAAGATGTTTTTTTAAAATAAAGAATCATTAGAAATGACAGAAAATTTCACTAAATAAAGTAATAGGAATTCAACAATGGTTGCTATATTGTATGATGTTATCTTCAAATTAGTTGTTTCAGTTACCAGATATAAATGTGCAAAGTTGGATAAAACTAAATAAAATAAAACAAAAATAACCAGTTATAAGAAATTAAAAAGAAAAAACTAGAAATAAAAAAATTAAACATTAATTTGTCCTTTCAAACACTAGTAGTAATCAACAGTACAATTATCCAAATTATCCTGAAAAAAATATACATATATATATAAAATATACATTATATATACACACATAAATAGATCTTTTCCCTTCTTTCTTTTGTCCTTTTTTCATCCTAGTTTTTCCTTCCCATTGAACAAATTCCTTCCCTTTCACAGTATGTATTGTACCTTCAGATTTTAATTTCTCATTCAGGTTCTCACACCAGTGAGACAACACCATGTTTGTACTTGTGGGTCTGATTTATTTCACTTCCTAATCCAGTCTCCAGTTGCATCCATTTATCTACAGAAGACTTGAATTTATCTTTTTTTTTATAACTGAGTAATGCTCCATTGTGTAAAAATACCACATTTTTTTTATCCATTTCTCAGTTGATGGGCATTTGTCTCCAAGATTTAGCTATGACAAATTGTGCTGTTATAAACATGGATGCACATGTGTCACTGTGTTATGATGTGTTCAGTTCTTTTGGAAAAATACCGAGGAGGGGATGAGCTGGCCTGACTAGGAGCCCCAGTCCTAGCTTTCTGAGGAATCTCCACACTGATTACCATAACGGCCATCCCAGCCTGGTTGCAGTATCTTTAGAGAGGCCAAGTGAGCAAGCTAGAGTGAGGGTAGTGGAGGGCAACGTGTGGAATTGTTTCCGAGGACACAGCTGATGACAGATGTTAGATGTCAACTGTTCTATTGCAAAGGTTGACTTGGAAGTAATTCTTTGCTTTCCATATAAAATATGAAGTGTAAAACAGAGATGTATATTCTGTTAAAGTTCTATTCATTCACATTTTTCTGTTTGGATCTTCAGGCAAATAGATGCTATGCAGCTGTATGAAGATGTGCTCATGGTTTCTAGCTTACAACTGCCTACATTCTAGTAAAGAAATCAGACCAAACATGGGCAACTGCAAGAAACCAGTGGTGCTGATGGTGCTGCCTGAGGACCAGCTGGAGGCCTGGTCAGGACAGTCCTGGGCTATACCCTAGGAGCTGAGGACTGGGTTTGCCTGGGGCAGGACTTTCTTCTCTGAGGGTTTCTGCCCTTCCAGCCCTGGAGTCCTTCGCACTCAGAACTTTTGTGGAGGGCAGTGCTAGATCTCTAAGGTGAGGCCATCTCACGGGGCCTCAGACACAAGGGAAAGCTGCTCCCTTCACAATGAGGGCTGTCCCGAAGAGTAGAAAGTACAGAATAGTGAGCCTATCTTCTTTGGAAATGACACTGGTGGGACATGTGCCCAGAAGTAGGAGTGAGAGAGAGCCCAGGCCACCTCCTGGAGAATGGAGTGAGAGGAGACAGTAACAGACCTGCAAGGAAACCAAAGACAAAAGTGAACACTGAAGGAGACAGAAAAATACCTTTGGAGAAAAGATCTAGGGGAGCTGATCAATAATCATAAGTGTAAGAGGAAGCAGTATAATAATTAAGGTCTTCAAAGTCAGAATCTGAAAATCTTTTCAAAGGCCAAGTACTACAGGAGAGTCAACAGTCATGAGGACTGAAGATGAGAGTTTTGAATTTGGAAAATGGAGTCACTAGAATTCTTTGGAAATGGCCCTATTCAGACTTCACCAAATTTGCTGGCAAATTTGGGCATCTTCTCTACTCAGCAACCCAAGGACTGTACCTTACCTACATGGCTTTCGAGATATTATTGGAAATGAAGGACGGGAGGAATTAGTTAGCTAAAAATATTATGTTAATATTCTCTCTTTTATTTCTTTTTTATGAAAGAGGAGCATCTTAAATTTTAAGGAAAATATACACTAAGTTTAGAAATAACTACTGTGCAGTGTTCCTTGAATTCAGTTTTGGAGTTTTATTAACCTATTAACTCACAGTGTACCTCTGTGCTCATTGCAGAATCTCTGGTCTCTGGTGTTTCATTGCTCCTGCAAATGGACAACCGTGTGCACACGTGGCGAGGCTGGCATTCCGCCTCTGCAGCCCGGTGGGCCTGTAAAGTGCTGGTGCAGAACGCTCAGGGGATGTGAGCTCCTGGTTGCAAGACAGCCTATATTTTACATGGACATGCTCAGTTTCACTGCTGATCCAGTTTACCTAGTTCAACCTGCACTGCATTAAAACACTGTCCTATTGGACCCTCCTGATGTTCAGCTTAAATATAAAGTGGACCCAACCCACAAGGTGCACTACTGCTTTCTAAGGCAGAAGAAATCTTCATCCAGATGTCATACTTCTAGCTCTTCAGCTATACAACTAGAGAAAAAATTATCATTGTTAAACTTTTGTCAAGCATAACTGAAGATTTTTAGATGAATTATCTTGCTTTCTGGGACTTTTTCTTTAGATCATAGTTGAGATGAGAACACAGTAGAGTCACCCCGCACCTTGTCAGTTAGCTATGTGGTCAAATCATGCTTCCAAGTCTTCTCAAATTCTGCCTTTTATTTGTATCTTGATGGCTCCCACAACACTGTGGCTTCTTCCGGTTGCTCTGCTCCAGGGTTCTCCTCCCTACAAGCCCATTTGTTTCCCTATGGCAGAAGAAACCACACCTCCTCATTCTCACCAATAACTTCTGGTGCGAGCTTAGTGAGTAAAGACAAAATCCAAATTCCTTTTCACAGAAATCTCTGTGGTTGGCCCTTACCTTCAGCAGATCACTCTGCTAACGACCCTCTCCATGGCAGCTTGTACTCCATCCGTAAAATCTTCACATCTGCTCCCTGACTATAGTCTGCATCCTCACGTCTGCGTGATTTCACTCTTTTTATTGTGTTTGGCTTACTGCACTCGCTACATTCCTTTTGCTACGCTAGTTCATCTGAAGAAGCTGTTTTCACAGCTAAAGGCCTTCTGAAAAAGTCACATACATTATAAGGCCAATCCCACACCAGTGCGCAGAAAACTATATTGTTTTCTGCTTTATGTTTTCAAGGTACTCTTCCACCCAACTAGACAGTAATTTTCCTACTGCTTGATTATTCAGACACGTACGCTCTTGGAGCCTCTTCACAAGAGGCCTTATTCATCTTTGTTTCTTATTAAAGATACAAACCATAGAAATTTCTGTGTTCATAAAACACCTTCTAGAAACAGCTACTCTGTCCTCGGCTCACACTGAAAGGAAAGCCACCAGGAATGTGTTTTGCTGTCATTACTTTCTCTTCCAAACTGATCAGGTCATAGGTGAGTACCTCAGTCTGCTGACTGGCTGGAAATCAGTAACCAAATCTTATTTAGGTTAAACTGTTTTAATCTCTCTTAAAATTTTGGGCAATAATTTATTAAGAAATCTTTAATTAGAGATGGAGGTTGAAGCTGAAAATAAACATAGAGAGAAGCCCTCTGGTACAAGCAGCGCCGCAGTGGGCTGGCAGAGTTCAAGCTAGGATAGAAGTGAAGAAAGGCCAAGTTGTCAGTAGAAAGGAACTGTGGATGGTTCAAAGCTAAGAGGGCAGGAATAGAGTGTGAAGTAAAATAAAGCCCTGGAAGGTAAGAAGAGGAAAGAAAACGAATGCATGAATCAAAAACCCCAAAACTGAGGGAACGATCCACAGGGGAAAAATAACAACTGCAGGTTGACTGCTTTAAAAAATCATCCGGTTTGGGTTTAAAAGTCTGCAGCCATAATAGGAATAGTAATAAATACTAACACTCAAGCTCATACTTTGTCCTGAAAATTGTCCTGCCCACTGTCTGCACATTAAGGCCTCTAATCTTTATACAACCACCATGTGGTAAATGCTATAATTACACCCATTTTCAAAGCCGCCTAGTTACTAGGAAAAAGTATCACCTTGACCTAATGGGAATTCATGTTCCTAAAGTTTGATACTGTGTTCTAGTAATTCTCTAATAATTTATGATGCAATGAGTCGATAACTCTGAACACCTCAAGCGCTTTATTGAAAGAAACATTGCAATGACTGGTTTGAAGTTAAAAATGGTGTGTGTTTGTGTGTGTGTGTGTGTATGTGTATTTTTAAAAAAATACATTTGAAATCCATTACATTCTTCATTTAGAAGTATAAAATTTAGCGAAGTGCATTCACATTGTCATGCAAAAATTATTATTATTCATCTCAACTTTTAAGGCACAGTCATAAGTGGAGTAATGATAAGAACAGCATCATTGGAGGCTTGCCAAGTGCCAGACACATTTCTAGGTAACTGATTCGGATGCACACTTTTAACCTACTGAGGAAGGTCCTGTCAGTATCCTCAGGTGGCTACTGAGGCACAGGAGATAGAGGAAGCAGGAGGATTGAGCCAGTTTTAGGCAGGTAAATCTATGCAATGGAAACCCACAGCTTTAAATTAATGTTTCTTTACCTTTTCCACATCATCATGTACAAAACAATCATGTTGACATGCTCCAGCACTCATTTTCCCAGAAGTTAGAGACGTGAGCACAGGGTGGAGTCAGACACCTGCTGTGTAAGTTAGAGGATTGCGTGGGGTCTCCTCCAGATTTCAGCATTCCCCTTAATGTGTTATCTGGGGTATGTACACATCTCCCTCAAAAGATTTGTGAAACCACTACTTAAAAAATGGGAATAAATCTATATAATTTAATTTTTCCCAGAGATGATTCAACACTGGCACTGATACAAACAATCTTGAAAATTTAGTTAATATAACAAAAGCTCTTTGTGGATTAGAAAGATGAGTTATGTGCGGCATGTAGAGGTCTGATTGCCCCAGTGGCATGGCATGCAGAAGCAATTAAAATAACTAAGTTTATGATACTCAGGTAGCCAAAGCTTACATGTGAGGTGAATTTCCAAGCCATCTGCGCAAGTGGGTGATGCCCTGTGAGTATGGAATTCTGGCAACTCTGACGTGGCATCTGATTACGAGTTCCATTCTGAGCCTCCTTTCCTTAGCTGGGGGCTAAAGCCTTGAAACACTTGACACTCACATACCTTCCATTCCTCCATCCCTCCAGCCTTCCTAACTTTCTCTGTTCCTCCCCTAGAGTATTCTGGGATGCTGCTCTACCTCATGTCAATCATCATTTGCTAAGATCAGCTTTACCAAATCTAGACCAAAGACTTCATCTGCTCTCACAAAAGATCCTTTCGTTTGAGTCTCTAACTCACTGTTTACTGCGACGTGCACTAGAGCAATTATCTGTGCCCATTCACTCCTTCTACTGCTGTCTGAAGGCAAGCACTATACTGTTACAGCCTCAGGGTGTGCGGGAGGGGCAGAAGCCAAAGCCCTTCGCTGCCTGCCAGGATTCTAGTCACAGGTCTCAAGGACCCACGGGGTCACTACAAGGACCTCAGGCTAGTATTTCAGTTAACTAAAATATGTTGACAGAAGCCTAGGGACATTACTAGTGTATATACTGATCAGAGAAGGCATTGATCAAATCTTCTTCCTGAGGCCGGGGAGATAGCTCAGTAGAATTAGCGCTTCCCTGGCAAGCGCAAGAGTCTAAGTTCAATACCCGGTTCTGCAAAAAAGAAAAAAAAAAGAAAGAAAAAAAAAATCTTTTTCCTGTAATATTTGAACATCTATTTCAATCTAAACAGCATCTTCCAAGGACTGCATTCCCAGGGCTGCTCTGCGTGTGCACTCCGGGTGCTCAGGAGTGGAGCGGAGCCAGAGAAAGACCACAGGGCACCGTTCCCACATGAAGTCGTCACCCTCAGAATACAGTCACATCTTAGTTCCTCAGATTGTAATTATTTGATTTGGCCAGCTAAAGGTCAAAATAATAAAACAGGAAATTGTTAGGGCCCAGAAGGTAGCTCAGGGGAATAAGTGCTCGCCTGGCAAGCGCAAGGTCCTGAGTTCGATCCCTGGTACCACAAAAAAAAAGATTATCTAAGCTGAAAAACATATTTACAATCCTATAACAATTTTACCATGCATTTAGTGTAAGAAAAAATTCTATAATCTAAACTATTTTGATTAAAAGAATTTTTTTGCAAGTCTATAATAGAAGAATAAAAATAAAAGATAAACTAGATTCTTCCAGTACAAGAAAATCTTACTGAAGTTTTCACAGGCTATATATATAAATTGAAGTGAAAACTTCAATTTATAGTAATTTACTGAGACTTCATTTATTGTACAGTAAGGGGCATTGGAGTGATTTAAAAATTTAAATATACTTTAAATATTCAAATATAAATATATTTTAAATATACAAATTTGTTATTAAATCAAAATAAATTCTCTGATATTTTAGACAGTAAGTCAGAATTTGAATTCTCTTTCATTTTTGAAATAGAAGAAAACTAAACACATTTTCCTATCAAATATTTGCCAACATTCCTATTCAAAAAGTATTCTATAGCTTTTTTTTTTCTTCTGGTTCCAGGAGCTTGGCAACCACAATTTACCGTGAAGTATGGCCAAGTCGAACAACCACACCACACACAATCAGTCCTGAAAATGGCACAGAAGTGGCATCAAGAAACCTCAATCACAAAGACATGAATCTCCAAAGGAAGCAGATTACAAATTCCTTAGGAACATCCGTTTTGCCAAGAAGCACAACAAGAAGGGCTTCAAGAAGATGCAAGCAAACAATGCCAAGGCCATGAGTGCACACACCGAGGCTATCAAGGCCCTCATCAAGCCCAAGGAGGTCAAGCCCAAGATCATCCCAAAGGGAGTAAACCTCAGGCTCCCTCCACTTGCCTATATTGCCCACCCCAGGCTTGGGAAGCGTATCCATGCCCGCATTGCCAAGGGTCACAGGCCTTGCTAGCTAAAGGCCCAGACTCCAGCCCAGACCCAGGCTCCGGGTTCTGCTCTAGCCAAGGCTCTCAAAGGTGCCCAGGCCCCCATGAAGGCACCACAGTAAAAGCCTCTTATTTGCTAATGTAAAAACAGAAGGACTGGTGTGACCCTGGGGTGCCATCCACAGGGGCTGGTGTCCTCCTGTGTTCTTTGTACAAATAAACCGGAGTGCAGACTGCAAAGGAAATGCTACCGAATTTCTGCTGGGCAGCTTGAGCCACAGTAGGTATAGTAGAAAATAAATAAGCCCATGATTTTAATTACAGACTTATCCACTAGTCTATGTATAGAATCCAGGAATACAGTACTACTGTTTCCTGGGAGCTGGGCTATGTAAATTAGCTGTGTGGTAGGATGCTGCACTATGAACAGGAGGGAATTCTCTCCAGAGAAATATAGATGACAAAGCTTCAGTGGCTTTTAGCAGCTGGCAGGGTCTATTTGAAAAGCTAATGTCACTCTCTCCATAATGGATTAGGAAGAACTGGATTCTTTCCACGATGCAGGCCACGTCCAGGTGCTGTGATGGCAATGGCGTTGGAAACAGCAGACACTGTAACCTGATGCACTTTCCCTGCCTCACTTGGGGGCCTTGTGGAGGGTGTTGGGGGAGGAGCCTGCAGTGACCCAGTGTCATCACAGGCCACAGCTGCGGGCAGCCAGGCTCAAGGGACGGTCACGTGTGGAGCCCACAGGATTGTCATCAGCTGAATACAAGAGCTGAGAATTTTGGAAAAGCCAAAGTCCACTGTCAGGAGTGCGGCTTGAAAGTCACAACTGATGACTCCAGTGATCGGAAGAAAGAACATAGAAGGTAGGACTTTGGTGAACAAAGGTGTAAACTGAGTTCCAGACATGTTGAAATTAAAACTAAGGGTTGGCCAAATAGCTCGGTGGATTAAAGCGCCTGCTTCCTTATAATTACATAATTTTGTTTATCTTTTTTCCTCTGTCTTTATAGGAAGTAAGGAAAATTTAAGAGACTGATTTGAGGGGAAAACATACTTTAATGTTTATAAGTTCTAGGCCTGCCAAATAGCTCCGTGGATTAAAGCACCTGCAAGCAGGCACAGGGGCCAGAGGTTCAATCCCCTGGGCTGCCATGCCAGCCTTGCCCCCAGGGCAAGCTGAGATGGCAATTGAGACCGGGCGTGGTGGTACACGCCTATAATCCTAGCTCTTGGGAGGCTGTAAACAGGTGGCACTATGAGTCTGGTCTAGTAGTGAGACCCTGAACACCTTGTAGACCCTTCCCTAAAATACAGAAAAGAAGAAAAAAGAAATTAAAATTAAAATACTATAATAAATTTATGTAGAAATACCTCACAGAAACAAAACATAATCCAGAAAAACAGACATTTGGAGTCCCCAACATATCCAGGTTCAGACTGTGCTTGAAGTTAGGGGCCGGACTGAGTCCCAGACGTTGAAGGGACACACAAGAGGTAATTACAATATTAAGAATCCATGGGCATAAACACATATCTCTAAAGGGAAATATTCAGAGACACAGATTAGTAGGATTTTCAAAAAAGAAGCTAGAAGTCATTAGTATTAAATGCTGGAGATAGCTGGAATAAAGTAGCAGGGAGGAGGTCATAAAACGGCTCTTCCAGACCCTCGGCCCTTTAACAAGGACTTGGTTACAGCCCCTGAGGGTGATCTGATGAGCTGCGACAGGGTAGGTTGCTCACAGTGAAATCTGGATGTATGCAGTAAGCATGCATTCCTGACCACTGAGTTACTTTCTTTCTGTAACTCCCTCCCTCCTCCTCTCCATCTCCTAATACACAGTTGAGTTTGTAGGGATGAATTATATTTATGCTAAATTTTTAACATGACATTTGCACAGTGAAAATAAATTCACTCTTTGCATCAACTTCAAAACAGAAATGCAGAAGCCTGAGGTTAAATTAGAAAAGCATTTTATATTGAGCACAGTTTTTCCAAAAAAGACTTACATCAAACTTGAAACTATATATGGTTCTTTTGTTTCATTTATAGAAATTGTTTCCACTTTCCAAATAACTTTAGTGGTTTCTTCAGTCTGACAAATAGATATAAAAACAAAACACTGTACATGAGGACATGTAGTGATCAGCGCTGAATAAGCCCTGATCATTTGCTTATTTCGCAGAAATGATCTGCTCCGCTCCCAGAGCACAGCTTTGCACCCCCATCACATGGCCAGATGCTGCTGTGTCCATGGTGTAGGACTCACTACGTGCAGGCTCACTCTTCACCAGTGTAGAGGCAAGGCTGTGCCTACATGACTCCTGCTCCACACTAGACTTCACTCGCTAACTTTCGAAAGGTATCCACAGACATTTTTTTTCAAACATCGCAATTCTTTAACATTATTTTTAAACAACACGGGAATTTATATCCCAAATCACCAACTTACAGGAAGAAACACTCAGCACATTCACTAATACTTTGACAGCAACACAAACCTTATTTGTGTTTTAAGAGAATTGAAATTATCACCTTTAAAGCCCTTTCAATGGTAATTTCAGGATTTACACTTTAAAAATACTATAAACATTTGACTTTTTTTTTGTTTATTTACATTTATGCTAGATAAACTCTAGGCCAAGTTTGCCATGCCCTGTCACTTCTCCACCCATGGTACTTCAAGAATCATTTATTCTCTATTATATTATTAAAATTAGCAACAGGTTTAATACGTTAATATCAGTACAACCAAAACCACCATGGTTCTCTAAAAGCTTCTACCAAAATGAAGGACAAAACATGCCAGTCACACTGTCCTATGAGTCGGGGCACACTGCCGTCCTGCTAGACGGTGTCAGCAGTGAGGGCAGTGGCTTCTGGGAAGGAGTGTTGGGCCTGCAGTGCAGGGCCTCACGGCAGTTAGGCGGTGCTGTGCCCCTGAGCTGCGAGCCAGCCCCACAGATGTTGTCTTAGCACTACCGAGCACAGCTTCTTCAGTCTCTCCACACAAGAGCACAAACAGACCCAAAGATCTCACGGCCTCAGCACAGGCAGCTTCTCACTGAGTGCTACTTAAGGACGTCACATCTTGTTTCCTTTTCCTCTCTCTCCTCATTGAATTTATTTGCATAAAAGAGGAGATTTATGGAGTCTTTGACACGGACATCAGTGATGTCTTTAACATAGAAACCTACAGAAACCTATGTGCAGAGTGGCAGCCCTGGCAACAGTGTGGCAGTTGGCTCCTCCGGACTTCCCATCGCATACTGGCCATTTCTGTGGAAGCTGTTTCTAGCGCCAATATGCTTAGCAATCCATGGTTTGAAGTCAGTCTGCCTAGTGCTTTGGGCCTCTGCACTTTGAACTTCAGGAGCTCTTCCTGTAGAGTATTATTGCAAACAACTTGACCAAGTTGCTTGATTTTCTGACAGTTCATCCTAAGTGCGTCTGTATCTGTTGACTCAGGCACTTGACAGTTGACTGATGAGCTATTTAAATAATTGCCAAGAGGTCACTTGTGTATCAGCTGGAGAGATCAAGCACTGGAAATGAGAAAACCTGCTGATGTCAGCTAGTGTACTGACAAAAGCTGCTGAGGATCTAACAACGAGACAATGTCTTCCGGCACAATACTGGGTCTCAGGAAAGAAATTCCACCTCAGGGTCCAGCTGGGGGAAAAGAGCATTTTTAAAAACACTTAATATTCTAAGTTTATTTTTCTTTTGTGTTTTTAAAAATCCTTTCTAGCTCTGAATTTTATGACTTTCCAATTTGTCAGTTTTATTTGTTTTCGCGTTATATCTCTCTTATCTCTGTTATAGAACTTTGGTTCAGATACAATGATATATTTAAAACTAATATTGTTATCGCGACTGCTACAATTGTCAGTGTACCCCCCACCAGAGCTGTTCCTAACTTGCTTCTCGTAGCGCCGCGTCCGCGTCCCGGCACCACCCGTGCGGCTTCTAGTCTCAGCTCAGACCTACAGAACGGAAGGTTCACTTTAACAAGATCCCCAGGACATTCAGAGAAGCGTTACAAATGTAACAGCTCTAGGCTGTGGGATCAAAAGCATTCAGGTAACACACCTGTAATGCTTCCAGTTGCCACTGATAACCATTTCCTTCGCTTCTTCACACAGGAACTGGACGAACCTGCTTTCTCTCTTAGAAGGCTGCCCATCTTTCGTTGGCTATCCCCAGAACAGGAGCCCTATCACCACAAGTAACAACAATGAAAGTGACATCGTACGAGGCAGTGTCACCTATCTGGGGCGACGGGACAGTTGCACGAGGCCTCCAAAGGGGAGTATCCACGTGAGCACAGTCCCATTTCTGTCTGTGCGTGGCAGCACCCCAGCTGCGGCGTGGGTGGGTGGCAGATAGGGTCGGCGCAGGCTCCCTTAATACACGAGCTCATTAGTACAGGAAATTCACTTCAGTGACATCTGGCTTGAGTAGATTAAACTCAAAAAAGTTGCATGGTTTTCTGTGGGATCCGCAGCAAGGGAGATGCTGAAGGCTGGGTCTGCTGGCCCTGACGGAGGCGCCCCGGAGATTGTCTCTTGGAGAGAGAAAACCGAAACTTTGCGGGCCTCCTCGCAGAGGGAGCTGTTAGCAGAGACCTGCATGGGGCGCAGACCATGCAAATCCGTACGGGCAGCACAAGTACCGTTGCCTTTACCTTTACATTTACTTTTCTTTCTTCTTCAAAATAAATACAGAAAGCTGCCTAATTTCGGATCTCTGGACACGCACACAGGATCACTCTGATAAAGGAAGAGCTCATTCCAGGTTCCAAGCTGAGGGGATAAGCCTGTGTTTAGCTTTTGTAAAACTTTTGTAACTGTAAGAAATTAGATTTTATTTCCTCTCAGGCTTTATTTTTTAATCAATTTTTATTTATTTTATTTTTTTATCTTTGAGTATTTCTTTATTTACTTTTTTAAATTTTAATTTAATAGATTGCAAATTGAGAATAAATTATTTACAAACATAAATGAATATAACAATAAAAATTGTCCAAAATAAACATAAAGAGAGAATTTACAGATCAGTCATAATAGTTCACTGTGTCAAAACCAAGAAACTTATATAATTAGAATTCTCAAAGTAGAAAGGAGTAGGCAATAAAGATTTAAAATTTCTAAATTTAGTTCACCTTATAATACCTCATTTCCAAGAAAAATGAACTTTTTTGCACAAGAAATTTAAATAAAATCATACCAAGATAAACAAAAATGAAATTGTCCAAAACTTATTGTAAAGAAAAAAAATCATTAAAGCATTTACATAAAAAATATTAGCTATGGAAGAACAAAATTAAATAGCATCTTATTCCACATTAGAAAGAAAAAAAAGGACCAAGTGTGTAAGAAACTAGACTAATTAAAGTACTGAAAGAAAAGATCTGTCCTCTTTGAATTTTATACTTAGCAAACATACCTTTGAAAACTAAGATTTTCTAGTTATACAAACTTGAAATATTTTAATGACCTCTCAGGCTTTAAATTTTAAAATGGATGCTCCTCTCATATAAATTCTTTCCAACTTATTATTTTCCATAATTTTACCAGGGTCTCTTCTACATCAATTTTCTAAAATTGAAGTACAGAAATCAGGCATACGTATAATGTCTGTGACTTAGGGTTATTAGTTACTAGAATCCCCAATATATGTTTTATGTCAAATATCTAATAAAGATGTTATAGACTTTATGGCCTTAAAATTTTCCCTGAGGCTGGAGAGATGGCTCAGTAGAATAAGCGCTTCCCTGGCAAGTGCAAGGGCCTGAGTTCAATTCCCGGATCCACCAAAAAAAATTATTTTTTCCCTGCATCGCAGTTGCTTCAGTATATTAATAAAATGAATCTTTCATAATCTCTTATTGACCCATTAAAATATTTTAATATTATTAAGTAAAATGTTCTTTTAAGCCTTTGCACAGTTAAGTAAGACAAAACAAAAAGCAGATAAAGCACAGTGTTTAGCCTCAAAAATTATTATAAACAAATACCACATTACGAAAAAGAATATTGCTATGATTTATATACCCTCTCTATATGTACCTGTTTTTATTGTCATTGCATATCTTTCTGAACATTGTTATTTCATTTTCTGCTTCTAAAATTTTTTGCAATGAAATAATATTTTTATCTTTCAGTCAATACAACCACTTAAGTTTTATATGTCACTGTATCTATAAATCACATTTCTATGTTTTTCTTCCCTTCTGTGACTATGACACGAATTATTATACATTGTTTCAAATATTTTGGTAGTTTCTAGTTTAGGTAATTATTGCTAAAGTTGTCACTAACATTTCCTATGTATGTCCTCCCTTCTGTACTCATGCGTTTTTTCTGTGTTTATCTGGGATTGAGTTAGTCGGGTCATGGAGCGTATGTACTTTTAACTTCAGAAGACAATGTCAAACTTGTTTTTAAAGTGTCCAGAACACTTTACACTACTGCAGTATATGAATAGTCTTAATATTCCATCTGGTTTCTAACTCAATATTGTCATTTTAAATTACTGTCATGGCAGAAGTAGTATATGTGGTTTCTTTCATGTTGTTTATTTGGAATTTCTGATCACAAAAGAAATTGGATTTTGGCTTTATAGTTACAGCTTACCTGGGTTTTTGTCTTTTATGATTAACATTTTAAGCATTTTCCATTATTACACTTTGCTATTATTTTCTGTAACCATGAAGATATACTTTATCTATATTATACAGATCTCAATAGCTCTGGGGGCGGGGGCGGGGGTGCGCCGCAGAGTCGCCCTCATGCGTGCACACAGCGTCTTCTTGCACTGTGCTCAGCAGTGTTCAGTTACTCTGGAAACGGCTTCCCAGCCGAAGTCTCGTACTTCCATTCTCTCACAGGTACATCCTGATGAGCACAATCCTGAAGTATTAGGACAGTGAAATAACTGTCATTTGTATGTTTAGTACCTTTTGTTCCTTGTTAGAATTTTTTTCTCTTTTTGTATTTTTTTGTATTTTAGGGAAGTGTCTACAGGGTGTTCCGGGTCTCACTACTAGATCAGACTCATAATGATCTGCCTGTTTACAACCTCCCAAGAGCTGGGATTAGAGGTGCGTGCCACCACGCCCGGTCTCATTTCCCTCTCAGCGTGCCCCAGGGTAAGTAGGCCGGCAAGGTAGGCCTGGGGATGGAACTCCCAGCCCCTATGCCTGTTTGCATGTACTTTAATCCACTGAGCTATTTGGCTGGCCCCTTGTTAGACATTTTTAATGTGCCCCACTCGTGAAGATCTGCTCCTACAATGTCTCCTAAAAGCTCAGCTTTGGCCTTTCATGTTTTCATCACTACATTAGTCACATCGGTTTTCCTAGAAACTGCGAGGCAGATTTGAAACTTCATTTATTCATGAGCACACAATCAACAATTCATTGTCATTTACAGAAAATAATGAACTTTCCCCAGTCTTGCCCTTTCCAGTCATCATAATAAAGACACATTTCTGTGTCATTATTTTGTTTACTTATATTTAATCCAGTATAAAATAATCTTAATTCCTGCAGCTTTATAACAAGCCTTGGATCAGTAATGAGAGCAACTCCTTCCATGTTCTACTTTGTTTCAATCAGCGCATAATTAGTTATACTAAAAGAGCAAGTGATGTGAACATGCAGTGCCCTTACTGCCAGCAAGTCGTTGTCTTTGTTTTCCTTCCTGTCACTCACACCCACGATGCCTGATCTATTTGATCTCCTTTAATTCTAGAGTTCAGGCTGATTGAGCAACTGACCATTCTTGCCCATTCTGTTAATTATCTTGGCGAAGAGAAGCAGAGTAAGAGTGTATGAATTACTGCTGGGTCTTAAATCTTCTAGCTAGAAGTAACACGTGTCACCTTAACATTTCATTAACAAAAATGTGCCACAAAGCCAGTCACCATCTCAAGCAGGAGGAGAAAGAGGAACATTAGGTGATTGTTAAAACCTGTGCAATTGATTCCAATTTTGTAACTCTGTATGCTTCCACTGTAACTTTATTAACTGTTATAACCTGACATAGGTGCCGCCATCTTGTTCTGTACGCACCAATCTAAATGCTGTAACTTTCCACTGTGCCCCGTTCTCTACTTGAGAACCTGCAGTTGGGCCTTTCTCACGCTGTCCTTTGTGCACACCTGAATCTAGCTCCAGCCCATTGCCCTGTTCTTGCCCTCGTTCCCAGCTACAAAATGTTCCCACCACTGCACCTGTTATTGCTCATTACAAACAGGTAATTTTTCAACTGTAGCCCCTAGATGAACCCTTGATGTCAGCTTTTGTAGTTTATTGGCTTAAATACCCACTCCCCTCATCCTCCCGGCACACACCTCAGCATCCTGCCGGGGTGTCTGCTGCAGGGTACCTGCTAAAATAAAGCGCTTCTTTTCAAGCCTGCCTCATTTTTGAGTTACAACAGTGATCACTACTATCGGTTGACATTTTCATTTTTAAGAGTATTTAACATTCCTCTATTAACACTTTTCATATCTCTTTAGTGTGTAAAGTCAACAAATAATCTTTTTAAAAAAATATTTTAGGGAAGGGTCTACAGGGTCTCACTACTAGATTGGACTCATAGTGATCCTCCTGTTTATAGCCTCCCAAGATCTGGGATTACAGGTGCACACCACCAAGCCCAGTCTCAATTGCCACCTCAGCATGCCCTAGGGGCGGGGCCAGCACAGCAGGCCCCAGGATCGAACCCCCAACTCCTGCACCTGTTTGCAGGTGCTTTAATCCACTGAGCTATTTGGCCAGCCATCAACAAATAATTTTTTTAAGATTCTGAGCTTTGGAACCTTTGTTGATCTCTCGAAATAAAAAGCTGTTGGCTTTTCAAAAATCAACAGGCTCTCTATTTCATTGATTTTCCCTTTCCTTTTCACTATTTCCTTCTTTTTTTTCCCATAGTTTTATTGAAAAACAAATAGCAATGAGACAGTGTCAAACCAAATTGATAGGACAGTTTCAATAATTAACACATTGCATACATTATTCCTAGTGGTTAATTACTGTACAAGATGTGGACATGATATCCTATTTACAAACACTATTAGAACAAATCCCTCTATTCATTAAGAGAATGCAACTATATATCTATTCTAACCATTTTGAATACATAGATACAAAATGGACATTCATCTGTATCCCCTTTTCTTGTTTAGTTCGTTATTTGAATATTAGAGGTGTGTTAACTCAGCAAAATATTCTAAAAGAGTCCAGTAGTCCATAATAATATTTGGGTATTCTGCTTCACTGGCAATGTCAGAAATTGTTGACCTGAGTCCCCTACAGCTCAACATAACAGCATGGCTTTACTTCTTATACTTCATTTTTATACTTTTCTGCTGGATGGTTAAGACCAAGGTAAAGCAGGACCTATGCAACAAGAGTTGTAGCTTTTGGGTCTGATAAAGTCAGTGAAATCCCCTCAGGATTTATCCTGAGATCCTGTACCTCAGATTGTAGAACCTTTCTCAGTGTCAGCCATGTGGATGAGTCATGGCCATCACTATTTCTTTCTGTCTACTTATTTCTCCCCTACAGATTGCAAGGGTGTGTATGCTCCTCATTTTACTTTTAATAGCTTACTCTTTCTTTCGCTTTCACTCTTGTCTTCTTGTATTTTTCCTTCGGTGTATTTTGTGGGCTCTTTCCCAGTCTTCTCCTTTGCCATAAAAATTTGCTGTGTAATCTCTTCCCTGACATCATGATTTCAGCTATTTTGTTCTTTACATACAGAATTCGGTTAGTTATTTTCTTTAAAATCAACAGATCACTTCCCACAAACTGGGATTCCCATTATAAGTGCTCTTTGTGGACAGGTCCATAAAGGCTCAGGTGTTAAGTGCTTGCTCGTCACCTGGTGCTACTTGAAGGACAGAACCTTATGGGATTCCGTGATCCTCTTACACCCTGGCTCTCAGCTCTCTTGAAGTGAGCAGCTTATTCTGCAGCTGGGAGACACGAGTCACCATGGCCAGTGGCATGAACCTCCCTAAGGGATAAAGAGAGGCTTGGGACTAGTGGCTTGAGCCTTTGGATGTTTCACATTATCACCTTAGAGGTGGGTCACCCTCTCCCACCTAAGAAACTACCAAACATGCTCCAGGGCAAGAGTCTCATTAGTTTAAAATCATTACCACCTTTGGGTCATCTGATAATCTGCTCCCCATTTTCCTGAATCGATAAATACTGTGATTCTGACTGTAGGGCCTCTTGGTCCCTGTGCCCCCTGGTCATCCCACATCCTGCTGCGCTAACCCCTAACCCTGTGCCCCCTGGTCATCCCAGATCCTGCCATACCTTGTGTCCCCTGGTCATCCCAGATCCTGACACACTCTCCTTTTGTGCCTTGCTCCTTCCTCCACTGGTGCCCTCATGCCTGGCAGACTGGAACTCCCAGCAGGGGCATCTGAAATGCTGCCAGGTACAACCACCACTGCATACTGTCCCCCCAGCAATTCTGTGGACTGAAGCTTTTAAGACAATCATCTCAGCTCTTTTATAATTTTAATGGATAGCTAGCTAATATACATATTTAATCTCGCTTTACACAGATCCATGTAGGGAACCTTTCTTTTTATCTTCCTTTCTTCCTTTTCTTTTCTCAGTCTCTGACTGATAATGATAATAATTAATGTTCCTGTGATCCTACTTTTGGTATTTTTTTTCTCCCGCTGTTCTTGTTATAAATCATTTATCTATGGCACACATGTTTCTCTGATTATATGTTGAATAAAATGTAAAAAACAATTTTTAGAAATAAATTGAGAGCTTGGGAAATGCATCTGAAGGAGCATGAGTCACAGTCTGTATAGCCTGCTTTAATTTGGCTTCATATTCTGAACACTGTAAAGTCCCAGCCCAAAAGCGATGGTGGTGCTCCTCGCTTGGGCAGTCTCTTGCTCTGCCTTTTCCAAATTCTTGAGAACCTTTCAAAAGTGGTGCTGGTCCTCTCACTGGCATCTTCCAGAACTTCAAATGCCGCTAGGTCAGTATTGTTGTATTACATAATAAAAATCTAGAATTCCTACTTATAGTTAGACTTCAGATAAATATGCGCTAAACTTTAGTGTAAAAATTGTTGTAAAAATTTTAGTGTCCCATGCAATATATATGAGATTATAATTACCTTTATATGTTGCTCAAGCCAGCATCCTGAATTTTATCTTCAAGTTATGGTAAAAGTGACCAGTCTCCCAAGATTCCTTTCTAGCCAGAGCCTAGGCCTGGAGTGCATGTGGGACTTTCTGCCAGCTCGCCAGATCCCTTTCCAGCCAGAGCCTGGGCCTGGCATGTGTATGGGACCATCAGCACACTCGTGGGAACCTCTTCCATCAGAGAGGCCCTGTGGCAGAACTCCCTGCAGAGAGGCTATAGGCCAGACCCATGCAGATAATCCAGGAGCTGAACATCTTGCCAGAGGGGCACAGTGGGTTCACTTCCATGGTCTGCAGCAGGAAGAAGCTAAGCACAGCAGCCACACCCAAGCTAGGCACATCTGGATGAGTTCAAACTTAGTAGATTTGGACCTGAGACACTTTTGTAGACCCAGATCTATGAAAGCATCCACTCTCTTTCTCTCTTGATTGAGAGAGGGGGCAACAGGTAACTGGGGAGAACTAGTCTTCCTGGAAGACCTCAGGTACATCAAGGGGAGGTGATCAGATAAAACTTAGGGGAACTAATTTAAATACAAATTCCCAATATAATATCTGCTTAGCTACACAGACATAATGTTTGCTCTTATGATCTAAAATACAAACCCATTAGTTACAAAATTTTGTCAGCAGCTAAATATCACCATCCATTATTAGAGTTCCTAATTATAGTTCCATAAATACAAAACTCTGACTGCCTTAACCACATAATCTCTCTTTGGTAAGCATTTCGGTAAGTGCTAAGGTAATAACTACAGCAGAACTCTACACCAAAGGTCAGAGAACAGTGCAATATAAAATGACAAAGACAAGGAGCAAAATGCATTTCCAGGCCCCAAGCCTACCCAGAGCAAATGCATGAGACACACTAGCATAGAAGAAATTGAAAAGCACTCACCTGAAATCTATTAATTAATAGTATCTGAAGTAAAGGAACAATTGCAGAAAACTATAGAGGAAATCAGACCAGAAATAATCTTTGAAGTAAAAAAAAATGATAACTATAATGAAAGAATTACTAAGTGCTTCTAAAGAATACACTGATAGGGCTGGTGAGATGGCTCAGTGGTCTAAAGCACCTACTTAGAACAAGCTTAGCAAAGCACAGGGACCGCGGTTCAATCCCCAGCACCACATGCCAGCCAGCCCCGCCCCCTGGTGGGCTGAGCTGGCCACACACACACACACACACACACACATAAATAAATAAAATTTTTAAAAAAGAAAGAAGAAGACACTGATAAAAAGGAGAAGAAAATAGAAAAATGATGGATTCCTTGACTGAACAATATAGAAAAGAAATAGAATGCATTAAGCAGATTCAAAGAGATATACAGGAAATTAAAATCTCAAACACAAGCTGGTAAAACCAATAGAATGAAAGTGAAGATAGACTTTCAGACCTTAGCAGCTAGCAAAAAGGTTAGAAAAGATCTCTTTAAAACAACTGGCATGTAGGAAAAAATAATTCAACATCTGCAAGATGATACATAGATGAACAACATAAGACTAATAGGCATCAATGACAAAAGAAGCAATGAAAATGATACAAAAAATATGGGCAGAAGTAATAGCAGAAAACTACTCAAATATGCGATAATAATCTGACATTCAGTAACTGAAGCATATAGAACTCCAAATAACATCAACCTAATTAAAAACACACCCAGACATATAATAATCAAGATCCCAGAAAGCCAACACAAGAACAATGTACTAAAACCTGCTAGAGAAAAGAAACAGATCACATCTAAAGGAAAACCCATCAGAATAATGGCCAACTTCTCTTCACAAACCATCAAATCAAGAAGGGCATGGAGCAAAGTACATCAAGTTTTGCAAGAAAACAAGTTCTAGATAAGACTGCTCTACCTTGAAAAACTCTTTTTCAAGTTTAATCGAGAAGCAAAATACTTCCATGACAAAGAACAACTGAATAATTTCATGATGAGAAACCCAAGCCTACACAGACTACTGAAAGATATCTAGAGAGGGACCAAATGGCCACCACTCCATAAATGAGAATGGAAAGAACCCACCAAATAGGTCAAATAATTAAGCACAAGAGAAAAAGGGTATACAACAGCAGGTAAATAACATGTCAAACAAAAGTCAACACATCTCAATTACAACCATCAATGTAAATGGATTAAATTCACCAATTCAAAGAAATAGGCAGAGTGGATTAGGAAGCAAAATCCAACAATATGTTGTATACAAAAAAACACACTCAACTCATAAAGAAAATCACAGGTTGAGAGGATGGAAAACAATACTACATGCCCCAGGAACTCAGAAAAAAGCAGGGGTAACAATCCTTTTTGCAGATAGCCTCAACTTCAAACCAAGAATGATCAAATGAAATAAAAAAAGCCACTATATATTGGTTAGGGGAAAAATAAAAGAGGAAGATGTAGCAGTGATAAATATGCACACACCAAACATGGGAAAACTCTACTACATAAGACAAAACTTAATGGACATGAAAAATCTGATATCCATTACCACAATCTTAACAGGAGACCTTAACACCCCCTTATCCCAAAAAGATAGGTCAACCAGACAAAAAATTAGCAAAGAAGAAGCAGAACTGAAACAGAACTTGGAACAAAGGGACTTAGTGGACATATACAGAGTGTTCCACTCAACCACAGCTGAATACACATGTTTTCCAGCTACACATGGGTCATTTTCTAAAATAGATCACATACTGGTCCACAGATCATGCTTAAGTGTATGCAAGGAAACAAAAATTATCCCATGCATATTATCTGACCACAGTGCAATGAAACTGGAAATAAATGACAAAAGAAACCACAAACTCCATTAAATACATAGAAATTAAACAATACCCTCCTTCAGCAAAAATGGGCTACAGATGAAATTAAAAAAGAAATTAAACAATATCTACAATTCAATGAAAATTCAAGCACAAATTATCAGACTGTATGGAAAGTGAAAAAAGTAGTTCTTAGAGGAAAATTTATAGCTGTGAACTCACACATTAGAAAAACAGAATGGGAATAAACAAATACACTAATACTGCACCTCAAACATCTAGAAGAAGAGCAAAGCAAACCCAAGGCCCAAAGATGGGAAGAAATTATAAAGACCAGAGCATAAATCAATGCAATTGAGACAAAGAAGGCAATACAAAGAATTAAGGAATCAAAAAGCTGGTTCTTTGAAAGATTAAATAAAATTGATAAGACCCTAGGTAACCTCATCAAAAGAGGAAAGAAAAAACTCAAATTCAAGCAAGAAGGAATGAAAAGAGTGAAATTACCTCAGACCCTCTGGAAATTCAGAATATCATCAATAGCTACTTTAAGAATCTTTACTCTTACAGAATCAAAGGCACAGAAGACATTGACAGATTCCTAGAAAGGTACAAATTACCAAAACTAAATCAAGAAGATATAACAACTCTCACTAACCCAATAGCAGCCAGTGAAATTCAAAATGTAGTAAAAAAAAAAAACCCTACTGACAAGAAAAGTCCAGGTCCTAATGGATTCACAACTGAAGTATACAAGACATTTACAGAAGATATAATCTCAAAACTCCTTAAACTCTTCAATGAAATGGAAAAGGAAGCAATCCCCCCAAAATCATTCCTGGATAAAAGTATCATCCTGATACCAAAACATAGAAAGATGCAACTAAAAAAAGAGAACTACAAGTCAATCTCCCTCAAGAACATAGATGCAAAAATCTTCAATAAAATCCTCACAAATAGAATACAGAAAATCATTAAGATTATATACCATGACCCAGTAGGATTCATCCCAGGGATGCAAGGATGGTTCAACATGCACAAATCTATAAATGTAATACACTACATCAATAGAGCCAAGTCCAAAAACCACATGATCATCTCAATTGATGCAGAAAAGGTTTTTGACAAAGTTCAACACTCATTCATGTTCAAGGTCATACATAAAATTGGAATAGATGGCCTCTACTTCAATCTGATAAAAGCTATCTATGGCAAACCAATGGCTAACATAATTCTAAATGGGGAAAAACTGAAACCTTTTACTCTCAGATCTGGTATAAGTCAAGGATATCCTCTATCACCATTCTTATTCAATATAGTTCTGGAATCATTAGCTAGAGCCATTAGAGAAGACAGAGAAATAAACAATAAGAATAGTTAAAGAAGTTAAAATATCATTATTTGCAGATGACACGATACTGTACTAGAAAGAACCAAAATCTCCACCAAGAATCAACTAGAATTAATACACAAATTCAGCAGTGTAACAGGATACAAAGTCAATACCCATAAGTCAATAGCATTCCTCTACACAGATAACAAACACATTGACAGAGAAATTAGAGAAACAATACCTTTTACAATAGCACCATGGAAAATGAAATACTTAGTAATTAATCTAACTAAAGAAGTAAAAGATCTATTCAATGAAAATTACAGTACTCTGAAAAAAAGAGATCATAGAGGATTTCAGAAAATGGAAAGATATTCCTTGCTCATGGATAGGAAGACCCAACATTGTGAAGATGGCTATATTCCCAAAATTTTTATATAGATTTAATGCAATCCCTACCAAAATAACACCAACATACCTCACAGACATAGAGAAATCATTCCTAAAATTTATTTGGAACCAGAAATAACCTAGAATAGCAAAGGCAATCCTGGGCAACAAAGAAAAGGCAGGAGACATTACAATTCCTGATTTAAAATCATACTACAAAGCTACTATGATAAAATCAGCATGGTATCTGGAAAAAAGACCTGAAGATAAATGGAATAGATTAGAAGATGCAGGTGCAACTACAAACACACTCAGTCATCTTATCCTTGACAAAGGGGTCAAACATGCTTACTGAAAGAAAGATAGCCTCTTTAACAAATGTTGATGGAAAAACTGGCTCTCTACATGTGAAAAACTAAAACTTGACCCAGGTCTATCATCATGCACTTAACTAAAGTCAAAATGAATTAAAGGGGCCAGAGAGATAGCTCTGTACAACAAGTGGGTGCAAATGGAATATATATTTATAAGTGAAATAAGATGTAAATACCCACAGATGTACATATCATATTGTATTCCTAGTGTAAGAACTCAAAAGAAGAAATAAAAACTGAAAGACAAACATAGTTAAATGGAAAGGGAGAACTTAGGGATTAAATAATAAAGGGAGAGAAAGTAGAAAAGTTAGGACATATGGCAGGGGCAAAACCATACATTTATATAAACAAGATGGTTAAGGAAACGGTTCTAAAAATTTCCATCAGGTTTTTGAAAATAGCAGTTAATGGTTAGAATTCTCACCCTGACTAACTTCATATGCTGATATCTGTGAACTAAGCAACTATGCTGAGGATATCAATGTATAATACCAAAACCATGCTTGAAATACCTATCATTTTGGTCTTCTAAATATGTACCACTTCTAATGTCATATCAATTATGGCTATACTCTCTTTAATGTAAATGTTTGTTTAGAAAAGTAATAGAAGAAAATCAGAGACAAGAAAAAAAAAGTCATAGGATTGTCCTGCTATATTGTTTTATATGGTTTGACTTCTAAACTTCTGTATAAAAATGTGTAATTTTTTTTCACATTCCATATCAGTTTAAAGTTTAGAATATTCATAGTTTTTTGAAAATAGCAGGTCCATGTTATGTCTAAGGCATTTGATATTTATTGAGCACGACCTCGCCAGCAAGGAAGACGCAACACACAGCTCTTCCTTCAGCGGTTTATTCAGGCCCCTTACAGCAAGCTTCTTCTTCCTCTACCCTCCAGCCCTCGGCTAATATATACTCCC
>NW_004524622.1:5418244-5419826 GCF_000260255.1 Octodon degus
GGGGGGTGGAAGGCGGAAACCAGCGCCATCTTGTAGGCGCAGTCCTTCACAGCTTTCCACAGATATTCAAACAGATACTGATGCTAAGCTCAACTGCCTCTGTTATAGGGTAATAATATCATTAAGCTTCTCTTCTGGATGTTTAACAATGAAAGTTTGCAGGCCAAAAATTAGAGAAAAAGAGGGGCTACAAGGATAGCTAATATTTTGGCCCTTGCCCTTCAAGGTCAGTGAGGACTCAGGATATAAGAGAACCTATGCTGTGACATCCTGTAACTCAGTTGTGTCCCAAATTTTCTGATCAAGCAGATTATGGGGCTA
The DNA here is from genome assembly GCF_000260255.1 of Octodon degus. Classification (NCBI taxonomy): domain Eukaryota; kingdom Metazoa; phylum Chordata; class Mammalia; order Rodentia; family Octodontidae; genus Octodon; species Octodon degus. Next base: position 5,418,566 of record NW_004524622.1, read on the forward strand.
CAGAGGAAATTGATCATTGAGGTATAGTGTACCAAAGGAGAGACACCTAGAAAGAAAAAGTTATCTCAGGCTTTCACAGAGAGCAAATTGGTCAAGCAAATTTGCCAGGACTCTTCCAAATGGCTGACACTGACAAAAGATCTACAAGGTGTTGTGTATGGTTACAGGGTAAATCCTGAGGGGATGTGACTGACCTTGTCAGATATAAAAGTTCCAGTTTTAGTTGTACAGGCCTTGCTTTAACTTGTTCTTAACCATCCAGCAAAAATGTATAACCATGAGGTATGTAAAGTAATGTCATATTACTATGCTGAGCTGTAAAGGTCTCAAGTCCACAACTTCAGATAATTGCCAGTTTTGCTGCTAACCCACTACTATTATGAACTTTTGGACTACATTGGATTATTTTCCTGAGTTTATACACCTATAATATTTGAACTGGCATCAAGTATGAAAAGGACCTTTAAAGACTTCGCCAAATACAGCTTCTCTAACAGCAGTAGAACACCTATGTCTGACAAAACAAAACAAAACAAAACAAAAAAAGAGGATATAAATAAAGGACCATTTTGTAGTGAAAAAAATATATGTATAAACAAAATAGACAGGATGGATATACAGCTCTTTTCTCTTAGCTTGATGAGAAGAAATGTTTGTACTGATATTGTTTTAGACAAGATATCATGTCTGAATCTTGTCCTGTGAATAATTACTATGAAGACAAGTATATGCAATGTATTAATTATTGTAAATATCCTACTAACTTGTTTTGAAAGTGTTTCATTGCTATTTTTTCTCATTAAAATGAATAAAAATTAAAAAAAATAAAAGTGACCAGAAGACTGATCTATCTCTAGAATTCTACTTCTAGATTTTACCTCACTCTCCCTTAAATATTGTTAGAACTTTAATGCTAGCAATATCTTTTAAGAAAGTAATATTTTGTACTGCAATTTTAGTTGTCTTTTGTGAAATATTTATTGTAAATTCATCTGTTATCAGCTGCGCCTGCCGGTCCAAGCCCAGGCGCAGCGTGGGTGAGACCCTCTTCCACCCCATTGAGACCCGCCCACTACTCCGCAGCACCCCCACTCCCACCCTGCCTGACCAGTGAGAATTTCTGCCATGTTCTGGGGAACCCCAGATCCAGCCCTAGCCCAGGCCTGGCGAGTGTGTGGGAGAGCTTCCTCTCCCCCCTACTCCACCTTGTCCCATTCAGATTCAGCTCAGGCCTGGCATACAGGCCTGGGGTGAAACCTTG
>NW_004524622.1:5420366-5422413 GCF_000260255.1 Octodon degus
AAATAAGCAACAGCAGAAAGTTATAGAGGACTCAGAGCAGAATTATTTTCAGAAATAAAAAAAGAATTCTCTGAACTCATAGCATCTGAAGTAAAGAATCAACTACAGAAACATAAAAAGGAATCCCAATCTGAAAAAAAAACACTGCAGTAAAAGAATTAATAACTGCTTCTAAAGTAGACATTGATAAAAAAAAAATAGAGATTAGAAAAATGGCGGATTCCTTGAATGAACAATACAGGAAAGAAATAGATCGCATGGAGCAGAATCAAAGAGACATAGAAAAACTTAAAATCTCAATCACAAGCTTGCAAAACCGTTTGAGTGAAAGTGAAGACAGAGTTTCAGATATTGAAGATGCTGATGTAGCTAGTGAAAAGGTAAGAAAGGATCTCTTAAAAACAGCTACGATGCAGGAAAAATAATTCATCACTTGCAAGATGATGCAAAGATTAACAATGTGAGACTAATAGGTATCAATGAGAAAGAAGGAGTCAATACAAAGGACATTAAAAAAAAATACAGGCAGAGGTAATAGCAGAAAACTTCCCAAATATGAGGAAACAATTTGACATTCAGGTAACTGAAGCATACAGAATGAAAAGTAACCTTAACCCAATTAAAAACACACCGAGACATATAATAGTCAAGATCCCAGAAATTCACCTCAAGAATAATATACTGAAAGCTGCTAGAGAAAAGAAGCAGATCACATTCAAAGGAAAACCCATCAGAATTATGGCAGACTTCTCTTTACAAACCATGAAGGCAAGAAAAGCATGGAGCAGAGTACTTCAAGTCCTCTATGAATACAAATACCAGCCCAGATTACTATAGCCTGCAAAACTCTCTTTCAAGATTGATGGAGAAGTGAAATACTTCCATGACAAAGAACAACAAAAGAATTGCATGATGACAAAGCCAACCCTACACAGGCTCCTGAAATATGTTCTAGAGAGGGACAAAAATGATCAGAACTATGAATGAGATTAGAAGCAACCAACTAAACAGGGCAAACAATTAAAAGCAGGAGAAAAAGGAGTAACTGACAACAGGTAAATAACACGTCAATCATAAGTCAATGCATCTCAATTATAACCATCAATGTAAATACACTCAATTGACCAATTAAGAGAAATAGACTGGCATAGTGCATTAGGAAACAAAATCCAACAATATGCTGTATACAAGAAACACATTTAATTCATAAAGACATTCATAGGCTGAAAGTCAAAGGATGAAAAACAATACTACATGCCCCAGCACCTCAGACAAAAGCAGGGGTAGCAATCCTATTCTCAGACAGTCTCAACTTTAAACCAAGAATGATCAAGCAAAATAAATAGGGCCACTATATACTGGTTAGGGAAAAAATTCAATAGAAAGAGGTAACACTCATAAATATGCATGCACCAAACACGGGAGCACTCAACTATATAAAACAAAACTTAATGGATACGAAAAATCTAATATCCAATACCACAATCTTAACAAGAGACCTTAACACCACCTTATCTTAAAAATATAGGTCAAGCAGACAAAATATTAGCAAAGAACTGAACGGAACCAGAGCTTTAAAAAAATGGACTTGGTGGACATATACAGACTGTTCCACCCAAACATAGCTGAATATATATTTTCTCAGCTGTGCATGGGTGATTTTCTAAAATAGACCACATACTGGTCCATAGATCATGGTTAAGTATGCTCAAGAAAACAGAAATTATTCCATGCATATTATGAGATCACAGTGCAATGAAACTGGAAATAAATGACAAAAGAAAAAAGAAAAAAAAACCCTAAATACATAGAAATTAAACAATACCCTACTCAGAAAAAAATGGGTTACAGACAAAACTAAACAAGAAATTCAACAATATCTACAATTCAATGAAAATTCAAGCACAACTTCTCGGAATTTATGGGATATGATGAAAGCATTTCTCAGCGGGAAATTCGTAGCGGTGAACTCAAACATTAGGAAAACAGAACAGGAAAAAATAAACACCCTAAGGCTGCACCTTCAGCAACTAGAAAAGGAAGAGCA
>NW_004524622.1:5422604-5467649 GCF_000260255.1 Octodon degus
TGGAAATTTAGAAGATTATCAATAGCTACTTTGAGAATCTTTACTCTCACAGAATACAAGACACAGAAGAAATGGACAGATTCCTAGAAAGGTACAAATTACCAAAACTGAATCAACAAGATATAGCCACTCTCAATAGCCCAATAACAGCCAATGAAATATGAGATGTAATTAAAAAAAAACCTACCTATAAAGAAAAATCCAGATCCAGATGGATTCACAGCTGAAATCTACAACAAATTTACAGAAGATGTAGTCCCTATACTCCTCAAACTCTTCAATAAAATTGAAAAGGAAGTAATCCTCCCAAAATCATTCCTGGAGGCAAGTATTATACTTATGCCAAAACCAGGGAAAGATGTAATTCAGGAAGAGAACTACAGGCCAATCTCCCTCATAAACATACATGCAAAAATTTTCAATAAAATGCTAGCAAATAGAAAACAGAAAATCATCAAGAAGATCATACACCATGTCCAGGTAGGATTCATCCCAGGGATGCAAGGATGGTTCAATATATGAAAATCTATAAATGTAATACACCAAATCAATAGAGCAAAAACTAAAAACCACATGATCATCTCAATTGATGCAGAAAAGGCATTTGACAAAGTTCAAAAATATTCATGTTCAAAGTCCTACAGAAAATTGGAATAGATAGCCTCTACTTCAATCTGGTAAAAAACCATTTATGGAAACCCAATGGCCAACATAATTCTAAAGGGGAAAAACTCAATTTTTTTTACTCTTAGATCAGGTACAAGACAAGGATGTCCTCTATCACCACTAGTATTCAATATAGTTCTGGAATCATTAGCTAGAGCCATTAGGCAAGAGAAAGAAATAAAAGGAATAAGAATAGGCAAAGAAGAAGTTAAAATATCATTATTTGCAGATCACATGATACTTTACTTGGAAGATCAAAAAAACTCCACCAAGAAGCTACTAGAATTAATACAGAAATTCAGTAGTATAGCAGGATGCAAAGCCAATACCCAAAAGTCAATAGCATTCCTCTGCACAGATAACAAACGCACTGAGAGGGAAATTAGAGAAACAATACCTTTTACAATACCACCGAGGAAAATGAAATATTTTGGAATTAAACTAAGTAAATAAGTCAAAGATCTTTTCAAGGAAAATTACAGTACTCTTATAAAAGAGATCGTAGAGGATTTCAGAAAATGGGAAGATATTCCATGCTCCTGGATAGGAAGAACCAACATTATGGAGATGGCCATACTCGAAAATTGCTCTACAGAATTAATGCAATCCCTATCAAACTACCACCAACATACCTCACAGACCTAGAGAAATTTTTCCTAAAATTTATTTGGATCCAGAAAAGACCTACAATAGTAGAGGCAATCCTGGGCAATAAAGACAAGGCAGGAGGCATTACAATTCCTGACTTGAAATTATACTACAAGGCTACTGTGATAAAAATTGGCATGGTACTGACAATGAAATAGACCTGAGGATCAATGGAATAGATTAGAAGATGCTGTAATCCCTATGAACAGACTCAGCCACCTTATCTTTGACAAAGGGGCCAAACATAGTCACTGGAAGAAAGATAGCCTCTTTAACAAATGATGCTGGAAAAACTGGGTATTTACATGCCAAAAACTAAAACTTGAACCAGGTCTGTCACCACGCACTAATCTAAAGTCAAAATGGGTTAAAGATCTAAACATTTAAACAGAAACACTAAATCTCCTGGAAGAGAAATTAGGGGGAACTCTTGAAGATATAGGGATAGGCAAAGAGTTCATGAAGAAAAATCAGATTGCAAGGGAAACACTTGAAAGAATGAACAACTGAGACCTCCTCTTATTGAGAAGTATTTGGACGTCAAAAGAAATTACCAACAAAGTGAAAAGACAACCCACAAATTTGGAAAAAATCTTAACAAATAAGTACCCAGACAAAGGTCTGTTGTTTAGAATTTATAAAGAACTAAAAAACGCTAGGTCCCAAAATTTAAAGACCCAGTCCAGAAATAGGCATCTGAGATGAACACACCCTTCTGAGGATGAAATTAAAGAAGCGAATAAATATATGAAAAAATGCTCCACATCACTAGCCATCCATGACATGCAAATTAAAACAACATTGAGATATCATCTCACCCCAGAAAAGAATGCCTATCATAAAGAAATCAACAAACAACAAATGTTGGCGAGGCTGTGGGGAAAAAGGGACCCTTCTCCACTGCTGGTGGGAATGTAGACTGGTACAACCATTATGGAAATCAGTATGGAGACTCCATAGAAAACTAGGAATGGAAATCTCATGCAAACCAGCTATTCCTCTACTGGGAATTTTCCCAGAGGATCTGAAAACATCATATCATAGTGATATATGTGTGCCTATGTTTATAGCAGCACAATTTGTGATAGCCAAATCTTGGAAACAACCAAGATGTCCATCACCTAAGGAATGGATGAGAAAGATGTCATATTTTTATACAATGGAGGATTACTCAGCTGTAAGGAATGATAAACTCGAAGATTTTATACTTAAGTGGATGCCACTTGAAGATATACTCATAAGTAAAATAAACCAGACACACATGTGTAAATATTGTATAGTTTCCCTAGTATAAGAATTCAAAAGAAGAAATAGAAATAGAAAGGTATAATACAACTAAAAGGAAAGCAAGAACTTGAAGACTAAATAATTAAGAGAAAGAAAGGAGAAGAACTAGGAAACATGGCAGTGGCAAGCCATACAGTTATATGTAGAGGATGGGTAAGGCAATGATACTGAGAATCTTCAGAAGATTTTTAAATCTAGCATTTAATTGGAAGGAGTCTCACCCTAACTAATTATATATGCTGACACCTGTGAACTAAGCGACTGCACTGAAGATGGTAATTTGTAATAGTAGGTTCATGCTTAGAGTGCTTGTCATTCTGGTCTTCTGAATACAGGCTGCTTGTCATGACATGCCAGTTGCTGCTGTGCTATCTCTCGGGTAGATGATTGTTGAAAAAGAAGGGGGTGGTGAGTGAAGGCAGGAGACAGCAAAAGGAATGTTGCAGGACAGTCCTGCTACAAGGTTGTATATGGTTAGATTTCTGGTTATATGTGTAAACATAAGAATTATATAATTCTTAATGCCTATTTTTTAAATATATTTTAATTTTTTAAATGTTTTTCATCATATTCTGTAGGGACTTAAAGTTTAACATATCAATACTTGATGAAATATACCTGTTTCATGTTATGCCTAAAATGTTTGATATTCAGACAGATAGTGAGGTTAAGCTTAACAGCCTAGGTTGTACGATAATAACAATAATCTTCTCTTCTGGAGGGCTAACAACCTACATTTGCAGACCAAAAATTAGAGAAAAAGGAAGGCCGTAGGGAAAGCCAACATTTTGGCCCTAGCCTTCCAAGGTCAATTAAGACTCAGGACATATGAGAACTTTTACTGTAATGACATGTAACTCAGTTGTTTCCCAAATTTTCTGATCAAGGAGATTATGGGGCCAAAGAATAAAGTAATCGATGATGTAGAGTGTGCCTAAGGAGAGTCACATGAAGAGAAAACATTCTTTCAGACTTTCACAGAGAGCAAATTGGCCAAGCAATGGCCGGGACTCATCCACATGGCTGACACTGACAAAGAATCTACAATCTGAGGTATAGGGTTTCAGGATAAGTCCTGAGGGGATTTCACTGACCTTATCAGACCCAAAAGCTACAACTCTTGTTGCATAGGTCTTGCTTTATCTTGGTCTTAACCATCCAGCAGAAAAGTATAAAACCGAAGTATAAGAAGTAAAGCCATGCTGTTATGTTTAGCTGTAGGGGACTCAGGTCAACAATTGCTGACACTGCCAGTTAAGTGGAATACCCAATACTATTATGGACTACTGGAATCTTTTAGAATATTTTGCTGAGTTCATACACCTATAATATTCAAATGATGGAACTAAACAAAAAAGGGGATACAGATGAATGTCCATTTTGTTTCTGTGTATTCACAATGTTTAGGATAGATATATAGTTACATTCTCTTAATGAATAGAGGGATTTGTTCTAATAGTGTTTGTAAATAGGATATCATACCTGCATCTTGTATAGCAAATAACCACTAGGAAGACAGTATTCAATGTGTTAATTATTGAAACTGTCCTACCAACTTGATTTGAAACTGTCTCATTGCTATTTGTTTCTCAATAAAATTATGGGGAAAAAATTTAAAAAGACAAAAATAAAATAAGTGAGACAAGAACTAAAATTTAAGGTTTTTGGAAACCAGCAGTAATATACAGTCATATGTCTAATCTTACAGAACTATATCTGTTAATCTGATAAAGAAATTTGATGATAAAATGGATAATATATCAACCATTGTTAATTAGCTATTATTGTTCTAAAAATCTGTATCATATTTATTGTTATATGTTACCCTGTCAGTCATTGTTTCTGATTTTTGTTCTTTCTTTTGTCTTTCACTTTTCAAAATGAAATTACAAAATTAAATTTAATAAAGATAAAAAATGAATAAACAAATGGAACTATAGTAAACCAGTAAATGTCTTCATATATAGTTGATCATCAATAAAACAAAAATGCAACCTACAGATTATGAGAAAGGATTTATAAATCAAACATCTAGAATGTTAAAATCTAAAAGAAACTCACACAACTCAGTAGAAATAATTAAACAAAACAAATAGCCCAAGGAAAAAAACAACAAATTGAAGAAGTAAGACTTTTCTTTTAAATAATTGTATTGAGAAACAAATAGCAATGAGACAGTTTCAAAACTGATTACTAGCACAGCTTCAATAATTAATACATTGCATATTGTTATCTTAGTTTTTATTCATTGTGCAAGATGCAGACATGAAATCCTGTCCACAAACTCTATTACAATAAACCTCTCTATTAAATGATCCAAGAGAATGCAGCTGTGTATCTATCTTAACTGTTTTGAACATACAGATACAAAATGGTCATTCATTTGTATCTCCCTTTTTTGTATAGTTTTGCCAGAGAAAGGTATTCCATTGTCATTTAAATATTATAGGTGCCTGATTTCACTAAAATATTCCAATGTAGTCCAGTAGTCCATAATAGTAGTAGTTTTCCATAAGACTTGCAATGACTGAAGTTGTTGACTTTGCCAGGGAGATGGCTCAGTGGAATACACACTTGCCTGGCAAGTGTAAGAGCCTGAGTTCAATCCTTAGTTCCACCAAAAATTTTTAAAAAGAAGTTGTTGACTTGAGTCTTTTACAGCTCAGCATATTAATATGGCTTTACTTTTCATACTTTGTTTTTATACTTTTCTACTGGATGGTTAAGACCAAGATAACGCAAGTTCTATATAACAAGTAATGCAACTTTTGTATCTGATAAGGTCAGTGAAATCCCTTCAGGATTTATCCTGAAACCCTGTACCACAGTTTGTAGATCCTTTTTGAGTGTCAGCCATGTGAATGAGTCACAGCCATTGCTTGACCAAGTTGCTCTCTGTGAAAGCCTGAGAGAACGTTTTCTCCCCATGTGACTCTCCTTAGACACACTCTACATCATCAGTCACCTTCCTCTTTGGCCCCATAATCTCCTTGATCAGAAAATTTGGGACACAACTGAGTTACATTATGTTATATTCCATGTTCTCCTATGTCCTGAGTCCTTACTGACCTTGAAAAGCTTGAAAAGCTAGGGCCAAAATGTTGGCTGTCCTTCTTTTTCTGTAATTTTTGGTCTGTAAACTTAGGTTGTTAACCATCCATAAGAGAAGCTATAGTCTCCCTAGTACAGGAACTCAAAAGAAGAAATAAAAATAGAAAGGTAGAACACAATTAAAAGGAAAGCAAGAACTTGAGGATTAGACAATGAAGAGAGGGCAAGGAGAAAAGCTAGGAAACATGACAGGGGCAAAGCCATACACTTATATGCACAAGATGGGTAAGGCAATGATCCTGAGAATCTTCAGCAGGTTTTTGAAACTAGCAGTTAATTGGTAGGATTCTCACCCTGACTAACTATATATGCTGATGATACCTGTGAACTAAGCAACTGCACTGAAGATAGCAATGTGTAATGGTAGGGTCATGTTTAGAATGACTGTCATTTTGGTCTTCTAAATACGTACTGTTTGTCATGACAAATCAATTACTGCCATACTGTCTCTCAAGTAAATGTTTGTTTTTAAAAAGGCGGGGTAATAAATGAAAACAAGAGACAAGAAAAATAATGTCATAGGACTGTCCTGCTTCAATGCTGTATATGGTTAGATTTCTAAATTTCTGTGTAAAAATATGAAAGTGTTTATTCCTATTTTTTAATTTTTTAAACTTTTTTCTTCATATTCTATAGTGGCTTAAGGTTAACATATCAATACTTGATGGAAAATACCTATTCCATGTTATGTCTAAGATGTTTTATATTCAGACAGATAGTGAGGTTAAGCTCAACTGCCTATATTGTAGGGTAATACTAATAAGACTTTTTGTTTACAAGAAGGCATAAAATTGGAAACTCACAGATAAAAAGGTACTCCATAGTACCAATCCTCAGGAATGCAAGCAAAAACCACAATGAGGTAGCATCTCACAGCTATTAGAATGGCTATTACCAGAGAGAGAGGGACAGAAAGGGGGAGGTCAGTGCTGAGGGTTTGGCCACCAGAGACCTGCTGCATGCTATGGGTGGTAATATGATTTAGTACAACTCCATTTTGAACAGTAGGGTATGAGTTCTTAAAAAATAGTACGTAATATAAAGTAGTAATTTTATTTCTGCATATAAATCTAAAGGCCTTGAAACCAGAAACTCAAAGAAATGTCTGCAACCTGTACACTCATGGTGACATGACTGACAATAGCTAGGGTCCAGACACAGCCCGATATCTACTGACAGGTGAATGATCACACTGTGGCAGGTAGACATACAGGAGCATAATCAATTTCTGAAAAGGAGATCTTGTTATTTTCAAAAATAAGGATGAACTTGGAGACATTATTCTAAGGGATTAAACCCCACACAAAAGGAGCAAGTGCTGTATGATCACATTGTCTGATTCCAAAGGGTTGCATGCATAGAAGCAGGCAGAAAAGTGGTTATTCAGACAGAGAGGCTGGGTGCAAAGATAGCGTTGGTACTCAGGAGCGAAAGCTACAGCAATGTAGGGGGCCAGCAAGAGAGCTCAGCAGTCCAAAGCAGCTGCTTAGGCAAGCTCAGGCAAAGTGCAAGGCAGTTGATCCCCAGCACCATGTGCTGGGCCATCCCCACCCCCAGGGCAGGCTGAGCTGGCCACTCACACACACACAAAAGAAATTTATAGTAATGTAGATTCGATAGACCTGGAGATCTAATGTACAGTGCAAGACTGGAACTGATGCTGTGTTTTGTCCTGAAAATTTGATAAGAGAATGGGCTTCCGTGAGGTGCCCTGCACAATGAAACAACTGCCAGGAGATACAGCAGTCAGTTTGATTGTCATCAATGTCTTACAAATGTGTATATTAAAATTTGATGTCACATGTTGCATATAAAAATATTTTAATGATATATGAAATACATGTAAGTGTTTTCCCATTTGTGTAGAAATATGCTTTCACCTACTAGTGCTTATTAAGTTCTGCTTTTATGAGTTGCCCAAATCAGAGCTAAACTTCCAAATGCAATTTCTTCTTTATTGGTTTTAAAAATGTGCATGCTGTGTGCGCTTGGGAGGCAAAGCAGATGTGCTGGGTACAGTAGAGAACAGTGTGCATCGTGGTTTGTTTGTTCGTTCATTCATTTGTTTGTTTTGTACCTGGAATTTACCTCAGGACCTTGCAGTGGCCAGGCAGGTGCTGTGCCGCTGAGCTGTCTCCCCAGCCCCTGCCTCATTGTTTCTAGCAGATAAATTTTCTACAAGTCTTCTGAAATGCAGAAACCCCATGACTAAATCCCCATGCAATCGGTGACTAAGGGGCTCCTGTATGTAATCAGTCCTGTGTCAGCTCTTCAGGTGTTATTTACAGAATGGTGGAAGCCTCACACAGCATGAACACACCAGTGAGGCACACTGCACTGAGGGCTCCTTAGACGGGGACAATGACAGAGTGACGCGTGGGTCTCACCAATCCCAACAAAGCTGCCTGCAACTGTGCACTTCTTTCAACACACTTCTAATTGACAACAATGTCTGAGTGAGGTAAAGGACAGGCCTCAGTTATTCCTGGGTGCTCACATATGAGCTCCTATACTTATCTTCTTACTTAGATTTCAAAATTGTTGAATATTTCCTTGTCCTAATTATAAATGGAATATTTTTAGTCCTTCTTTTGTATAAAACACTCAGCTTTAAAATACCCTGATTACATAATTATGATTAAAGTGTTTTTACAATATTACTTTTTTCTTGGTACCAGTTTATATTTTAGGTGATTTGCTTGTTGCTGGTGATGGACATTCTGTAGAAATAAGCTGTGCTGTAACAGTATGACCATAGTTGACTTTGCCATCATTTAGATAAGACTTGAAGTACGTTTGGCCACTACTTGCTTTCTGGCCTTGACTGCCCAGGTCCTGCTGTCAGACAGGAAGGCCGCAGTTCTGCCTGTAGCATGCGTCTCTGTCTGCCAGCTCCAATACTTTACAAGTAGCCAAAGCACTTCCATTTTTCTATGTGAGTGATATTTTTAATTTAACTGTCTTTCTTTTCCACTCTTGCCAGAATTTTGCTCATATTATAATTTCATTTCAGGGAAAGGAAAGAGATCGCTGTTTTACTGCTTAAAGACATACACTGTGTTCCAGGAGTCCTGCGCTTTTCCAAGATTTAGAGATGGCCTGCAGAATTCTGCATAAAAACTTTAACTTTGCCATATAATAATTGTTTTGTAAATTGCATAATTTTCTACATGAAAATTAAAGTTAAGATACACTGTTCTGGCAAGTTTCTACTTATATTTTAGTTTTCAAACACATATACAAAATGGGAACATACGCACACACTGTGCTTTGTGCTGCTCTTTCATTACTGGATGAACACAAATATCTTCAGTATCTGGCTACTGAATGTTATGGCAAGCCTGATAGCAAAATTGTGAAAGGAAATTAATTTGCTTGAGGGGAAATTACTATTCATGAATGTAACGTTTCTAAGGACAGAGAAAATATCTCTTATAAAAATTCATACATGGGGCTGGGGAGATAGCTCAATAGAATAAGTGCTTGCCTGGCAAGTGCAAGGGCCTGAGTTCAATCCCTGGTTCTGAAAAAAAAAAAATTCATAAACAGGGTCAGGGAGATAGCTCAGCAGTCAAAGTGCCTGCCTGGCAAGTGCATGGACCCAGGTTTGATCCATGGTACTGCATGCTGTGCCAGCCCCATGCCAAGCCAGCCACCAAAACCAAGCATGGTGGTACACGCCTGTAATCCCAGAGCTGGGGAGGCTGAGACAGGAGGATTACTGTGAGTCCATGCTGCATAGTGAGACCCTGTACCAAATAAATAAATACATACATAAGAAAGACTTAAAAATTCATATACAAGTCACACTAAAACAGTTCTATCTTGGTCTCTCTCTTATCTATATCTTCTTCATTTATTGTAAAATTTGATCCTAAAATGATCTTAAATTTTTGAGAGGCAACCCAGAATCAAAATGGTCTTTATCTCCCACATCTCATTCTCTTCTTGCATTTCTTATGCAGTAAACCACACCAGCACCCACACATTTATTCAAAGGAAAATGGAGGATTCAGCTTGACAACGCCTTTCCACTGAGATCTTGTGTTTAGCACAAATGTGCATCATTCTCTGTTCATCCTTTGTTGCCAGCTGCTTCCTATCAGCGCATCTTGTACCTGATCAAATTGCCTCATCTCTCACTCTTTCTTCTGCTTTTCTATTTTTTCCCTCTTTTCCAACCCATTCTCTCCTCTGCAGCCTCACTGATAAGTTTTATGGAAGTTGGATCATTTTGATTCCGTTCTCAAAAACACTTCACTGCTCTCTGTAGTTCTTTGAATACAAAGTCAAACGTCCTCTACTTGGCTACAAGCCACGCCTGACTAGACTCTTCGCCACCCCTCTGCCCTGTCCCATACCGTGTTCTTGGCCTGACCAGATTCTTCACCATCCCTCTGCCTTGTCCCATTTTCTTGCTTCCTTGTTCCCCAAAAGGGGCATCATTTTTACCTCCTGTGAAGGAGGGAAGTTGAGATATCCAGCGACCCCTTTTTGTGTTGTAACAACTCAGGGTGGAGAGCTTACTGCTGCCACCTCATAAGTGAGTGAGAGATGCTGGAAAACATCCCGTGAAGCATGAGAATCCTGCCCCCAAAACCCATCCACACGGATGCGCAATAGGTCCAAAATGCCTAAAGTGACAAAACTGAAAGCCTCGTTCTTCAGAGTCAGCCGTAGCTCTCCTCATGGACGTAGTAACGCTCCATCGGATCCCCTTGTGAAGGACTGCTGGCCTCCGCCCCAGGAGTCTATCCAACAGGGATGGGCTGGAGGCTGCTCTTGGAGCCAACTGCAGCCCGATGTACGAAAGGCACCCTTCCCGGACCTGGCACAGGGCCAGGGCAGCAGGGTCACCCGGTGGGCAGGCATACACTCCAGCGGCATCCGAGCCTGGCTGTCTTGCGCTCCTTAGCCCTCCGCGTGCTGATGGGCTGCGATCTGATGGGCAGCTCCGAGCTGCCTGGGAGTGGAGCGCTCACCTGTGCATCGGCTTCCTCCCAGTGCGCTGCGCCTCTGGGCCCAGTACCGTCCTTTATATTTGCTCCGTTCTCCACTGAAACACTTTCCCGTGGACCTACTTACAGGGTTCATCCTGTGGAGTGCAGCTGAAGTCGCCAGTACCCTCGTTTGCTGGGCTACTAGTGGAGCTGTACCTGTGTCGTCTCACAAGGTTATTCTTTTCAGAAGACCACTGAGTCCTCAGGCCGGATCTACAACGCGCTGTGCTCGAGCTGGGTGCACGCCCCCAGTTTTCATGCTGAGGTCTAATCACAGCGTGGCAGCAAGGGGAGCTGGGGGGTTCGGCAAGTAATTAGGACACAGGTGTGAAGGCCTCATGACTTGGAGCAGTGACATTAAAGGAAGAAATACAAGATAGTTCGCCCTGCCCCACCCCCTGTTCTCTCTTATGTGATGATACAGAAAAAAACAAAACAAAACAAGAATCCAGCCATCTTGCAAGCCAGGAAGCTGACCCTCTCTAGCTGTGCAGATTGTGAGTGAGGCAATCCTCTGAGGTAGGACTCTTCAGCCTTTAGAGCTACTACAGGTAAGCGAGTGCTGCTTAAATCACTCAGGCATTGGTAGTTAGTAATGACAAGTCAGACTAAGACAGGCTGACTCAGGACCAGGCAGATAGCTCAGTGAACTAAAGCACCAGCTTAGGCAGTCTCACGGACCAGGGTTCTATTCCCCGGCACCACATGCCATGCTGGTCCAACCCCAGGAAAAAATGAAACTGCAATTGAGACTGGGCGTGATGGTGCATGCCTATAATCCTAGCACTTGGGAGGCTCAAAATAGGAGGATCACTAGGAATCTGATCTGTGCAGTGAGACCCTGTAGACCCTGTACTAAACACATAAAATTTAAAAAGACAGGCTGACTCTTAAAAAGATCTTTAAACTCAAGAAAAAGAAATATATAAAAATACCACATCTTTTTCATCCTTTCCTCAGGTGATGGGCATTTTGGACCTATCTCTGACAAAACTAAACAAAAAAAAGGGAATATAAATGAAGGATCATTTTGTATCTGCATATATAAAATAGTTAGCATAGATATACAGCTACTTTCACTTAATTCAATGAGAAGAAAGATTGGTACTAATAGTGTTTGGACAGGATATCATGTCAGCATCTTGTACTATGAATAACCACTACGAAGACAATAATATGCAATGTATTAATTATTGAAACTGTCCTATTAATCAGTTTTGAAACTGTCATTGCTATTTGTTTCTTAATAAAATTAATAACAAAAAAGAAAAATAAATGCTGCAATATCATTATAAATTGAATGTCAGCAATACACAAAATGAATATGAGCTGGGGCTGCAGCTCAGAGGGAGAGGATTCCTTTAGCAAAGTCACAATGGACAAATTACTTTTTACACTTTGTGTTTAATCCATACTGTAGTCATAATACAGATATCATCCTCATTTCAAAGACAGGAATCTAACTCATCTAGAATGGGAAACTTGTTGAAATTCACACAGTTCAACAGACGATAATAACTTCTCCCTCCCTCCATCCCTCCCTCCATCCCTCTCTATTTTCTCCACACAAAGTGAAGTTCAACATCAATGTGGATTCCTCTGAACACATCTTTTTATGCCTTAGTCTTCTGAGAGTCTACAGTACAATGAATCTGAATAAAATTTTGAAGGTTAGGTATTAAAACATGTCACATTTTACTACATCCAGTTGTTTAATAATATTTAAGACTACATTAAATAATATCAGGTATATAAAAACCTTGCCTGGTGATTAGAATGTAGAAGGTATTTAGCCTTAAATATGTTGTCATCAGAACAGGTTAGTCCACATGGAAATAAGAAATTTAGAAGATGTTTTCGATTGTAGATTCTAAAGTATGATACTAAGTATAATCACTGGCTTATCAGAATTACTTTTTGTTTCTTTCTTTTTTGTGGTTTTCCTAAAAATTTAGTGCTTTCCACTGAAAATAATCATTGTGCTATCTTTGCTTTTAAGGTGTTTTGTCTTGTTTTCTTTTAACAGTACTGGGAATGTGATCCCCCAGCCGCTGTCTTTGCTGAGTGAGCTCAACTTTCACAGTCCTTTGTGTTCGCCTAACACCACCAGAGCAGAATGCCTATGAGAGAATATGTGTACCACATTTAAGAAAATGGGAGTTTATTTAGCTGATCTTTATCACGTATCTCTATTTTCAGGGCGGATGGCCCACTGGCTGATAGGTTCTGGGCCCTGATATGGAACTGCCACCCCCACGGAATCCAGCAGGAAACCGCACCCAGCCTTCTATTGTCAGCGGATCGCAGGAACATGTAGTTATAAAGTTGACTCTTATGTTAAATAATGCAGCAGAGAAAAACCTCGGCTCTTTTCTTCTGAATTTCTCTCACAAATAATTAACCAGGCATTTCACATCTACCATAACAGTGCTGGGCATCACAACTGTTTCAAACTTGAGCACAGTTTACAAGCACAGAAGAATAAATCAAATTAAATAACTACATCTCCTTTACTTTGCAAATTACATAAGAATTAGGAACAATTCTTTTCACCAAAGATTCATTTCTTTTCATGAACACAGACATTCCAAAACCTGACTTGGTTTTCTGTCCTGAAATACTCAGTTGAGTTTCAATTCACTTAAAAGATGAAAATAACGTTGCATAACAGTAAAAACCTATTTGCAAAGATAGAAATACAGTATCTCTTTGCCAGTGGGTCTACGCTTCCTTTTTCAGAAGGAACTGGCAGTTTCACCCTCACATATAATGAGGCAGAAGCTGGGCTGGAAGTTGTCTGATGTTTTCCAGTGTTTGGAGTTCAAGTCCTGACCTGGCTCGGCATTCATGATGAGTAGATTGTTACACTTGGATGGTAGTGTCACCAGGGTCAGTCATCAGCAGGTGCACAATGGCCAGGTGACAAGGCAAAACGTGGGTGTCCTCCAGGAGCCCGCCAGGCTGCGGCCTCCGCAGCTGCGCTCCCTCGTTCTCACTCTTTGACCTTCTTCATCCAAATTCTGCTTCCTTTCTCCACATAGTCCCCACAGCCCTCCAGAAACGGAACGTGATCACACACCTCAGGCTCTGATGACTCTGTTGCCTGACTAGTACCTGGAAAGTGACATGTTCTGGATCCATGTCTCTGAGTGGATGTCAGGGAGAGCACTTGGGGTTTCCCTTCCCACTCTTCCAGGGCCTGGCAAAACATGGAATCTCCCATTCCCGGTAAACAGTGTGGTCCTACTGGGACAAATTTTCCAAAAGGAAGCAGGAGGAGAGGAAGGCACAGGAAAGAACTCACTGCATAATGAGCCTACATTGCTTGATCTATATAGTTTATATCTGATACCTACTCAGTTATTACAATGCACTAGTAAGGGAGGTATTTATGTTGTACTTTTTCAGGTAAGTAATCAGTTGCTCTTAAGTGTAAATATTTATTCAAATAATAAAGCTATAGTATATCCCTACAAGTCAGACATGTTATAGATTAGATATAGATATAGATATAGATATAGATATAGATATAGGTATAGGTATAGGTATAGGTATAGGTATAGATATAGATTTTCATCCTCCAGCTCTCTGTTGGGGCAGCATAACCTTAGAAAATGTTTTCTGAGCCTCTAGACTAGGTAAAAATACTATGTACTTGTTTTCCTAGCTCTGAGATCCTTCTTCTTGCACTACTAATCTCTGCTTACGAATAATGTACACACATATCCATATCAGTTTCAAATTACTAAATCTTTAAAGAGTAATTGAAATATTTTATTACTTTAAAATAAGAACTTCTGATGTGAACTGCATTGTAAATGAGATAATTTCTAAATATTTATTATCTAAAGCTAATAAAATAGAGATTGTCTATAAAACAAATACCTCCGCAATTCACAGAGGAGTATTATTTTATATACTGAGTCCTTATTGCTCTGAGCACCATTTTATGTTTGGGAAATACAACGGATGAAATAAAGATGAGAAAAAAATCAGATGTACGCACAACAATGAGAAAAAGAACAAGAAATAACTAAACCATAGAAATGATTTGGGAACTAAGAAATAGCGGCAACACATTCTTGTAGGGTGTGGAATTCAACAGAGGGTCCATTACCATTGTCAGAAAAGGTTGGCATTTAGAACTCTTATTTTAGCTGGCTCTTCACCTATGAATATTTCAGAAAAAAAATGAAAGGAACAGAATTAAAGTTTTACCAACTATCAGATGAAGTAGAGAAAACATGGGGCAAGGATGCAGGAATACTCCCCATCAGATTGACACACAGCCAGTTGCCTTTTGCAGCCAGCACAGAGTCTTGCCTGAGGTCTCTGCAATCCATCCTCCAGATCTCTGCTAGAACAGCATAATCTTAGAAATTGTTTGCTGAGCCACAAAGCAAGGTGAAAACACCACACATTTATTGTTCTCCTTCCTCTAACACCACTGATATCTACTTATGAATAAACGTCTGCATAAATTGATTATCTGCATCCACCTCCCAAAATGGGAAGAAAATATTTAAAAGGAAGAAATTTATAATTTTGTTGTTGAAATATAGATATTTCCCTGTGTATTCCATGCTCTCTGACTCAAAAGAAAAGGCAGTGGATAAATAAATGTTGAAAGAAACCCCAAGGTTGAGACCAGTAAGTTGGAACCAGAGCGATGAGGGTTGATGGGCATTTTCCTGTGGACAATGGCAGCCCCTGAATTTTATTTAAATATTTTCAGCAGGAGGAGAACCTGTCTGGGGTTGTTTGTAAAAGTTTCTTCAACTGCAGTGTGTGAAGGCCTGGTAGGTGAGAACACAGGCTGTAGGCGCGATGACCAGGCGAGTGGTCACTTCAACACCGAGGAGACAATGAAGTCCTTGCTAGGACATAACAGAGCCAAATAGAACAAGATCCCAAGTGACACGAACTCGCATCCTTATAATCTAGGCGGGGTGGCGCAGGAACACAGGGAGGAGCAGAAGAGGGCCACCGCTAGCGCCAGAGATCCTTTTGGTGAACACAGAGCTGCCGGAAACCCAAAGCAACAAAACTGCATTTTTCAAAAGAAAATTTAAGAGATGCATGCGTGTCCACATTCACATGCAGCTTATCTTAAATAATTGAAACCCTCAGCCCTTCAGTGTTTAAATAATTCAAATCAAATTCAAATGCAATTTTCACAAATTAAGGGAAATTCCATTAAATTTTTAGTTGCACAAAAATGTTTTAAAAATTATATCTGATGAGAAAAAATAACTGAACAAAGTGCACACGATGCAGGGCAACTCGTCTTCATATCCCTGAGGCGCGGTGCTTAGTGCTCTGCAGGGGCGATCGCCGTCGCCTGCATCTCTTGTGTATGATTATTGGTAATGATTCAGAAAAGCTCAGAGGAGAAACCAAGAAGAATTCCTCCCCTAGACTGTGACCTGAAGTGAGCTGCTAAAAATTGTCACTGAGTACAGCTATCAATAAATAATGTCACAATGTCTCGTAGAGTTCTGCCTTACCTGCTTCCTTGGATTTGAAAAGAGAAAGAAAAAGGGAAACAGGGATATAAGGAGTAAGAGAGGAAAGGGGGAAGGTGTACAAGTAGTGGTATGGTTTGTGCCTAGTTGTCACCCCACAGTCTCTCACAGTCATGGAAGGTAGACTATTCTAGAGTTTGAGATTAACTCCTGATCCACTGGGATTACAGGTTTTAGTACTGCTGGAATTATGGGTGTAAGTACTTCCCCCAGCCTGGGGCAGACAGCCTGAATGTAATATAAGAGAGGCAGAGAGACAGACTTCCTCTCTCTGTGGCCATTGTTGCTACTGCTCCTCCATGCTGCTTTCTTTGCTCTTTGCCACCGCCATGGAAGAGTGCCCTCTACCACGTGTCACTCTGCCTTGGTGCTGGCCAAGTGTGGACTGGAACTCCCACTAGCTGTGAGCTGAATAAACCTTCCTGCCTTCATTTTGTGTGTCGGGCATGTAACCCAGCAACAGAGACAGGCGGAAAAGGAAGGCAGGAGAGCTGGCCTGGCCACCCTGGAAGCCGCAGGTGCGCTTCTTCAGTGTCACGCACTTCAAAGGAGCGCACCGGGGTCTGAGAGACACATGGTTCCAGATCAGGATAGAAAACGAGGCAGATGAAGTGGCAGAGACCGGCGGGCGGCCTTTGGGAGGAGCGCGGGGGCGACGCTGCTGTGCGCTCCACACCGGGAAGCAGAGCTCCGGCTGTCTCTCAGGAGCCCTTTCTCCTGGCAGCAACTGGCTCCCGTACGTTCTCAAGCTGAGTATGCCACCTTCTTACACAAACATAATATTCCCACATTATTTTTAGGTCATTGGAATTCAATCGTTTTTAGTTCCGTCTTTGTCATCTCTGAGCTCCCTTCTATCTCTCTCAATTAATCATTTATTTTTCTACTCAGACATTTAGGGTTCTAGCCTGGTTGTTTTCCAAATTATTGCAGCATTTGGGGGCCTGAAAATTTGAAAACTGACACAGTTTACAGCACACCTTTAGAACAATCACACTAAAATTAGGGATTATTTTACTTACATGTATGGTCTCAAAATGCATCTGTCTAGAAATGCCTCAAGTATACCCTTCTTTCTAAGTAGTACTCCATTGTTTAAAAAATGAATCTTTTTTGATATTTTATTTTTTTTTTCATGTATTTGGTTTTTACAGGATCTCACTATGCAGCTCGGACTCATGGTGATCCTCCTGCTTTCAGCATCCTCAGTACTGGGATTACAGGCATGTGCCACTATGTCCAGACTCGGTGGCCAGCTCAGCCTGTCCTGTGGGCAGGGCTGGCATGACATGTGGTGCCAGGGATCGAACCTCAGTCCCTGCACTTGCCTAAGCTTGCCAAAGCAGGTACTTTAGTCTGCTGAGCTATCTCACCAGCCCAAAATCCAACTGCTTTATCTATGCATCAGTTGATGGAAATTTGGTATATTTCTAAGATTCAGCTGTTACAAACTGTGTTGCTATAAACATGGGTGCACATATATCACTGAGGTGTAAGGAAATAAGATATATATGTGCAAATATTGTATTGTTTCTCTGATGTAAGAAACTGAATGTGTAAATAAGGATTAAAATATAATTTGAAATTGTGAAATAGGAAGAAAATGTTGACATGGAAAGTGAAACTAGAGAGGGCTGCAGGAAGGAAAAAAGGGAAGGAGGGAGAGAGGGAGGGAGGGAGGGAGGGAGGGAGGGAGGCAATGTCAAGAATATCATAAATGCAAGCTGGACTCAAAGCTTTATTTGAAAGCAGTCTGCAGGATTATTTGAAAAATGTGATTAAAACAAATAATGAGTTCGATATAGAGTGTATGAGCTAGTTGTAGAGATTCCTTCTGTGTCACCGGAATCTTTACACTGCTGTACCATGAGTGGATTAATATCCCAACTCCTGAGAGAGCTGACCAGTGAGGATGTGCTGGTCAGAGCCACTGTACAGAGATGTGACCTCACTGGCAGACACCCCTCACAGACAACAGTATGTTGCTCAAGAAGGAGTAGTTGGCCAAATTTCTAGTATAATTGTTGGGGCAGCTTCAGACCCTTTCTTTAGCTTCTATCTTCCAGGAGTTGTGAACTTCATGGAAACCTGGCAGTCATGGATAGCCCTCAGCAGATCTGTGAGCGTGATCCTATCTTTGTAGAAAAGGTGTTAGAGATGACGGAAAGGCAGGATTTCATCAGGACTGGTGTAGCTATAATCCTGGGATCCAGTGTTGGAATCCTGGCATCCAGCATTGAAGAAAATCAGGTTTTACATAAAACAGGACCTTGTTTGTTTTTTATTTTATTTATTTATGTGTGTGTGTGTGTGTGTGTGTGTGTGGCCAGCTCAGCACACCAGGGGGTGGGGCTGGCTGGCATGTGGTGCTGGGGGATTGAACCGCAGTCCCTGTGCTTTGCTAAGCTTGTTCCAAGTAGGTGCTTTAGACCACTGAGCCATCTCACCAGCCCCAGGACCTTGTTTTAAAGGCTTGCTCATGTGAATAGGACATCAAGCAAAGAATGCCTCTACAAAATTAGAAATCAGGAGCTTGGATGCAGCTTCAGCTCTTCTCTACTTACCACCCGAGCAGCAGACTGATGAGCTTCTGAGGATGACAGAATCCCGGTTTTCCTCTGTATCCCGAGACCCTCTGGTGCTGTTCCACGGCATCAGTGATCAGCCCTTTCCTGAACTACACTGTGCTACCTTAAAAGTGTTCACGACTACTGCAGCCCAACCTTGGGATCAGGAACTTGTGTTTAACAGTCCTGGCTTTGTACAGCACGCAATGAGCCAGTCTATGAAGCATGACAAAGCTTCAAGGATGCCGAGGGTGACATGGTGAAAGCACTCGCCAGCCCCAAGACCACTGCAGAAGTCCTTGGGAACCCAAGTTATTTGAGGCTTCGAACTCACCTGAGTGAAGGTCCTTACTATGTGAAAGTAGCTGCCACAACAGCAGTGGAAGGAGCTGACTGATTTCTTGTAGAGTCCAAGGTAGAGGACCAAACACTTCTTCAAAGATGTTTTCTTCTATCCATAACTTATAACACAGAGACATCCCTTCACCCAGAATACTCTGGAGTGTCCAGTGTAACTTTATCTCCAACATTATTATGCTTCAATGTTGAAATACAAAGTGGAACTAGGAGTTTGGTATACATTAAGAGGAACCAAACGTGGTCGTAAAAGAACAAATGTTTTTTTTTTATTCTTGTGGCTGCCTTAATCTTTGCAAGAAGATGAAAGTTTTGTTCTTCATGGTTTATTTGTTTGTTTGGTTGGTTGGTTTGGTTTTTTGCGGAACCAGGGATTGAACTCAGGCCCTTGTGCTTGCCAGGGAAGCGCTTATTCCACTGAGTCATCTCCCCGGCCCATGAAAGTTTTGTTCTTCTAAGAAAGTTTTCTTGGATCTACTTATGGTCTTAATTAAAAATCTATTTCAAATACATGAAACCAAATTATTGTAGAATTATCTTTTTTTCTCATTTTTGTTATTTTTCATCTTGTACTTTCATTAAAGGTCTTGGTTGTATTTTAAAAATATAAGTAGTTTAGATTCCTAAAATTATATTTTATATATGAAAAATAAATACTCTCAACAAGAAAAAAATATTATATCATCAGGATGACCAGTTCCACCCTCACAGTGCACATAGGTCAGAATCTGTGGAGATCAGAAACTGATTTAAGTGTCTTTTAACGCAGAGCTGAGGAAACTGCAGTCCAGGCAGGGCAAGTGATTTGCCCAAGGCACCCAGCATCTTAGGGAGCAGTAAGCCAGAGCACAAGCCAGCCCTGCCGCTCGGTTTGGGCCTTTTCTCTGCTCTTCTCCACCATGTCTAAGCAGGGACTAGCAGGGAAAAGACAGCACGCTCAGCATGGAGACCAAAGAGGAACTGCCAACAGCTCATTTAAAGTCAAGCAAAGGTAAAGAGACCACCATGGGAGATGATTTGAATAGATGAAGAAAACTGTGCCTTGTGGGGATGTAGCTCAGCAGCACAAGCACCAGCCTGGCAAGAGCAAAGTCCTCAGTTTGATTTCTAGTACCAAAATTATTAGGAAAGAAAAGAAGACTGCTCCTCAACCCGCTTGCTGAAGGAATGAAGGAAACAGAGTTTGCTGAGCCAGAAAACATGGGGCTATTGCGAGACATCTTTCAAAGCTGTGCCTTTGGCTAGGAGCACAGCTTTTGATGTTCTGTGGCCTCGCGCTCCTCCTGCGCTCTCTCGCTAGCGCCTCCCAGCAGCCTTGCCCCAGCGGAGGCCGGACTGTGGCGAGGCCTCCTCCCTGCAGTCCCGACGCGAAGTGGGCGAGACAAGGAACGTGGGTGGAAGAGTGAAGAGTGAAAGACAACCGGCGCAGCTGTGCTGGGCTTTGCTGTGGCATTTTTGCTTGCCTTGCTGTCTTCTACTTGCAGTTGGAAAGAGAAATTTTCAGAGATGAAAGCCCGTGTAAAACTGGTGCATTATTATTTGAGAGACTTTACTAAAATTCTCTGCCATGCAATGGAACTCTGAGATGGAGCCTAGTAGGCAGCAGATAGATTTCGCAATATGTAAAAGTATTTAGTTTCAAAAATGATCACCTCAGTACTATGACTCATCAGCTGGAGGAAAGCCCAGTAATATGTTTTATGCTTGGAAGAATTTTAATTAATAAGCAGGACACACATTTATTCAAAAATTATAATAAGGTGTCATTCTCAGAGCTAGAATTGTGATGGGAGGCGTTAGCACCCTGGCAAGCTGCAGAGTAGCGACTTCTGGGTACTAAACGCTGTCCCTTTGAGGCCTTGGCGATATCCGCTTGTGTAACCCACGATTATCTACATGGGAAATTGTTTATAGCTGTGAATCATCCGTGCCGGATGTGATATCTGAAAGTACCTCAGAAAGACATTATGAGCAATATCAGGTGTGGGTGGTGTAAAAGTCATTCCAGTAATAAAACTGATTCGAAGGAGCTGCCTGGATGGAGAGCCACTACGGTTAAAGTAAGGACATACCTGCAAATACAAATATCCTTTGATTTTAGGGGTGATGCTGTGAAAGGAAGGAAGTGAATTTACAAATTGGGGTATAAGAGACTCATTCAACCATGGACCGGAAAGATTCAATACAAGCAATCTAACTTGAGAAGATTCAGCCCTGTGTGGGTTTCTTGCACTTCTCAGATGGAACCCAAGTTCTGAGACAACTTCAGGTAAAGGCAGTAGCTGCTGTCCTCTCATCCTCTCAGTAGCTTTTCTTTTCTTTTCTTTTTTTTTTTTCTTCAGAACCAGGGATTGAACTCAGATCCTTACGTTTGCCAGTCAAGCACTTATCCTACTGAGCCATCTCCCCGGCCCCTAGTAGCTTTTCATACTATGGGTTTTAAAAGGTCAGTCTCACTGAAATAGACTACCGAACTTGACTTTAAAATGCCATTTTAGTTATAGACTAGTTTTTATATTGACTGATGAAAATATTTTCTAAATCACATGAACTAGTGGCACTGCTCTTCAGCCCAGGAAGCAAGATCCAAATCTACTCTCGCTGAACAAAATGCCTGGGGCAAAGTATCTGTGAGCATACATATTTAATTTCCTCAGATGAAAATAGTTTGGAGTAAGGGGTTTGGAAAATAGTAGCCTAATGTTCCACCAATATATGAAGAAAGCTTTCCAAATTCTGAAATTCCCCTATCTTCGGTTATGTTTCAAATTGATGAGATGTGGTTCCAAATAAAACATATTTAAACAAAACAATAATCAAAGTCACCGGAAATCTCAAAATTACTTTTGAGCATGCTAAGCCTTAATTGGTACAAGCTTTCCATTTTATTATCTCCAGAATGAGAGGAAGATGTTTCTCTACTGTGTCAGGGTACTTGGGGACGTTTTAGTGCCAAGGATCTATTCAGGCATGCTAGACCAGAAATGAGCCCAAATCAGTGACTTTTTCCTTTTCAGAGATTAAAATGGAAAGTGCTACAACAGTCTGCCTTGTGCTTCAAACTGAGCATGCGCATTCATAAATTCTCTCATTTGTGTCCACCATGAGCTTGTGAGGAACAGGCTTTTGTGATGAAGAAAGAGGTTGAGGAGAGTTAGTGCAGCCTACGCAGAGTCACAGGCTGAGCAGAGCCCCTGGCTCACAATCAGGTCCAGTTCTGGGCACATACATACTTATCAAGGACTTTGAAATTAATCCTAAGTCTTCTCAGTAAGGAAGGTAGCCTGATAAAACAAAAACTAGTATTCCTATGTGTCTGCTGTCTGAAAGGCCCCCATTATGAGAACCTCAGACATGCATTACACTCAACCCTGTAACCACCCTAAGGAGTAGGGCCATTTTCATTATCATGTCATGGATCAGAAAGCTGGGGAATGCAGTTGAGCATCGTAGAGGTAATTTCAACCCCAGAGTTCATGTCTCTAAGCACTGTGCATGCTGCCCTTGGAGATGCCCAGACCCAAAGACATTTCCATGAGCTGCATTGTCCCCCATGAGCAAGGCATAAGGACAGAGCACAGGGCAGTCTGGGCAAGCATGCCGGGCGCGTGCAAGTGGCACAAATGAGGCATCTCCTTGGGTGGCTCTCTGTGCACTGTATACTCAGGGTCATGAGCATGGATGGTGATGTCATTTCACGTAGCCATGTTTTCATTTAGGCCTTGGAAAGCAAAATGAAATGTCCAATAAAAAGTAACCCAGATGAGTGAAACAATCTAAGCCTGAACTTAAACAGGGCAGAGAAAAAAGAAAAAGAAAATCTTCCAGATTGGGGGCATACCTCTCCATATTTCACTTTTGGAAACTTCCTCAATATATCTTGGTATGTAAAGGAATCCATCAGTCTCTACAAGACAGGAGATGAAGACAGGCTGCACGAAGATGCTCCCTCCTGTGGGACGCAGGACGCGGGACGCAAGACACGGGATGCAGGAGACATGCTTACTGTGTGCAGTGTTTACTGCCATCTGCCAAAGATGTGTGTGCAAATATCAGTCTTGCAAACAGCCAGTACTTGCGTCACACTGAAGCCACCCTCCCCTCTGGTCACCAGTGGTTTCGAGTCCCAGCTATACAGTTTCCAATGTGTTTTCTGCAAAGACAACTGGAACAGTGGGACTCTTGTGACAAGTACCAGCACTCTGGACACCTGCTCAACTCTCAGGTAGAGGAAGAGGAATGTGAGAGATGTGGTTTATGTTTTCTCTTTTGAAAACTAGTATTTTATATATCTCAGCTTTCCATGAGATACACACCTCTTGGTTCAAAATCAAGTTATTTTCTCAGATTTGGAGAATCCACTGATGTTTTGGACAGCTACAGTTCAGCACTGTGTTTAGCAGAATATTTCAACTCAAATGCAGTCACATTAAAAAGAAAAAAAAAGCATGTTAATGATTTCATGCCTTTTGAATAAGCAAACAGCGAAGCACAACTGCGTGTAATATCCACAGTGCAACTGATTGCTGGGGCCGCTGCAGCCGGTGACTTCAGGTAAGCATCCACCAGTAATGAACAGAGAGATGACATTTTCTGTTTTGAATTAATAGCTATAATACTCCAGGATGACAGGGAAAAATTCTAAGTGCTTCATACAAAGTACTTTACAAAATTTGAGTGGCGTTCTATAAGATCATTACATAGCAAATACACATGAGAAATTCTTTCTTTTGTCATCTCTACCAAATTACCTATTTACTTATTTATTTTAAAAGTCTTTTATTAATGTATTTATGTATTTAGTACAGGGTTTTCCTCCACAGTCCAGACTCATAGTGATCCTCCTGTCTCAGCCTCCCCAGCACTGGGATAGCATGCATGCACTACCAGGTCCAGTTTTGAGGCTGGCATAGCACACCCAGGGCTCTTGGACTAGCACGCACATGGTACCTGGGATCGAACCCATGTCCTTGCTCTTGCCAGGCAAGTGCTTAGATTACTGAGCTATCTCTCCAGCTCTGCCTATTTACTTTTATTTATACAGAATCCTCAGTTTTCAGTAAGATGACTATTTATAAAAATAAAATTATCTTTTCTATTTTAACAATGTCTGCACTCAATGGTCTTAAGCAAATTCCCTTCTGAGGAACTGTAATAGTAGTATACTATACAATGATGAACTTTAGCAATGATGAATATGGTTTCAAAACATGCAAAAATGAGCAACACCGTGGGTATTGCCAAATCCAACAGAGCTCTTACAGTAGACTGTCAGGTCCACCTAGAAGACAGTGTGCAGATTTGACACAGAACAATCCAGTACATGGGGTCGGGGGATAGCTCAGCAGAATAAGTGCTTGCCTGGCAAGCACAAGGGCCTGAGTTTAATCCCCAGTTCTGAAAAAAAAAAAAAATTCAGTACCTACGAAGTCATTTTAGTATTGTTTTTCTTCCCATTGTTGTCCTGCTGAAGGCAACTGGATCCACAAATGCCCCTGTACAAGATTATGGCCTGGGGGTAAAGTGAACATAGAGACATGTGAGGGCTGAGGAAGCAAAGAATGACAAAGAGAGGCACAGACAAGGGGGGACAAGAGTGTGCTCATCAGTGCTGCGCTCTTTCCATGATTGTTGCAAAATCAAGACAGAGATGCAGTGAACTACTATGTCTTTCTAATGAGAGAAAACTCCACTAAAATATTATAAGGCACCGGAGTCAAGAGCACTAATCAATAATTTTTTAAATTACAAACATGAAATCTGTTGAGCAAAATAAAGGAAATACCACATGTGGCTGCCTTTATGTGGATATTTCCTATTGATTGAAGTGAAAACTGTGTATCGATTGTCCACTGTTCCCCAAAGTATTTAAAATAGTTTGTAGAAGGAGCTAAACCAAGTTACTTTTCCTACTGCAATTGTACTACCTCAGGTATCAAACTATGATCTCTGCATGTTAATCTGCATCTGAATGTGTAAAGTATTTTGGAAGTAAAAGTCTCCATGATCACTGAGTTTTCTGAAAACACAATGAGGTTTTACTCTAATTTTTCTTTTTATAGACAAAAGAGCAGCGATGGCTTGAAGGGCACCCACGCCATAGCCGATGCTTACAGGTGGCTTAGAATGAACTCTAGATGCAACTAGAACCCAACATGCTGTGCACCGGTCCCTTGATGCTTGCCACGTTGCATGGGCTGCACTGTTAGACGGGTGCTGAACGATGTGTGCAATTGCCAATGATAAATAGGTTTCAGAGCAAATAGACTTGCTTTAGGTCAAGAGGACTATTCCAGGTAAATTCATTGTTGGAAAGCTCTAATGATGACAGAAAATCGGCATCCAAATTAATAATTAGAATCTGAGTACGAGGCCCTGTGCTGCCCTCGCCACCAGTCTCTTCTCCTGGGCAGGGGGAGACCAGGAAGAAGGGGAAGACAGAGTGAGCTCCATTATGTTAGAGCCCCATGCTACATCTGCTGGATAAATCTTACCATCTCTCCCTTTGTGAAGAAAGGCTACTCAGAAAATTTCAGACACCTCTGCCAAAACCACAGTGAGAAGAACGACTAGGTTAGGAGCTCACCCCTGGTTGCATACCTTGGAACTCGCTGCATAGCTTTATAGCTGATACACTTGCTCAGATTTAAATTAAAACAGGCAGGAGTAGATTGTGCCCCTGGCACTGTGTCAGTTCTTTCCCCAAACCAAACAGTAATAGGCGCAATTCAGTGAATACTCACCACGTGTCTGCATTGTTTCAGCTAATCTGGACACTGGCAGCCTATTAATAGGGAGCTCACCAAGGTAAGATCATTGCCCCAACCCTCCGCTGCTGGGAGGCAGAGGTGGCATTCACACTGGCTGCTCTCCAAGCTCAGAGCCTGTGCACCTCCATCCAGGTTGCTCCATCCTGCTCCATTCTGTGGGTCTCCCTGCAACTCTGAGTTCAGCAGGAAGGAGGAACTTCTGTCTTCGAGAAAGAAATATGTTCAGAAGGAATGTTGCCTGCTAACACCAGGTAACCAGTTCATGGCTGGAAGGCAAAGCTCCTTGACCCTGGACTCAGTGTGAGGACAACGGAGGAGAATGCAGAAGAGAAGCCACTCACATTAAAAGTCTGCACTTGAAAAGTTGTTATCACAGCTGTGGAATCAAGCGCTTGGGAGTCTTGAACTCAGCTTTGTATACAGCTTGAAAATATTCCTGTGAAAATGCCTTGTTGTTTGGTTTCTGAGGATAGCAAGTCTAGCTGGGCACCTCACCTATTAAGAGGTGCGAGGCTGAAGCGGCCAGGGTGGCAGAGGAAGTCTACCGGGAGGGGCCAGAAGGCCTGGGGTGCACAGAGCGTATGCCCTTCCATGGGCACTGATGCTCTCTGCAATCTAATGCTGTGGGTCCCAGCCTAAGGCACAGATAGAACTCTTCTGGGAACTTGTTAAATTACCTTTTCAGTACCTTTCTCCTGGAGATTTTAACTGATTAAATCTGAGGTGATGTCCAGAAATCTGAATGTGACAAATATCCAGACTGAGTCTTATAAGGACAAGTTCTGAGCATCATTTTGAGGATGCAGACGCAATAGATTAGAAAATCCTTAGAGGAAGCTGCCAACATGAAATGTAAGCCTGATCGGAAGAACAGAAGATAAGAATGAAGATTTTAGAAGTCAAGAGATGAGATTTCTTGACATTCTCAGATACTGCACATGTACATTCCTCACTGATGACTAGAAATATCATAGGATAAAGAGATGTAAGAACAAAAGAGAGAAACAACAAAATTATTTCATTGTGTTCCTCAAAAGTATTTACCTCACTGATTATATTACAAACCTAATTTAATGAGCTATATCTTAAATTCCAAAATAATTTTTAACAAATGAATCCTATGGAAGCATCACTGATACCTCATTAAGAAGCATCCAATATCATATTTGAATGAATAATTTACAAATATGGATGTTGTAGCAGGGGTTTGCAATGGAAAACAATGTACCACACACAATTTCTAGAATTATTTTACAAGAGTCACCCGAAGAGTCACATACAAAGGGAGTGCAGGGCGTCTGTCCACACACTAAGACTAGAGGGATCCAGCCAAGGGTCTGGATCTGGTGGCAGGACCCCATGAGGCTGGCTGGGGACTTAGAGTACATAACAGTCCCCAGCACGAGTCCAGCTGAGTCCAGGAGCCCACGACCATGTCTCATGCATGCAGCCCTGTTTCTCAGATCTACACAGGGAAGGCCCAGTAATCAGAGGTGGAAGCTAGAAGGTCTGCGCCAGGGAGATGAAGGACCTGTGCCAGCAGCCTGAGGGGTCTGCACTGAGGCTAGATAGCAACGCTCACGGTAAGAACCAGAGCTCCCCCAAAATGTGCCACAGCCATCCTCAGTGACAAGTCCCCAGGCTCCTCTGATGATGAGAACAGCCGAGTGTATAACAGGAAGGCCAACCTGACAAGCTTCTCCAGGAGATTAAATAGTGTACCATCTTCCCCTCCTGAGCTAGGAAGTGATGCTCAAAGTCAGGACCTGACTCCCCCAAAAGGTACCATGGCCATTGTCAGCGACAAGGTCCTGAGATCCTTGAGTGATGACAGCACCTGAGCCCATCAGGAAAGCCAGCAAGGCAAGGTCCACCAAGAGAATGAGCAGCTCCCGGAGCAACAACAGCGCCAAGGCCTCTGCAGTTCTCCTTTTCATGCTTCTGTTGGCAACTCCTAGCTGGGCCTCCCACAGCGGGCACCACACTGGCTCAGTCCAGCTGGGGCTACAAGCTGACCACCAGCTGGCATCTGCCCACAGTATGTACCTGTGTACCTGCGTCAGAGTATCATGAACTATCCAATTTGAAGGAGATGACCAAAGCAGAGAGTTTAGCTCTCCATGTAATAACTCTAAAATATGATCTTGTACAAACATTATTATTTTTACTTAGGGTTTTATCACTATGCGTTGTTTTGATTTATTTAACCTATAGGAAGATCTTCAATACTATCTTAAACAAAACTGCAAATATTGTAATGTTTTGGATTGTTGATAGTTCAATCAAGATAGCCACTTATAGTGTAGGCTTTCTGTCAACAAATTTTTTCACTTTTCTTTCATCTAAGAATTCAGAAATAAAAAAAATCAGAAATAAAGAAAAACTTTTCAACTAACAATTCTCCAAGTGCTTTTTAAGCAATGATTTTTTTTTTCTCCTCTCCTATAATTCAAGAACACAATGGTAGATCTTCAGCTGAAATCTGATGAACATTTGAGGCTGTTTTTGTTTTGGTTCTTGATCTCTTTCTTTCTTATGGTTTGACTTGTATAATTTCTACTTGCTTTATTTCAGTGGATTAATTTTTTCCTCACTCCTCAATTCAACTATTGAGCCCATCCACCTAAAAATACATTGTATTATTATTTTTAGGTTTTAATATTTCCAATTTATTATTTTACAATTCTTCTGTATTTTGCTTAGACCTTTTATGATTTGCTCAAGTAGCTACTTTGTAATCCTCCTTAGATATTTTTATCATCTCCCTTATCTACTGATTGTCATTTATAAGGTTCAAAATGTTTTTAGTTCATGATATAGCAAGTACCCTGAATGAATGGATATTTTGGTTACATTATGAGACTTCCAGTCACATTCAAACATTTTAGCTGAATTTCTCTGACACTACTTTGCCAATGGGAGAGGATGGCTGTTTAGTTACTGGCAGGAGGGAATAAAAATTCTAGTTCTCTACTCAGAGTTATCTAACACAGTCTGACTTAGCATTGATGGAGACCTCACGTCTTCACTTGGACTTTGCTGGAATGATTGAAGTAGAACATGGTTTGTTTTCTTGCTAGAGTATGAGTTTTTAGCTATGATGCTGTTGGGCATCCCATTCCTGATCCTTTGGCTAAAGAGAACAGGCTTTGTTAGACCTGTTTCATTTTATTTTGGTTTGATTTGGTTGTTTTGTTTTGATCACTGGTGTTTCTGGGATTTAGCTTCCTTGGTTCCAAGCACTGGAACTGGAGATAGAAAGAAAACTTGGAAGTTTTCTCACCACATCATTCTGTGTGACTTAAACTCCTCAGTCAGTCTGGCTTCCTTTTCCACTTCTCATTGTCTTCTCAGTTTGTTCTATGTGTAATGCTCAGGGTTTCTGGTTCCACATAAGCAGAAGAATAGGAAAACATCTGTCTATTCTATCTTGCCAGAAGTGAAATTACTCTAGCTAGGTGATTTTCCTGAATTATTTTTATTCTTCAGCAAGAATAATTCCTTGATTTTCAATTAGGATATCCTACAGGCTCTGATAGTGCTCATTCAGTAAAGGGATTTAAATTGTTATTCAATTTGTTTGAATACGATCTTCTTTATTGGTTCCTAGACTCACAAATTACTAAAGCTAACCTAAGATAATAAAAAAATGCTGAACAACCCACAAACAATAAAATTCAAGAAGTAATTTAAAACGAGCTACCAGCTAAAGACAATCTGGGACTTGATGGATTTACTGATGAATTCCACAACTTTTCAGAATATTATATCATCAATACTCCTCAAACTTTTTCTCAATTTCAAGTGAAATTGAAGGGGAAAGAGAGCTTGCAAACTCCTTTCCAAAACCAGAGTCACTTGAACACCAAAACCAGACAAAGATAAAACTGAAGAAGAAAACGATGGGCCAATCTCTTTGATGAGCATAAGTGCAAAAATACTCAACAAAACATTAGTAAGTATCATGCAAAGCATCATCCAAAAATCATACATCACAACCCAGTAGGTTTTACCCTATTATTTTACTGACAGTGCAGCATACACTGATCAGTAAATGTGACACACAAGAAAGTAGAAGCAAAGACATAAACCCCATAAACAGAAACAAGGATCACATAAGTAGATTCACAGAAGGCCTTGGATAAAAGCCAGCACCCTTTCAGGATAAGGACCCTGAAGAGCATAGGAGTCACAGGACCATTTCTGAATTTGATAGAAGCCGTGTGTGACAAATCAATGGGCAGCATCATACTCAATGAGGAAAACTGAAAGCATTCTGCTCAGGTCAGTCATGTGACAAGGCTGCAAGTCTGTTCACTCATATTTCACATAGAACAGTGATTGAAATGTTACCCAGTCGTCAGATAAGGGAATATAAAAGGGTATACACAGGAATGAGAGAATGTGGTCATTTTGTGTAGGTGCCATGATACTCTCCATAGAAGAGCCAAAGAATTCCACCAAAGCCTTCTAGAACTGGCTCATTTTAGCGGTGTGGCAGGGTTCATAATCAACACTTAAAAATGAATCGCAACTTGTATACATGACTAATGAACTTGAAATTATGAAAAGAGTATCATTCACGTTACCACCAAGGAAAGGTAAACGCATATGGATTATCCTAGCCAAGCAAGTGAAAGAACTCTATGTTGAAAACTACACTAATCTGACAAAGAAGATTGAAGTGGGAAGCAGAAAATTCACATTTTTCCCTGTGCTTGCATAGGCAGAATCAACATCGTCAAAATGGCCACACTCTCAACACAAGCCCAATCAAAATTCCAAGAGCATTCTTAACAGAACTCGAGAAAACAGTCCTAAAATTTATACAGAAGCAGAAGATATCCAGAAGAGTGAAGGCTGTCTTGGGCAACTAGAGCAGAGCAGGGAGTCTCACCATAGCTAGCCTGAAGCTGTGCTACAGAGCAGCAGATGGCCCAGAATTTGCACAAACAGACGTGCCGGTCAGTGGAACAGGGCAATGGAAACAGCAGCATTTCTAGGCGCAGGCAGCTACCTGGTCTGTAGAAAAGTGTCCAAAAATATATGCTAGAGGGAGAAGGCCTCTTTGGCAAGTGGTGCTGGGAAAACTGGCTCTATCTATGCAGAGTGTTGAACCTATTCTGTATCTCTCACCAGATACTAAACTAAAATCAAAATGGATCAAAATCTAAATAAACAAACATTGACCCTAAAGCAATATAAAATAAATGAAGACACTTGAAGTCGCAGGTGGAAGCAAGGACTTTCAGGACAGAACTATAGTTGCATGAGAAAGAAGAGCAAGAATCAACAAATGAAGATACATGAAATTAAAATGCTTTTGGGGCCAGGGAGATGGCTCAGTGGAATAAGCACTTCCCTGGCAGGCGCAGGGACCTGAGTTCAATCCCCAATTCCACAAAAAAGAAAAGAAATTAAAATGCTTCTGCACAGAAAGTGAATCAGCCAACAGAAGGAAGAGACGACCCACAGAACGGAGAAAACAATGTGCTAACTATTCCTCAGGCATATAACTAGTACCTATAATATGAAAAGAATAAAAATATAGATTATTTTAAAAATGCAGTCAAGAAATGGGCAAGTGAAATGAACAGGAACATCTCAGAGCATATACCAGTGGCCAATAAACCTACGAAAAAATGTTTGACATTTCTGGCCATTAGAAAAATTAAAAATTAGAACAACACTAAGACTCCATCTTACAACAGAAAAAATGCAATCATCAAGAAGTCAAAGAATAACACATGTTTATGTGGCTGTGGTGAAAGAGAAACTCTCCTAAGAAATAAAAGTAGAAATTCCCCATGACCCCACTATTCCCTGCTAGGCATCTTCTCAGAAGAGCTGCAGACATCATGTCAGAGTGATGCTTGCATGTTGATGTTTATAGCAGCAGGATGCATAAGAGAAGCAGGCTGCACACCATTAACAGACAAAGGGATAAAGAAAACATGGTACCTATACAGAATCCAGTAGTATTTACTACAAAGAGGAATAAATTCAAGATGTTTTTAGAAAAATGGGTGCACCTGGAGGAAAATGTTGAGTGAAATGAATCAGATGCGCCAGCTTGAACACACAGAGTACTTCTCATCTGAGTGAAGCAAAGCACAAACCAAAGGAAAAGAAAGGATGCACAGAAGGACATGGTAGGACAGATTTCTCGCAAATCAGAGAGGATCCAGGAGAGCAGGGGCAAGGGAACCTGGGGAGGGGAGAGGAGGCGAAGGGATGTAATGTGTCGTGTGCATAGGAGTCAGTGGGCAGCCAAGCTCCCGCAAACCTTCCCAGCACCCAAGTCTTGGACAGTCCTGCTTTGGCTCTATTCCCACCTAGTTTTCACATTAAATTATATAATGAGTTATTAATGAGCCACAAGTTTCTTGAGGTCAGGGACCTCGACTTGGTAGCACCACCCAAACTTCAAATAGAGGGCTTTAGATGATGATTTGCTGTGTGGAGAAAGAAATGGTGTAACTTGCAGTGAATCAGATGGAGATACGCAGCATCCCATGAAGGGATGCCAGCCAGGCTCAGACAGTCACACAGAATGCAGCTCCTCCTCTAAGCTAATAGAGATAATTACTTGAGGGAGAACAGGAAAGGAGAAGGCAGGCTCCAGGAAAGAAGGAAGGGACAAGTGAGAGAGCATGGGAAGGCAGAAGGAGGGAACTGGATCGAAAGTGATTTAAGATGGGTTACATGTATGCTTGGATTTACCACATAATTCCCATTATAATGTAATATTGACTTGCACTAATATAATTTTTTAAATAATAATTAAAACTATTTAAGTCCATATGCTAGATTACTCCTTTTCATACAATTCTTTTTTAAAAAATTTATTTAGTACAGGGTCTAGAAGGTCTTACTACACAAATTGGACTTGTAGTGATCCTTCCTGTTTTTCAGCCTCCCAAGCACTGGGATTACAGGTGCACGCCACCACACCCAGTCTCAGTTGCTGTCTCAGTGTGCCCCAGGGGCAGGGCAGGCATGGCACATGAGGATCCGGGGATCGAACCCTGGCTGCTGCATCTGCCTAAACAGGCGCTTTAATCTGCTGAGCTACCTGGCCAGACTCACACAATTCTTAAAATATGATTTGCTACATGACTCTGTTACAGTGTTTGGAGAAGATGCGCAATTGGGAACGGGATATGGAGGAGCTGCTGGCCTTTTGCCATGTGTGATGTGCCTCACAGCTCCTTCCACCACCTGTAATCCAGATGCAGAGAGCTGCAGGGCCCGAGGGGTCAGTGCAAGCAGAGCTTGATGGGAACGGACGAAGAGAGAGCTCCAAGCAGCAGCTGTTAGATGCGTGCATCCGGGTGACCCAAGAAGTACTTCCAAGGCTGGACAAGGAAAAGCATGTGCTCAAATTGCATCTAGTTACCAGGATTGGGGTAGGAGTGAGGATACTGGAGATGAGTAATTCAGTTGTTAGAAGCCGGTTTAAAATATTCGGGGCTACGAATAGCAGAAAATCTGACTCCAGTGGATTAGAACCTAAATAAATTTACTATCATACATAATTTAAAAACTCTAGTTGTGTTTTTTAAGTGAGAAATTATCTGAGAAGTTAAAATACCACTTAAAATGTGTTTTCTTTTTCTTTTCTCCTAATTTTGCTCCGAAATTGGTTTAGTTTCTGGTTGTAAGAGGCTATCAGTAGCCTCAGCTTTGTAAGCATCCTTGATCACAGCAAATTCAAAGGGAAGGGTGGTAGGGTTTAGGAGAGGGCTGAGGTGGACATGAAAAGTAGGGTTTTTTTTTTTTTATGTATTTGGTACAGGATCTCATGACGCAGCTGAGACTCATAGTGACCTCCTGTATTCAGCCTCCCCAGGGCAGGGATTACAGGCCGGGTGTCAATGCCGATTCAGCACACCCGGGGGCGTGGCTGGCATGGCATGTGGTGCCAGGGATCACACCCAGTTTCTGCACTTGGCTAAATAGGTGCTTAGTTCGCTGAGCTATCTCACCGGCCCTGATGAAAAATGATTTTATTTCACTCTTGTAACAAGGCACATCAAAGTCCAACAACAGAATGGTTGGCTTGGGTAATTACCACCCTACTTCAGGCACCAGACCAAAGAAGAAGAAGGAATTTTGGAAAAAACCAATAACATCTGACTACAGATGTCTTCTTTGCTCTTTTCCATATTATTCCGTATCAGTATCAGCAGGAGCTGCCCCATGTCATTAATTTGGAAGCTAGTGTACATGTATGACAGGGTTTAACAAATAATTCAGTGAAACCGTCAATCTCTTTTCATTACATTCAGGAGTTACATATGTACTCTGAATAAAGTTATAGCATACAAGTTAAGAAAAGTTAATATTAACAAAAATGATGACAGTTGTTCAATCTGCCTAGCACAGGCGGCTTGACGTATTTGTTTCCATTGCTTTTGCCCTAAGACGAGAACGAAGTCTTAATAAGATTAAAGGGTGGGGGGCCGGGGAGTTGGCTCAGTGGAATAAGCGCTTCCCTGGCAAGCGCAAGGACCTGAGTTCAATCTCCGTTTCCACCAAAAAAATAAAAAAATAAAAAAATAAAGATTAAAGGGTGGTATCTCACACATTTCAATAGAATTCAATAACTATGCTTAATATAATATGATACAAGCATTATTATATTGATTCCTAAAATAAGTGCTACTCATTCTATTTTTTAAAAAATAATACAGTAAAACAAAATAAATTACTTTCTTCTTAAGAGGTACAGGAAATATTGAAAGGAGTAGTATTTTGACAGAAAAAAATTAATAACATAAGTTCAAACAATAGAACTTTAAGATTATAAGCTGCTAAATAAGAACATAGTTTTAATTAGAAAAATAATGTAACATTTATTATGTGTTTAAAACATTTTCTTTTTCCTAAAATAACCAACAAGTTAAAAACTTCCTGAAGTGGTAAAATATCAGATCTCAAAAGAATCTAAAAATCCAGTAGGCGTGTACTCTGAAAGGAAAGGCCAGGCAGCCAGGGGGCCAGGTCCTAGGGACTCCCGCTGCAGACTCCGCCCACTTCCACAAGGGACCCCACAGTCCTGCCCCCTCGCTCACGTAGGATATGCAATCGCCCACTCAGGAGAGATGGATCTCACTGCGAGACATGTGACAAGAAACTGAAATGAGTATTTTTGTACCCTGTGGCAAGGTGCATATCTAAAGTCACAAGATCCACTTAGATACAAATTTTATTATAAAGTTCTACTAGAATACATAATGCAGTGAATGAGGAAAAAAGGTCATAAATGACAAAAGTGATTCAAGAGGTCATTTTTTTTTATTTAAATGTATTTGGCACAGGGTCTCTCTACGCAGCTTAGACTCATAGTGATCCTCCTGTGTTCAGCCTCCCAAGTACTAGGATTACAAGGATGGTCCTGGGGGTGGGGCCCACGTGGCATGAGGTGCTGGGCATTGAACCCCAGTCTCTGCACTTGCCTAAGAAGGTGCTTAGCCTGCTGACCTATCTCGCTGAGCTAAGAAGTCAGACTTACCTTAATTCAGTGGGATTGGTAAATTTTATTAAAATTGCTATAGCATTCTTTTAGCACAGTCATGGAACATGAGAGTTAAGCTGAATTTTATGTTAACATTAATGCTAGTTCACCATATTTTTAAGGAGGGAGAAAAGACAGGATGAAGAAACTGTAAAGATCAGAAAATATACTACTAACTGATGGTGCATTTGAATGATAGAGAAGGAAAAAAGGGGTTTATGTGTGTGCATCTGTAGAGACCTGGCCTTAGCAACCACCCCAAACACACAAATTGTTTGCAGAAGCCATATACACAGGGTTAGTTCTCCATGCAGAGCACCACTTAGTATGGTTAACTGAGTGGTAGTGGTTCTAAGTGAGAAGTGCTTTCCTATCTCCTTTTAGTAAGAAAACCAAGACAACAGTTTTGCCCTATTTTGCTGACATTGTTTTTCCTGCATTGTGACTCCTGCTGAACCATGGGAAAATACATCATTTGTATCATTTTCAGAACTTCATTTGGCTCCTAGAAATATTTGTAATTGTCCTTACAAAAAGAGGGCAGCCTCAGCAGGTTGGAAAATTACTGAACAGTCAACAAGTGTTGATTGAACTCCAGTGTGTTTTCAGAACATCATGGAGTAGAGTGGAAAGTGCTTTTGTTTTCCTCTTGGGGACTTTCTCTGCAAGGAGGGCTGGTGGTGGGTACTGTCAGCACACGAGGGAGGACAGCGTTCTAGCATTTCCACCATTAAATATGTTCTATCAGTGCAATCACTGGGGAGTGTCATTTTGGGTAAGAACAGATTGAAGGTAAAAACAAATAATAATAAAGTCAAGTTTAAGTTGAAGTTAGAAAACACTTTGCTTGTTACAACCAATAACATGAAATCACACAGCACTTCTTTTCCTTTCCGCTTTTGTTGTCTACTTGTTATTCATACTGAGGACTGAAACTGGGGCATTTGCACTGAGCTGCATTCCCAGACCCTTTATATATATATATATATATATATATATATATATATTTTAATTTTGAGATTGGGTCTTGTAAAGTTTCTAAAGTACCCAGGCTGGCCTTGAACTCGCCGTCCCTCCATCCCCCTTTCCAGGAGTTTCTCTTCACAGTGACTTTGAGTGGAGGCCTGTCTTTCCTCAATTTCAGGCCACCTGCCCATTCTCTCCTTTGAGGTGCTCCAGTCCTTCCACATTGCACAGGGTGTTCCTTTTAGATGGCCAAGTATGAAGATACTGTTCTAGCATCACCATTCTACTCCACATTGTAAAAATACACTTGAATGGATTGTCCGTGTCCCAAACAATCATGGGCTAGAGAGACTATGAAGGAAAAGCTATTTCATTTGATACATACACTATGTTTCTACTAGCATAAGAATGTGTTGCCTTTGTAAGGATCTGTATCATCCTGTCAACTCATATTGAGCGCTTAAGAGTCTTCTGTGACCCCTCACATGAGCTTCAGTCAAGCAAATTTGGGCAAACTTGCAAATACTAAAGATAATATTTAATTTGAAAGTAGATTTAATAATGATTGCTATTAAATGTTCCTTTTTGATTTTTTTATTTATTCTGGCTTGGCCTTGGCAAGACATGGTGACTCATGATTCAGCTCTCCACACTGTTAGCTCTTTTTCCTTGATGTTACCCACAAATGTAATCAGAGTTCTGGGCTTTCAGGCAGCCGTGCCAGAATACCTTTTCACAGAACTGCTGGAGGAACGCAAGTGAGTTAATGTGCGGAAGACATTTATCACAGTGTTTAGGAAAGAGTAGATGTCCAATGAAAGCTATATGTGTTGTAAATATTTGAAACCTTCAAGAAAAGAATTCATTTTTATATTCAATTTTTTGTGTTAACTTATTGTGATTTCCTCAACTGTGAACGTCCATCCTTCACTTTTCCATCTCAGCCACTGAAATGTAACTAGAGTCTCTGCCAAATGCGTATTGGTAAATCTGTCATTGATGGGAATGCACAGGAGAGATACACGTGGAAGAAAAATTAAGAGCAATGGAATTATTACATCAGTGTAGGCCAGAATCTTGTCGGGGTTATGACCAAAAGCGAGACACAGAAAAGACTCAGCAAATCAAAAGATGAAGTCATGGATGTGCATTGGTGTCAGGTCAGAAATGCCTGGCTGCTAGTGCTGGACTTTAAAGCACAAGGAGGAAATTGCCACTGAGAAGGAGCCAATAGCAGCCCTTGAATGACCTTTGTCAAGGGTGGGAATTAATAAAAGAGGAATAAAAAAATTCACACAAGATAAATTAAAAATTACAAAAGACTTCTGTGGAGGTAAACTATGAAAATAATGAAAGTCAAAAGTACTGAACATGTAGATTTAAATAATTGTGATGACAACAGAGTAAGCAATGTGACTTTCTGACTAGTTATAGAGGATAAAGAAGAAAGCAAACACAAAATGAAATCTCAGGACTAGGAAATGTCACAGTGGGAAGGGAATGACAGTTGTGAAATATGAAACACTAATTTACTACTGCTCATTCCCAGTTTGTAGGACCCTGACCATCAGCATCGGCACCACGAACTGGTTAGGAAAGCAGGGTGATCTACCCTAGAGCTGACACATGTGCCAGCAGTTGTGTGCTGGAAGAGATTTAATGAGTTCATCAAGAAAAAGGGAATCTGATTCGTACCATTGGAAATATCTATTTTGCTGCTCACCATAGTTTAATTATAGCTAGTTTCAAGTCATCACTGACTAGGAAGGAGTCCGTGAGAGCTACATGTCTTCAGGGTGCAGACCCTATGCTAGCCCACTCAGCCACACAGCTGCCCAGTGAGAGCCATACACCTCAGGCTGCAGACCCTGTGCTAGGCCACTCAGCCATGCAGCTGCACATGTGAAAATATAACACGTCAAAATCCCCTGATACTTCACAAGGCGCTGGCAGGTGCATCCCCAGAGCTTCCTGTACAGTAGCTCTTTGGGGCGTGGCTCTGGTTCCTGAGAATCACCATCCTGAATAGTTCCAGTTGATGGTGATACTTAGGGTATGGGGAATAAACTAGGACTGCTCTCAGAGCAATCCTGCCACTCTATGAATAAATTAGCATACTCATTATTGCTGAAGTCCCATGAAACATGGTTTATCTACCACATCTCTTTGTCTCCAAGATGCCAAGAATTGTGTTCAGTACCAGTCTTACTTGATAACTCAAGGAACAATTTTTTTTTCCTGTATTTTAGGGAAGGGTCTACAGGGTGTTCAGGGTCTCACTGCATAGATCAGGCTTGTAGTGATCCACCTGTTTACAGCCTCCTGAGAGCTGGGATTACAGGTGAGTGCTACCACTCCCAGGCTCAATTACTGTCTCATTGCACCCCAGGGACGGGGCTGGCACAGCAGGCCCAGGGATCAAACCTCCCAACCCTGTGCCTGTTTGCAGGTGCTTTAATCCACTGTGCTATTTGGCTGGCCCTTGAAGGAACAATTGTTATAGGTTAAATATCCCTTTCTTAAAAGTAATTCTACAATTTTCTGCAATGCTACAATATTATATTCTTCATAATTACATCTCTGTTTCTTCTTGTGAGTTTCTCCTTTTTTGCTGTTAGTTAAACCGTGGAATAGCCAATGATTCCAGCTTTATTTCCTGTCTCTTCTGAATGATAAGTCTTCCTTTTGTGTTATACATATGGCTTGTGTCTAGCTGTCCCTGCAGAGTCTCACGATCTTATAGCTCAGGCTTTTCAGAGGTCAGTGAATCCAGGCTATGAGTAGGGATTATGGGTGCATGACACCTAAAACAGACCTGGCTGGATTAGCATAGTTCTGGGCACAGCAGAACAATTTACTGAACACAGAAGACCCACCTTAGGTGTGAG
This sequence comes from Octodon degus, assembly GCF_000260255.1. Taxonomy (NCBI): domain Eukaryota; kingdom Metazoa; phylum Chordata; class Mammalia; order Rodentia; family Octodontidae; genus Octodon; species Octodon degus. The sequence goes on from NW_004524622.1 coordinate 5,461,910, forward strand.
TGGCACCAGCCAGCAGTCCGCAGCCTGAATGGAATTTTAACAATTATGTACAGCTGGGAAATCTACAGGGCCCCCCAGATTCCAGCAAGGGGGTTCCAGAACCACAGAGGAGTGAAGGTTAAAGAATAGACAGTTTGAATAAAGCAAAAATAGTTTCATGAATTCTAGAATAGAAGAATACAACAAATGAAATGCAAAATGCAACAGAAAACTTCAATAAAGCACACTTACTACAAAGAAAGAATGGATAAATTCAAAGATTGAGGATTTAAAATTATCTATTTGAAAATTATCCAATTGAAGAAGTGATGAAACCTCACATGACATCTGGTATATAATCAAGCAAGGCAATACACGAATTGCGACCATCTCAGAAGGAGCAGGAAAGAGAAAGAGTAAGAAAATTTCACATTTAAAGAAAATTTACAGAAAAGGTTCCCAATCTGTAGAGGCAAATAAACACTCAGATCACCCCCAAAGAACTCCAAACAGATTGAATGTGAAGATGTCCTTACTAAGCTACACTATAATCAAACAATTATGACAAAAAGAAGTTCAAATGCAGTAAGAGAAGATTGGCTCATCACATACAAGGGAACCTCTAACGGTTATCAATAGATTTTTCAACAGAAACTTTTCAGGCCAGGTGAGGATAATAATAAAATATTTAACATGAAGAAAAAAGTACTAAAGATACTTCATCAGGAAAGGATTTCCTTTAGAGGAGAAATAAGAACTTCCACAGATAAATAAAAGCTGAGTTGTTCACCACCATTATAATTGCCTGTCAAGAATGTTTACAGGAGTTTTTGAAAAGGAAATGCAAGGTAGCTGCTTGGAACATGCAAATTCACATAGGATAAAATTCATTTGTAAAGTCTGGCAAGTTCAGAATATGTTAATACTACAATGATAGACATGAATTATTTTAACACTGATGTATCACAAGAAAAGTACAGGGGTGGGGAGATAGCTCAGTAGAATAAGTGCTTGCCTGGCAAACCCAAGGGCCTGAGTTTAATACCCAGTTCCACCAAAAAAAAAAAAAAAAAAAAAGTACTAAAAACTACTATAGGTACAATAGTTTTTTTCTTGTCTTTTTAAAAATTTATTTTAAAGAGAGTATAATAATTGATAAATCATTAGAAACTGCACATTGAGAAGACCAAGATGAGAGGTATTCAACCATGGTTTTTGTATTACACATTGCTGTCCTTGATGTAATTGTTCAGATAACAGATACCAGCATACAGTTAGCCAAGGTGAAAATTCTAAGCATTAACTGCTATTTAAGAAAAAAACTGATGGAAATTGTTAGTACAATCATCTCAGCCATACTGTATATATTCTTGCATGATTTTCCTCCTTTTCTTTTTCTCTTTTCTCCTTTCTCTCATCCTTGTTGTTTAATCCTTGAGTTCAGTTTCTTGTGGCATTAATTGCATAACGTTGTGGAGTAGTTGAAGTGTAGAATTTTTGTATACAATCACAGTCAAGGTGCTTCCAGCTAAAAATACACTTGAAACTACAAGATATTTTATAAAAATGTGGGGTTGGTGAGATGGCTCAGTGGTCTAAAGCACCTACTTAGAATAAGCTAAGCTAAGCAAAGCACAGGGACTGCGGTTCAATCCCCCAGCACCACATGCCAGCCAGCCCCACCCCCTGGTGGGCTGAGCTGGCCACACACACACATAAATAAATAAATAAATAAACAAATAAATAAAATTTTAAAAAATAAATAAATAAAAATAAAAAAAGTAAAAATGTAACCTATACCAAAAGCTCTGAAGTAGGTGTAGAAAACAGACAGGAATCAAGACACACCACTACAGAAGATTCTTTACCACAAAGAAGCAAAGCTGGAGAAGAAGAACAGAGTGGAGGAGACAGGAAAGAGTATGGGAGCAACTAGTAACATGCTAGTAGTAAGTCTTCTGTTAGTAATTATTTTAAATGTAAATAGGTTAAATTGTCATAGTCAACAGCTATATTTTAATTACATTTGAAAAGAAATACAGGAGCTAGGGAGATAGCTTGGTGTTCTAAGCACCTGCCTGGCAAGCACAAGGACCCAGTTAAAGTGTCTGGTACTGCATGCCATGCTGCAGTGCTGGCCACCGACACCAGGCATAGTGGAGCATGCTTGTAATCACAGTCCCAGGAGCTGAGACAAGAGGAACACTACTGCGCTGCACAGTGAGACCCTGTACCAAATAAATAAATAAGTAAAAAGATTTTTTTTTAAAAAAAAGGAAAAAGGAAATACAGAATATCTAGCTATCTGCTGTCATAGTAGCCTAACTTGAATAACGCATATGGAAAATACTGAAAATACTGCAGTTAACACTATTTCACACTAAAATGTATTTAGTGATTTGACCATCAGTTTTCCTATCACATAGACATAATGATGATACAGGTGGTCAAAAACAAAGCCAGAGGTGGGAAGGAGGCAGGTGTTCAGCTACAGGACTGAAAGAAGCAACTGCTTCATAGGTGCACACATAATTCCAAACTCATCTTGTTGTATAAATAAAATATGTGCTCCATATACATGTACAGTACCTCATCACAGTGGTTCTGAATTAAAGAAAAATATTTGATTTCTTTGTCCATTGTTTATCACTGGCAGTATTCGAGCTTCATGATCTCTAGTATGCTGGCATTGTATTCAGTATAACATTCTCATGGCCTAGAAAAGTGCCTACTATGAAGTCGCACAAAAATTGCAGAGCGAGTGGATAGACTGTCTGTGTTAAATGGGATGACTCTCAAAAATCACTATCTAGAGGCCAACGTATGAGACATAAAGCTCGTGGCAATCAAAGTAATCTGTCTAGAACTCTCTCAGGCTTTCACAGAGAGCACATTGGCCAAGCAATGGCCGTGACTCATCCACATGGCTGCACTGACAAAGGTTCTACAATCTGAGGTGCAGGATCTCAGGATGAATCCTGAGGGCATTTCACTGACCTTCTCAGACCAAAAAGCTACAACTCTTGTTGCACAGGTCCTGCTTTACCTTGGTCTTAACCATCCAGTAGAAAAGTATGAAGACAAAATATAGGAAATAAAGCCATGCTGTTAAGTTGAGCTGTGGGAGACTCAGGTCAATAATTTCTGACATTGCCAGTTAAACAGAAGACCCAATGCTATTATGGGCTACTGGACTCTTTTAGAATATTTTGCTGAGTTTACACACCTATAATATTCAATAAAGGAACTTAGAAAAAATGGGGTATGCCTATGAATGTCCATTTTGTATCTGTGTATTCAAAGTGGTTGGGATAGATATATAGTTGCATTCTCTTAATGAATAGAATGATTTGTTCTAATGGTGTTTGTAAATAGGATCACAAGTCTGCATCTCGTACAGCAATTAACCACTAAGAAGAATATATGCAGTGTAATATTTGTTGAAACTGTACTTCCGATTTGATTTGAAACTGTCTCATTGCTATCTGTTTATCAATAAAACTTTGAAAAAAAAGTAATCTGTCTAGAAATTATTTGTTATGAAATTTCTTAATGGTTTCGAAAACCACTGAAAAAATTTACCTCAATCATACTTTTGTTTTGATTGGCTTCCAAATATTTGCCTTTAAATTTCATGATATATAAGAAACATCTGGCAGATACTCAAAATATGATTAGACGCTGGCACTTGGCAGTGTGCTCAGCCCTGAGACGTGGAGGCTACCAGGAAGATGGCAGTTATGGCTACATTAATTGACAAGCAGAATTTATTCACCAGGTATTTTCCTCCTTATCACTGAACAAACGTTTCTCTTTGGCTAAGGGCACTTTCATGAATTCTTCTGAGAACACAGACAGGCAGCTTCACACTGTGAATCTGTGAGATCCTTCAGACTCTGAATGTTCTTCCAAGAGCTCCAACCTGATTTCTTGTCCTAAGAGCCCACTGTGAGACAGGCACCAGTGCCGTCTCCAGGCAAAAGACTATTCCTTAGCATACATTTTCTTAATGTACAATATACTACTTGTAAAATGTAATATTATCTGAAATAAATTATTGGATATTTTGGTAGGGATAAAGAAGAAATCTAAATAGCAATATTCCAGTAAACGAGGTTCTCAGCGCTAGCGGCAGGACCTCCACCTCCACACATAACACCACGGGAAAAAGCGATTTCAACTTGTTTTAGAAAACAAACTTGAAGGTTTCAAAGCAAACATTTCACAGTTTGTCAGTTTCTCCCAGATTAACAGTCTACCAGTTTACATGCTAAAACTTTTCTGGCCTTCAACTTTCAACAATACCTTTAAAGACCTTTATCACGACCAACAGAAATGTTTAGTCGTGCTCCCATGTGAGCGAAAATTAAATTTACATTCCTTTGAGATCTATGCTGTCTAAGAATGAAGCAAAGGCTTAGAGCAATGCTGGATTCTTATTTAATACGTCATCTTGAAATAAAACTGTCCATTTAAAGTATTATTTAAAATAGTACTGTCATTATTGATATAAAAATAAATAATAGAAACAAAATAGAGTGATGCAACTTTTATTAACTCTTAGATTGATGCAATTACTAAACCTAAAATTTAGCCTGAACAACTGGTTCAAATGAAGCCATTAATATAAATAATTTACTTGATAGACAAAAATTCAACACAGGGTTTTCTCATTAATTAAGTACATTTATAACTTTAAATATACATGATTTTTTACTTTTCTGAGTTTCTGAATTTCTTTCTGAATTAATTGTGTTTCTTATATGTAGCATATTGTTGGACAATTTCTTGATTCATTCTGCCAGTCTGACCCTTTTCGCTGATGATTTGAGGTCATTTACCTATGTGATTGTTACTGATATGTATTCGCATATTGTTGTCATACTATGTTTCCATGGTTGGTTCTCTGTCTTTGCCTTTTGTTTGATTAGTTGTCTTGTCAGATAGATTTATTTCATTAATATTCTTGGAATTCTTATCTTCATTATCTCTTTCTAAAATTTGTTTATTAATATTTTGGAGCACTGATTTAGTGATCATAAATTTCTCTAGTTGTTTTGTTTGTTTGATTTTCATTTGTTTTCCTGTATTTAGTGCAGGGCCTACATGATCTCACTACATAGGTCAGACTCATAGTGATCCGTCTGTGTTTAGCCTCCCAAACGCTGGGATTACAGGTGTGTGCCATCACGTCCAGTCTCAATCCCCATCTCAGCATGCCCCGGGGGTGGGGCCAGCACGACAGGGACCAAATTTGCTGTGTTCTGCCTAAGCAGGTGCCTTAGTCCGCTGAGCTATCAGGCCAGCCCCCTCTCCAATTGTTGTTACTCATGGCAGTACCTTAGTTCTCTGCTGATTCTTAAGAATTATTTTCAGGTTATCTCAGTCTGCATTGGAGGATATTTTTCTTTCAGGACTTGAAATGCTTCGCTCCAAGCAGTTCTTGACTAGAGATTTGTCTTCAGAAGTCTGCTGTAATTCTGATGGGCTTCCTTTATAGGTGATTTGTTTCTTTTTCTCTAACAGTTTTTATTACTTTGTTCTTGTGCTGAATTTCTGGAATACTAATTATTATATGTCTGGTGGAGTTTCTTTTCTTCTTCTTCTTCTTCTTCTTCTTCTTCTTCTTCTTCTTCTTCTTCTTCTTCTTCTTCTTCTTCTTCTTCTTTTAGCTCTGTATGTCTCATGTATTTGTGTGTCAAACTCTATTTTCCTGCTGTGAAAGTTGTATGCCATTACTGTGGTGAAACAATGTGTATGT
>NW_004524622.1:5468084-5494080 GCF_000260255.1 Octodon degus
AGAGAGAGAGAGAGAGAAAGAGAGAGAAATCATGGATGATCTTATTTTCTCTATAGCATTCTTCATCTGTTTTATTTTTCTGCTCCTGATACTATTTCAGAAAATTCTTGTGGGTATCTTCTGATTTCCTCCATCTTGTTCCCTGGAATTGTCCTGGGTGGCATGAGAGGGTCTGGTTGCATTTTGTTTCTGGGTCCTGCCATTTGTATTTTATTTTTAATTTTAATTTCTTTCCTGTGTTGACACTTATAAACTGCTTGCAGTGGGCAGCTTATCACTAGCATCAAGGCTTTCTCAGGAAACATCTGTTCCTCAGAAATGTCTTCTAGGTGCAGCTGCCTCTTGGCCATTATGTCTGCCCAAGATCCTGCCTGCTCAATTTAGTGGGGAGGAGAATTTGCTGTCTCTTTGGCCCAGACCCCCTTCCTTTGCTGTTGCACTTGTGACAACAACACTCTCAGTGACAGTGTTGTAAGACAAGGGAGAACAACTGATTGTAGCAGGTAGGACACCCTAGTCAAAGCAATGCAGTTAGCAATAAAAATAACATTAAGCACAGCCTAGAAACTGACAAACTGTGGTAATTATTAATTTGTTATCTTTAACTTTAGGAGCAAGATCTAGAGCTATAAAACAAGATCCAACATAAACCAGGAACTTGTATTCAGTGAATTTCTCCTCAATAGAGTGGATGTGCACATGTGGATGTGCAGTTTAAAAGAAATGGGAAAATCAGAGAAATAAATGAACAGAAATGCAGGAGAAGAAAGGCTGAAGGACAAAGAATGATCATGCAAGCTTTGGGAAACTGGAAAACAGGACAAGAGAAAAGAATTCTGAAGTAGAAAACAAAAATAATTGAAGTTAATCAGAAAGAAAGGAGACAATGCACACTAACTCACATGACTGTACCACAAAAATCAAGGTGTACCCTTCGCAGGCACCTGTGTGTTCAGAAGTGTGGTGGTGGATACAATGTGTCAACTTAAGTGGTCGGAAGCATGGCTGGCTCAGCTCAGTGAACTACACACCTGAGGGCATGAAGCCCCTTCTCTGTGGCCGGAAATGCCCGAGTTATGGAATAGAGGGACTGTCCTAGAATGACTCAGCACAGAAAGGTGACATAAAAGGGTTAAGAAAAGATTCTGTGTGCCACTTCCTCGGAGAAGCTTGATCATCACAGTAACTGCCATTTCCTTGAAGGAGTTCCAGTCTTCAGCATGGAAGGAAGGGAAAGAAGTTTGCAAGAAGCTACAGCTATAACTGTTCCCTTTACTTTGCTGTTTTCTGCCACCATGAGCTGCTGTCTTCTGCCTTGTGCTACTCTGCCTTGGAGTCAACCTAGTATGAAATGGAACCTGCACAAACTGTGAATTAAATAAACATTTCCTTTCTTAATTTTGGCTGTTGGTTATTTTGTCCCTGGAATGAGTAAAAAGTAACCAAGACAGAATTTGGTACCAGGAGTGGGGTCATTGATCTGACTATATTTGACCATGTTGCTCAAGAGCCTTTGGAAATAACTTATGGAAAGAGATAGGGAAAGTTTGGAGATGTTACTTAAAGTGATCTTACAGCTGCTGGATCTTAATGTGTTTTGATTCACTGATTCACCCCTTGAATTGGTATTTGAACATTATTGCTTATGTTGGCGGTATTATTATTATTATTATTATTATTATTATTATTGTCATCATCATCATCATCATCCCTACAAGTGAAAGAGCTGGAACATTTTCAGCTGTTCTGCATGGGAGATCCTGGTCAGAGCTCAGAAGACTAGAAGGCTGATAGAAAGCTTGCCTGTAAAGATCAGGTTGGGGAGGTTTCTCCTGGAAAGAAGGACTGCATTGATTATTGGACTCCAGATTATTTGTGTCATGACTTGGCAGAAAGTTTGTCTGCATTTTGCTTGTGTCCAGAGACTTTGCGTGAGATAGAGATTAAGGACAGTGGACTAGTTAATCTGACAAAGGAAATTTCAAAGCAGTTGAATGTTGAGGCAGTGGCATGGCTATTGTTGGGGATTTTTAGTCAAAATTATGTTGAGAATCAAGAGCAAAGAGCTCAGCAAGATGATTTAAAATGTCATGAGTGTGGCCAGAAAGGAAGCTCCAGGAAGGCTGTAGACTGTAAATATTATAGCTGAGCTCTCCATTGCCCAGGAGGAGCAGAATAGAAAAGATGTCCTGAGGGCATCACAGAAGGCGGCATGTTTTCATCCTTTGCAGCCTCAGAATTGAAAGTGAGAGACTTTGCTCTGAGGAGCAAGCCATAGAGCCCCATGTTCCAGAATGAAGGTGGTAGCCACACCATGTTCCAGAATGGTAGTGGCATAGAGAATTTGTTCCTGGGAATCAGGGTCAGAGTGCCCAGTGATTCAGCCACTCGACCTCTACAACCAAGAGAGAAGAAAGCCTGGCTACTGCTCCAGCTAGCAGTAGACCTGGGCATCATCCATGTGGCATTGGTTTTAGCTGCATACAGAATGCAGGAGTTCTGAGGTTAAGAAGCCTTCCACCTAGATTTCAGAAGGTCTGGAAGGCCAGGCAGTGTGTCCCGGGGAGAGCAGTGTGTAAAGCTGTGAGTGAGAAGCCTATTCAGCAGAAACACCAGAAGACTGAAAAAGCCAGGAATGGGGATTATCTGAGAAAAGTTGCAAAAAGGGAGCAACACCAGCCCCAGAAAAAGCCATGGGAGCTATCAGCAGAAGGTCCACAGGGGTGGATCCATGTAAGTCTTTCGGAGCTCACAACTCATTGCAAATTGCTTCAGATGATCCACATGGAACTACAGGACTTAATGTTTGCCCTTCTGGATTTGGGACTTGCTTTGTTCCAATGCTGTGTATCCTTCTGTGTGTACCTTCTGCAATAATAATGCTTATATTGTGCTTTTTAATGTTAGAAATGTTCAGCTTTTCATTTGTACAGTGGCTCACAGCTAAAAGTTTGCCTAGGATCTTAGAGGAGACTCATGACTTGTACTTTACAGCAAAGCTGAAACTGTTAGGACTTTGGTAATTCTTGTAGATAGACTAAGTGCATTTTACATAAAGGGATATGTGTGAGCCTTTAGGAGGCCCAAGGACAAAATGTTATGGTTCTTATGCAATATAATTTTTTTATATATTTAGTACAGAGTCTACAGGGTCTCACTAAACAGATCAAACTAATAGCAATCCTCCTATTTTCAGCCTCCCAAGCACTGGGATTAGAGGTGTATACCATCACATCCAATCTCAGGGGGTAGGGCAGGCACAGCACACCGGGGATCAAACCCTGGTCCCTGCACCTGCTTAAACAGGCACTTTAGTCCTCTGAGCTATCTGGCTGGCCCTCATGCATTATAATGTTGATAGACTTAGAAGCGATTCTTTTCTTTTTATTTTTTGTATTTTAGGGAAGGATCTACAGGGTGTTAGGATCTCACCACTAGATCAGACTTGCAGTGATCTACCTGTTTACAGCTTCCCAAGACCTGGGATTACAGAGTCTTTTCTCAACCCCTTCATGTACCCTTTTGCGCTGAGTCACTGTAAGACAGGCCCTCCCACCCCAGGGAGGGGCTTCCATGCCCTAGGGTGTGCAGTCGCTGACCCATCCAGCCACCATTCCCACAATGCACCTGTTGTCAACTTGGAGCACCACCACGCCCAGTCTCGATTGCTGTCTCAGCATGCCCTGGGGGGCGGGGCCAGCATGGCAGGCCTGGGAATCGAACCTCCCACCCCTGACCCTGCTTGCAGGCACTTCAATCTGCTGAGCTATTTGGCTGGCCCTTAGTAGTGATTCTTAGTGATAGTTGAACCTGTGTTATAATGTCCAAGTTGTGAACCATTAATAAGCATGTCTTTGGGCTAGAAACTGGTTTAAAGAAGTATGTGTAGTTGTCAAGTTGACAATGGGTGCATTGTGGGAAGTGTGACTGCTTGGCTCAGCAACTGCACATCCTAGGGCATGGAAGCCCTCCCTGGGGCGGGAGGGCCTGTCCTACAGTGACTCAGCAAAAAGGGTACATAAAGGGGCTGACAAAGGGCTCTGTGTGCCACTTCCTCAGAGGAGCTCTGTCTTCACAGCCACTGCCACATCGCTGAAGGAGCTCCCGGCTGCGTAGTCAGTGTGGGAGGACGGAAGAGAGGCTTGAAAGAAGCTGCAGCTGTGTCTCCTCCCTTTGCTTTGCTGTTTTCTGCCACCAAACTACTGCCTTCTGGCGTGTACTACTCTGCCTTGGAGCCAGCCTACTAGGGGCTGAAACCTCCACTAACTGTGAGCTAAATAAACTATTTCTTTATTAATTTTGGGTGTCCAGTATATTGTCCCAGAAACAAGTAAAAGGTAACTGAGAAAAGAAGTGTATGCACTTCCAAAACTGATTCAAGGTTTTTTAAAGAGTAAAGCTTAAAGGAAAAGCTTATCTATTTTATTATATCACTTTGTCTTCCATTACTCAGAATGAGATTTCACTGGATATAGATACATTAACTTTATTTCTAAGGAAAATAGGCCAAAACAAAGATTAAATTTACATTTAAAAGATAAACTATGCAGTGCACACTGCCACCTTACTACTTCCTGGACACAGAATTTTGCTTTGCAGGTTGCACATACCAAACTCATCCCATGGGGCAGTCATCTTACAGTGCTGGATCTTGATGTGGTTCTGATTCCCTGATTCACGCCCTGTGACTTGGTGTTTGTACACTGCCTCTTACTTTGTCATCATTGTCATCATCGTCAGCAGCAGCAGCAGCAGCATCACCACCAGATAAGGTCTTGCTGTGTGATCTAGCCTGGCCCTGAGCTCACTATGTAGCTCAGCTGACCTCGGGTTCATGACAACACTCTTGCCTCAGCCTCCTGAGTGCTAGGATTACAAGTGTGCCTCCCCTGACCACCTGTACACTGCCTATTACTTGATCACATGAGAGCGTGCTTAAATTGTTCCAAATTTTCCTTGTCCTATCCCTGCTTTAGCCCCAAATGATACACTTTTATAGAACATTGTCTACAAAGACAGCTTTAAAATAGAAGTTATAGAATGGAAAAATAATAATTATTGCTCTATATAGTACAGATTTTTCACATTTTATCTTACATTTATTTCTCTGTTCTTGTGGAGGATAGCTCACTGGTGGGCAACTTCTTATATGCAGCTGAATTAAATTAGCATGGTGCTGGGTGCAAGAGGCCCACCTGAAGACTGTTGTCAGTGGCATAAAGGTAGAACAGGAGAAGCTACTGAAACACATTTAGGGATGCTGTTTGAAGGAACTGTTGGAGCTGTTGGAAGCTGCTAGCTCTCTTGGGCTGTTCCACTGGAGGACCTTGTCACACTGGCTTTCCCAATGGACTTTGGGGGAGCTCTGGTCCTCATCTTGAGCATCTCTTCCTAACTCAGGAGGGGAAGATGGTATACTGTTCAGCCTCATGGAGAAGCTTGTCATATTGGCTTTCCTGAGGGGAACTCAGCTTTCCTCACTGCTGGAGGCACTCAGGACCTCATTGTTGCTGAGGACGGCTGTGGTACTTTATGGGGAGCTCTGGTGCTTACCTTGAGCACTGCTTCCTAGGGCCAGTTCAGCTCCCTCAGCCTGTTAGCACAGATTCTATATCCCACCAGCTTCTACTGCTGACCTTTGGGCCTTTCCAGCACAGATTGTTCCCAGTTTTTCTTGTCCCATCCCCCCTTTTGCCCCAAATGATACATTTTTATATAACATTGTCTACTAAGACAGCTTTAAAATAGAAGTAGGATCTAGGCTCTTTAGTGTTTATGTGTTTGTGTAGGTTTCCTGCACTCCTTGTATGTTATTCTTTGTGTGATTCCTTATAAACTAATATTATAAAGTGTGTCCTGTATTATAGTGTTTCTCTTGCAAGAACCTCAAGCCGCAACAGCTCTCTAACACTGACTAGCTGGGCAAGGCACTGCATGCCTGTAATCCCAGTACCTGAGGCAAGGACATTGCTGTGAGTTCAAGGTCAGCCTGAGGTATGTAGAAAGACCTTGTTTCAAACAAAACAAAACAGAAAATGATACAAAAGAAAAAAAACAAAACCTGACTATCCCAGTTCATTTTCCTAAACAACTTATTTTCCAAGAATGCAGGAGTCATCTGTCAGTCCTAAGCTTCTGGTTTAGGGTGATATAGAGTTGGGACATGTTCTTTTGAAGATAATGCAGAAAACCACTGAGAATTTAAATCAGGATATAATGGTAACTGTTCTATTACATAAAATGGGAGCCCAGAGTCTTTCAGTCTTAAAACTTTAATTTGCAAGTTTGAACAAAGGAAAGGATTAATAGTTGCTTGCATTTGGATAAGGCTCTTTGATCAAACAAGCTGTTTGGACAGAGTGTAGATATTTGTGATCAGGACTTCTGGTAACCAATAGTGTTTATATCCGCCCTCGTGTTCTTGGGTAGAGTTGTTCACAGACAGTTTCTCTTTGGCTTGATATCCTGGTACTGTTAATGTTTTCAGGATCATACGTGAAATAACATTAGAAAATACCATTGCAACCAAGCATTTCTCAGCACTACCTTACTTTCTGAATGATGTAGAGGTTTCTTACATTCTAAAGCTGTTTCAATATCTGTGTAACTAAAATTAATTTAAATATCAGTTGCTTGTAAGTCTGAGACATCATATTTACATGTTAGTAATCTGTAATGACCCATTATCATTTTCAGATCCATGAATGTGAGCTCCTCTGATTGAAAACATGGTTTAGAAAACATGGTGAGGGCCAGCCAAATAGCTCAGGGAATTAAAGTGCCTGCAAGCAGGCACAGGGGTCAGGGATTTGATCCCCAGGCCTGCCTTGCCGGCCCCACCCCAGGGGAGCACTGAGGCCACAATTGAGACTGGGTGTGGTGGCGTGTGCCTGTAATCCCAGGCCTTGGGAAGCTGTAAAGGTGCATCACTACAAGTCCAATCTAGTAGTGAGACCCTGAACACCTTGTAGACCTTTCCCTAAAATACAAAAAAAGAAAGAAAGAAAGAAAGAAAGAAAGAAAGAAAGAAAGAAAGAAAGAAAACATGGTTAGAATTGCTTCAATCGTAATATAATCCATAGATTCTGGAAATGGAAAGAAATACTGAAAACTTGACTGAAAGTACAAGATATGGTAGAACCCAATGGCTAAAACAAACAGACAAATTAGCAAACAAACAAATATCCTGTGCCATTGAGTATATGCTGAGAAGGTATTTTTTTTTCTTTTTTGACAGTTAGTTATATTTTTAGTTATACATTTTTTAGTTATAAATTTAGTTATATTTTTCAATTTCTAGAAAAAAATTTAAAGGTACTTCTGGCCCCTGTGTTCTCTTCTTTTCTAGTAACTTCACTGGAATTTCTCCTGTTAAGACTAGTGCTGACTTCCTGACTTCAGCTTCCCAAGATCTGTGCCAGTCCTTGCCTCGGTGGGCTTCTCTGGAAGATCCAGTTTCTTCTGTAGAACCACTATCTTCCCAGGTGTTATGCTTCAAATCCTCAAATTCAACCTTTTTCACCTATATTGTGACAGTCTCCCTTAAGTATTTTCAGGTGCTGGTCAATTTATACAGACCATATATAATGCTTTCTATTTTATAAGGTTTAATTCCTGTTTCCCCTCCTCAGATTCTACTTTCGCATGTATTATCAGTAATGTCTTAATTGGTCCTGTCTCCCTTGTATTCCATTAACACTGTTCAGATTAATCCCCAGGAAGGACAGCTATGCTGATGTCATCCTGCTCTTCAAAGGCACGATGACTAAGCCAAATCTAAATTCCCTGATGGGGCAGCGAGGATCCAGCCTGTGTCTTCCATAGCCTGAACCTTCCCATGGTTGAGCAAGACTGGGACTTGGCTGGAGGACAAGCTGGGTGTGTATTTAATGCTGATGCAGAGCTTCACTACATGCCAAACATCACTGCTGTGTCAGTCCCATACAATAAAGAATGTCAATAGCTCCCTTGTTCAGACATAATGTGTTTAGACTGTCTCAGTTACTCACTTATTTTCAATTTCAATTACAAATTTCCTCTGCATGGAATTCCTTTGCTACAGTGTTCTGTGTCCAAATCCCTTAAAGCTTCACAAGATGTCATTCTTCTGTATATCCTCCCTGAGTTCTTTATGAATAGTGCTACTTCAAAATATTCCTATTCAAACATTGATCCTTGTGCTGACATACTTAACATTACACCACCAATATTAACACTAAACCCATAGTTAATGTTACAGCATAAACAAATACTCTTTGGCTTGTGATTAATTCTAAACTTTTTGCCTTGACATTCTATAATTCATATTTACTTCTGGATTCTTTTAAGTTATTTTCAAAATATTTATGTATTTCCCTCTTGAATTTTATGGCTGCCACTCCTGTTTATTCAAGATGCATTTCCTAAAATGTTCCTTCTAGATGGACCCAGACCTCACCAGCCGTGGCCCCCGGCTCTGCCTCCGCGCATGCCTCTGGACTCCCTGCTCTCCCCTGGCTCACCCAGCTTCATCGCCCTCCCCCTGGTGGTCAGTAAATACTTGTCAAGTGAAGAGACTGTTAGAGTGAGGAGAGCAGGCTGGCTGCGTCACTGAGGCGGAAGGCAGAGCAATGACCTACGAGGCACAGACACTCGTTTCCAGACCTGGAAAGCAAGCACTGCCATGGTTGCGACCAAGTGCACACTGTTTTCCCATAACTATGTCACCACCGAAAAGGAACTGGTCTTAGACACTGAATCTGAAATTACACTGGTTAGGTTTTGGAGTCGACTATTTGAATACGATCAGCTTTTAAAAATTAATCACCTTATTTTAGTCCTTTTTTACCATTGCAGGTCTGCTTGTTTCTAAAACCTTAGAATGTTTTCCATTGCCTCAGGAGAATATAAATACTCACAATTATAAAAGTCTTGTCATGGCTTTCATGGGTACACCCTGGCATCCTTAAATAATGCTTATTTCACATTGATTATTTGAATCTTACATTGTTCAGATGGAAGAACATCTATCATGATCTCCTGAAACAGAAGTAATTTTTTTTTCTTTCCCAAAGCATGATACTTAGAAAATTAAATGCCTTCAATTCACAACTACGACAGTTTCTTTATCACAAAAACAAACCCGACCATAGGAATCAGGATGTTTTTCCATCTGAAAGTTATAGCCCGTACCCTTCTGAAGCATGTCCTAAGTGCACAGAGACATCATAATTTAATCAGAACACGCTGCTGTGGCAGCCTCATGGTCCCGTCCAAGCAGTGGGAGATAATGCCAGTCACCCCGAATGACGTGCACTTCAGCAGACAAAGTGTGGCACTGGGACATTTTATCACTCTGATTGGAAATTAGACTTCCTAGACCTCCCGGAGAACAAAGAAGAATGAAAAATTGTGGTGCCTTTCACATTCAACTGCTAATATCTGTAATCCAAAATGTGTTTATTCAGGGAAAATTATCCACTTCATCATTCACATGTATTGAGTATTTCCTATGTGTCTGGCATTAATGCCTGGGTGCATCTGTGGAACAAAGGATTTCCTCCGCAGATCCAATACATACACATGTTCAAATCCAAGCATAGTGACCACAGGGCATACCTTCCTCAGGATACTTTTTCTTTCATGCTTCTGCATCTGAGGCCATCAACTATATTCCTTACCTGCCAACTCCAATGTACTACCCTCTCAGAAAGCAGTTTTATATTTTGCAAAAGGAAGCTTATAAAAAATTGTCTTTTCTAGGCCTAATCACATTACAGAAAGTTAATTGGGTACCTCTGGAAGCTGTTTTTGCTCTGATACTACTGGACCAGAGGGATAAGTAGAAGACATGGTGAAGCTATGTTCAACATTGATTTAAGTTAGTCAGTGATTGAAGACTTGACTTGTTTCTGGACTAGCTACGTACTGTCAGCGCCGTTGTTGGGTGCGTAGTCACCACAGACAAAACAATTCTTACCTTGAACAACAAAAATGAAATACTTTCTCCAAAGTCTTTGGCAATGCACATGGTGTTTGGATTTGCTTAAGCACTGCCCATCATGAGGCAGCAGTCCTCAGGGCTTAGACAAAGAAAAGAAAAGAAAAGAAAAGACCCTCTTATTTTCTGCCTAGGCTTTAAATTGCAGGGTCAAGAACCTAGCATTACATTCTAGAGATGGATGAACTCCTGCCAAGGATGCTGGTAATTTCCTCCATTCCAAAGCCTAAGCAGTCTAATAATTTTAAGACTATCATGTGACCCATTCTACTGGCACATAGTACATTGAATTTATTTTAATTCTCAGACTACGAATATATCTTTAAAAGTAAGAGATAGGGTGGGAAAAGAAGGACTAATAGGCTTGGAAATTTTTTCAACAATGAAAATCTAATCTACTGCCTTTATAAATGAAAAGTTTCTGAAAAATACCAAGCAAGGAGAAAGAATCTACAGCTGTAATTTAGAAGTTGAATAACGCCTACTTTATGTGAAAGCTAGCTACGTGACCGAATTTTGCTATAAACCTTGAAAATACTTCCATAGTCTGTGTCTGGAACTCACCAAACCAGACAACAAATCTCCACCTCCATGCCCGAGACCTCCAGGATTTTTGACCAGTAATGTCAAAAATTCGCTCACACAACAGACCTTATTTGTGCTACAGCCTTGACTTCCAATATGTCTTTAGTCAATTACAGCTCACGAGCCTTCAAACATCAGACCAAATAATCAACGTAGTTTAGAACTTTTATTTCTGTATATCTTTCTAATTATTATCTCATAAGCAAATATATTTTTCAAATGTCCTTCCAAATCATTTTTTTTAAGATGGAACAAAGATTGAGTCCTGTGTGTGTCACTTTATTCTTGCAGTAAGACAAGAGCAACTAGAGCTCTTCAGCTAGCCTGTCACCCAGGTGACCTTTCTCTCCTCTATGTCAGAGCGACTTGAGGCATCCTCCCCAAAGCTATAAAGACATCACCTGCACTGATGCATGCACACCAATGCCTAGAGCCTCACAGCTCATAATAGCTAGATCTCGGAAGCAGCAGCTATGTCCATCCACAGATGAATGGAAAAAGAAAGGTGGAATCAATACATAGTGGAATAGCATTCTGCCACAAAGAAGAATAAACCCGAGTCCCCTGTAGGGAAATGAATGAACTTTGAAAACGCAGCAACAAGTGCAATAAATCAGACAGACTTTGAATTTCATATTGTTCTCCCAGATGAGAAAGTCAAAGCACAAGTAAAACAGAGACCAACTGAAAGAACAGACAAAAGGAAATGGAGAGATCCTTGGAAATAGGAAGGGAACCAAGCAGGGGAGGCAGTGTAAAAAGACGTAAGCCACGCCAGGCATGTGCACCCACTGCCCACCATGACTGTGGTGCTGCTCATGGTGAACATGAACTGCAATGAGAAGGAAAGGGAGGGAAGGGGCTCTGCAGAGGGAAGCTGAGTGCAGCAGGGTAGAAGAGGGAAAGAGCCGCCCTGTGCAGCCACTGTGCACTGCACACACGCTCTAGCACTCTTCAAATAAAACAAGTAAAGAAGGATGAAATTAATTTTTTCCAGAAAACACAGATCCAATAGAGTATTTTAGCACTGGGTATTACATGATGTCTAAGCCCAAGTGGGCTGCAACCTCTAAGAAGGACTTGGAGACGCTCTCATCAACGTTAGGTAACTTGTCTGTGGCGCGGTGACACTCCAGACCTGTCTTTTCCATGGCGTGCAGCTTCTTGCAGGACTGTCCAATTCCAAATCTTGTCTGTATACTGAGATAAAATTGTAGGCTTTGAAATTCAACTCACAAGTTGTAGTGCCCCGCAGGGGCCTTCAAAACAAGTCTTCCACATCATAGCCTTTTAAAGACTGGATGACAGCTATGTTCCTCCAAGTTATACCTTTCCTGGCTAGAAATTTTCTGTTGCTTTTATGAGGTTTTCGTATGACATATTTTCAAGACATGGCCCTATTTCAGACACCCTCTGCTAAATATGCTCCAAGTGACAATTCTGTTTTAAAGCAAACTGCATTTAACTGAAAGAATCGTTACATGTGTAGTCCTTTCGGTGCAATAAAAGAACTAGCATAGTTCAATTCAGTAACACCAGGCAAGTTCACTTGTATATAACAGAGGCAAAATGCTGGTCCATCAGCTCCTCCTGACCCAGGCCTACCTGACTTGCACAGTCTAGGAAACATTCAACAGTTTTGTTTAGAAATTCATAAAATACCTATTTCTGGTTAAATTAAAAGTCCAAAAGAAATAGTATATAAAGTAAAAGTCCTTACTTGCCTTTGTCCACAAGCTACTGCTGCAAAAACTCTGACAACAGAGGCATGGGGAGGCAGAGGCAAGAGACTGGGACTCGGGGCTACCAGGCTGCACAACACAGTTCTGTCTCAAAGAACACAATAAGCTGGTGATGGCTCCTGTCTGTAATCTCAAAACTCTGGCTCTGATTACCTGATAGGAGGCTCCCAATTCAATTTCAGTCTGGGCAAATTAGGGAGACTGTCTCAAACTAAAATTAAATAAATAAAAGAAAAGGCTGGAGGTGTAGGTCAGGATAAAGGCCCTTGATTCAATCTCCAATACTAAAAAACAAAAATAAAGAGTTCTCAGGAGGACCTTTTAAACATTTTGCCTATGCACACATAAATATATCACTTGGTCATAAATGGGATTGGATACAGATTTATCTGAAATGTGCTCTTTTCATGTGTCTTTTTCATATAGTAGATTTATTATTTTAAACAGCTTATTATGTTCTCTGTTGTTCTAGCTTTTAACATTACAGAAAATTCTGCATGAAAATCTTGCTGGTAGACTTTGGTGCAACTGCACACATGTCTGCACCAAAAACTGCAAGTTGACCTGAAGGTGTGTGTGCTGTTTGCTCCATAGATGGTGTCAAAGTGGATACAAACACACACACACACACACACACACACACACACACACAACATGTGGACACACACAGACACACACATGTACACAAGTACACACGTGCATATGCACACACACACGCACACACACAGGCATGTAGATTCTAGGCTACACTCCAAACAAACCAATGCCAAAGCTGATAATGCGTAGTGCTAAGCATAGCATGAAATATAAGCTTGAAAAAATAAATCTTATTTGGTGCAGAGAAGATTGAGAATCACTTTTAGAATTTATTCTTTGACAAAAACAGGAAATCGTATTAGTTTTTCTGAAAGCCATAACAAAATGTGGATTTGCACTGAGGTAGTTATTAACTAACACCTCTAATCTTTCAGGTAATGGTATTTTTTGAGTAGTGATTTTGGCCATTCCTGTCCCTGCAATTAGCTTCCTGGTGCTCAGTGTGTAACAGGCTAATAACGGACATACTTCATTTGGACTGTGCATCTTAACCCGCACTGTAGAACACCGAAGTTTTGGGGACAGAGCCACTTTGTGAATGTGTGTTCCTTACTGTTGCACTTTTTAAAAAACATGACTAATAAGGTCAACTACTTAAGTTATAGGGTAATAACATCATTAAGTTTCTCTTCTGGAGGGTTAACAACTTAAGTTTGCAGACCAAAAATTAGAGAAAAAGAAGGGCCACAAGGATAGCCAACATTTTGGCCCTAGCCCTTTAAGGTCAGTGAGGACTCAGGACATAAGGGAACTGTACTGTACCATCCTGTAACTCAGTGGTGTTCCAAATTTTCTGATCAAGGAAATTATGGGGCTACAGAGGAAAGTGATCAATGATGTAGAGTATTCCTAAGGAGAGTCACATGGCATTCTCTCAGGGTTTCACAGAGAGCAAATTGGCCAAGCAGTGGCTATGACTCATCCACATGGCTGACCCTGACAAAAGATCTACAAACTGCGGTACAGGGTTTCAGGGTAAATCCTGATGGGATTTGTCTGACCTTGTCAGATATAAAAATTGCATTTCTTGTTATATAGGTCTTTATCTTGGTCTTAACCATCCAGCAGAAAAGTATAAAAATGAGGTATAAAAAGTAAAGCTATATTAATACACTGAGCTATAAAAGACTCAAGTCAACAACTTCTGACATTGCCAGTCCTATGGATAACCCACTACTCTTATGGACTACTGGAGTATATTGGATTATTTTGTTGAATTTACACTCCTACAATATTTAAATGACAATGGAATACCCATCTCTGACAAAACTAAAACAGAAAAGGGGATACAAATGAAGGACCATTGTGTATCTGTATATACAAAATAGGATAGATGTACAGTTACTTTCTCTTTTTCAATGAGAAGAAAGATTTGTACTAACAGTGTTTGGACAGGCTATCATGTCTGCATCTTGTACTGTGAATAACTACTACAGAAACAACAATATGCAATGTATTAATTATTGTAACTGTCCTACTAACCAGTTTTGAAACTCATTGCTATTTGTTTCTCAATAAAATTAATAAAAAATAAATAAATAAAAAGAAAGAAAGAAAAGGAAATCTGTAAAAAGATTATACACAGCTGAAAAAAAATTTAAAAATAAAAACATGACTATTTATCTATAATTTTACCCACATGAATAATAAAATAAAATAGGCTAGGGCGAGAGAAGATTTCAGGAGCCTGCCAGGAGAGATATCATCCTTGGTGAGCATGTACCTACTCAGCCATTTTTATCATTTTGTAGCTCAAACTAACTACAGTGTCTAAAAAACTATTAAAAATAACATTGCAAAAATTGCCAAAAACTTGCCTTCCATTTGCAAATATAGAATGGAATCTAACATTTATTTATATAACAGGTAGATACTTAACGAATATCCAATATACTTCTATGAAGTACATGAAGTATAAACACCACATAACTTCTTTCCAGATGCATAAAGCTATAACTGTTACAGAGTCAATGTTCAATACATACTTGGTGAATTAATAAAGTATACCTCAACCAATGTTTTTCAATAAGCATCCCACCAAATAACTATACCATAATCTAAAACTGGCAAAACTGAAGATGTAGAGTGACAAGGAAATGGAGAACTTAGATTCAAGGTTTTCACTCTTTTAAGTAATAGATGTCTTATAAATATCAAGACAGAGATATCAGAAGGAAAAAGAAGTGAGTCAGTTATCTAGGAAAGCATTCAATCTGCACAGAACATTTTGGAAGTTATCATAATGTAGAAGAGTTTTTAAGTCATGAATTTTTTAAAATAAGTATGAAAAAGTTAAGTCCCTAAAGGATAATATATAGTTAAGGATATATATATATATATATATATATATATATATATATATATTTTACTGAAAGAAATATTTATTTTCTTAGTTATTGCTAGCTAAAGTAATCTAAAATTTTAAATGATATAACATATTAATTCAGTCATAAAGTGATACTTGACCATAAAAGTCAATTTTTCAGAAAAAGCCAGTCAACAAATTTGACTAAAAGAGATCAAGATGAAATATAAACACTGCCTATCTTTAATTAAAATGTTGACATTACTATTTCAAGAATAGATCATGAAATAAAATGGAAGGTCAAATGTTCAAATACTATGAAACAATGAAACAATATTTCAAATACATGTATACGTGGACATGTATACATATATATATGGAAAAAATGAAGAAAATGTATGTGTGTGTGTGTGTGTGTGTGTGTGTGTGTTAAACAATGGTAGTGTTTCACATTAATCAGGAAAGGATAAACTAACACATGTGGATGCCCAAGTTGTTACCACTGTGAGAAAGTGATCCCTGAGTTATAGCTTGTGTCTAGGTATCTCCCTCAGCCTCCTGCACTCATGTTAGGGCTTTGGGGCAGTGGCTGGATCCTGGGATTAAGGGTATGTAGTACTGGATTGGTTCACTTTTTGGCTTGGCCATGTTCTCTGTGGGGCTGAATGGATTTACTGAAGACAAAAACCTACCCTGGGTATGGGTATCATTTTCTAAAAGGTTTATAGTCAGGAAGGAATTTAAAGAGAAAAGGAGGCCTGCTGCTGCTGCTGCTGCTGCTGCTGCTGCTGCTGCTGCTGCTGCTGTGTTTCTGCCTGTCCTGCCATGGACTGCTCCTCCTCTGCCATGCTGTCAAGCTTTGGAGCTGGCTGACTAGACCGACACATCTACAAATTGGGAGCAAAAGTAAACTTCCTTTCTCAGGTATTTTGTCTCAGCCATGAGAAAGTAACTAAGATACGTTATGCATAAATATAATTAGATCAGAACTGGGGAGATAGCTCAGTAGGATAAGTGCTTGCCTGGCATGCACAAGGTCCTGAGTTCAACCCCTGGTACCACAAATAAATAAATACATATTTATATATAACATATAACATACATTTATATATTATGACATATATATTGTAACATATTACATGTAAATGTATATATTTTAGAAAGAATAAAGATCTAAGTTTTGAATAACAATATTTCAATCTTATAAAAATATTTTTTGTTGGGGAAAAAACATAAACCAGAGACAACAAGTTCTCAGTAAGTACTTATTAAAGGTATTAAAAGATGGATAAGCTGTTCAAAGTCTTCTTTTTGTTTAGAAAGTTAAACAAAAAGCTACAGTTAGCAGGGGTTTTTTTAATGTATTTCGGCAAACCAATAATAAAAAAGTGAACAACCGTGGTAAAATGTCAAAGGGCGTAGGCAGCAACAGACTTAGCAGAATAGTTGATAAGCATTTGAAAAAATATTCTAACAAAAATCATAAAATTGAAAAGTGAAACCAACAAGAGAATTATAACACTCTTCAGATGAAAAGATTGAACGTGACAACACGAATGTTGGCTTGATGTGGAGGGATGCGACTTCTCACAGACTGTTGACAGAAGTATAGTTCATGGAACTGTTTCAGAGACCTCCCCCTGATCCCTATGAGCTCTCATATAAAGCCTGGCATTAATTAGAAGATCCCAGTCATAGACTCTCTAACCAATTTCTACTTCTTAATCAGCATAGAATCCAAAGATGCAGTTCCCCTCACAGTCCTCTCAATATTTGTAGAAATTAAACTATCAGAAAGACAAATTAAGAATGTAACACATACCTTCCTTTTAGTAAACAGTCTCAATGGATATCCTGAGACTTGGTGTCCTTACCCCTTATTACCTGTCACACGCTTACAACATTTGTGGTGCTCTTTTAGGGAATAGGAAACCATGTGATAATCTGCCTCTTCTAGCACAAGGGATTAAGGATTGCCTTACACAGGGCACGCTGATCCATAGTTCTGCATGGTTACTAGTCATCTAGATATAATTCCTGAAAGCAGTGTGTCTCTTCAGAGTTTAACAAACTCCTAAATTATTGACAGGAAAATATTTCTGATTCCCCAAAATATGCTATCAAGTGTTTTATCATATAAAAGAATTTATCAGAAGAAATAGATTGAACATCTCATGAAATAAAAATCAGGGAAAATTTGTCCATGACTTCATTGAAGCGCTTCTCCACATTTTGCTCTGACTCCTAAAACAACCAGGATTTATCATACTCATATAGCAATAATCATCCTCTAGTCCAAATCTGTTCATCTACAAAATAAGAGGCTTCCACTGTATGCTGTAATATTCTAGAGTTTGCAAAAAAATGCCACCTTGCCTGCATTAGAAGTGAAAGAAATTCACAATTTAGGTCAACTGAAAACCTTTAACTATCCAGAATCAATGTCTATTGACAGCAGTTCTCAAATTTTCAGACCACTGGAAGACATTTAACATTAACATAAAACTTTCAGGACCAGGCCAGGGAGATGGCTCAGTAGAATAAGTGCTTGCCTGGCAAGAGCAAAGGCCTGAGTTCAATCCCCAGTTCCGAAAAAAAAAAAAAAAAAACTCTCAGAATCATCAAAAAGAGCTACAAGAACTACTTCCTTGGGGCTGGCAAGATGGCTCAGTGGTCTAAAGCACCTACATGGAACAAGCTTGGCAAAGCACAGGGACCACGGTTCGATCCCCCAGCACCACATGCCAGCCAGCCTCGCCCCCTGCTGGGCTGAGCTGGCCACACACACACACACAATAAATAAATAAATGTTAAAAAAAAAAAAAAAAGAACTACTTCCTTTATAAAGAATAAATCATGATGCTGAAAAATTCAGCCATCCATCTTTAAAGTGAATACATATTTCTATATTATGAAAGGATGAGGATATATATTTATTTCTTCATATATGTATATACACATTTATAGAAAAACAGAGTAATATACTCATCCTACCTGTGGACACAGTGTTTCCAAGTGGTGAGCTGCAGCTCTGACAATTTTAATTCCATCTTCATTTCTTGCCATGGAACAAGCAAGATTTGCCACCTTAAATACAAATTAAAATAATGGAAATGTTTTAGAACATGAAGGAAATGCAGAAATATTTTTTATGCTAGGTATGTTAGAAAATGCTCTCATTCCCTGACAGTGCAGATGGAATTCTCACAAATGTTACTGGTGCACATCTTATGAAGGAATTCAAAGACTCTTTTAAAACAAATAACAACGAAAAGCTCTAGAGAACCGTTTAAAGCAAAAAGCCAGTACTAATCAGTGAAGCACTGAACCTTCTACAGTCTCTTGGTATCAACATCTAAGCCACAATAAGAAGCTCCTATGGGACTTGAGAACACTATTTACGGATTGCATACTAATAAATTCTTGGAATTTCGTATGATTGTAGCTTAAGTTTGCAATCGGTTTATTATTTCCTGAAGATCTATTATGCATACTTAAGTTGCATTAAGCATGAATGTATCTTATTCATGTTTTATTCAGTATCAAAGCTACTTCCAAGCTAGACAAATGAAAGATAATTAAATACTTTTCCTGTCCTTGATTTTCTATCACAACTTAATGGATACTATTTGACATTAAAACAGTCAGTTTGATTTGAGCATTACTGACACCCAAATTTCTTTTTTATTATGGCTTTTGAAATTTACATTCTCTTGCAGTAAGTGTCCTTTTATGGGTGTTCTTTTTAATAATTATTACATCCATTGCCTAAGCCTGGTATTTACACATAGTTTCTTCATAACTTAACCATGGGAAAAGGCATGGAATTCTTTTCTCCTGAACCCCACTCTGGTGACTGCTTCTCCTGCTGGCACAGTGACAGTGTATGTGCAGAGACCTACAATCTCTGATCTACGATGTCATTATTGTTCAATCACTGCAAGAAGTGGTTTTTGTACCAGACTTTTCCTAACTTCTCTAGTGTCCCACGTATTATGTATGAGAACTCAAAATACTTTGTACTGAAAAGTGACACATTGGTTGCAATATTGTTGATCAACAACAAACCTCACTTTGGATCTCCATGTTAAGAGCACCACCAAATATTATTTATAGTTTTTGCTTTTTATAGCATTGCTTTTAATATGTCAATAGTCAAACAACATCTTGGCTTGCATTTACATATAATAAGATAACAGCCATACATTATTTAACTATGGAAGGGCATTGTTCACGTTATTAATGTACATGGAAATGGCTTCTTGAAAAGGCCTATTGTTGGCTTGAAGGTCACTGTGCCTGAGCTTTCAAATCTGACACATAATTAGTGCATTTGTGAACTGTTTGAAAAGGGCAACAGTTTCGGCAGCCTTCTACCCAACCCTTCCCATGGATAGCGATACCTACTATATCAATTCACAATATTCTTATAGAAAAAAACTATAAATCTGAGTACAGTGTGTTTAAAGTGAAAAAGCAAAACATTGAAAACTCATTAGCTCTATTCTTTCATCAAATTAGAATAATGTTAATTACCCAAACCTTAAAATTATAGAAAACTGAGTCCATATAGACAATTTTGTTCAGATCTTTTTTCTTCGCTCCCTTTAAATAATCATTCTTGTTCTGGAAATTTGCTATAAATGATGTTTAATGCAAGCCAATTAACTGGATAACATAACATATGAATTATCCTAAATACAATTTAGGTTTAATTTTGCTGAATTAACTTTCTACCAAGCTATCAGATGAAAATATGATGTAGTTGAAAATTGCATGTTCTAGTCAAAGTTTTATACCCAGTGAATGATCATCCTACCCACTCAAGGCCCACAGGTCTCTGGGCTTCTCCTTCTGAAATATTCTATGCCAACTAAATTTCTAGCTAATCAAATTCTATTTTAAGACATGTATTATGCTGTACAAGCAAGGTTGAATTTATAAGACTCGGTAGCTAGTGTTCTATGCAAAGAAAGAATGTAACAAAAATAAGCTATCATCATGTTTCTTAATTTAAATTTTCCAAATATAAGCATTTTCCAAAGTCACACAGACATGAGAATGAAAGCCAAATTTCTTATAAAAATAATTATTTCTAAACTCTGTACTATGTGTCTCTTTAGGCAGTTATACATTTTCCTAAGCACAGTGTGAAGATAATTCCCTGGTTGTCAAAGAAAAGAGTATGCAAATAAAATGTTTTGGGAATAACTTCAAATATGTTGAAATCTGATATTTTTTGTTTATGTAAATTTGACTATGCTCCAATATTCTTGGAAACTAAGGCACGGGAATATTTTGGAGACAAATACATCTGAGTTTGCACCTAAGTCCCACAACAAGCTTCTGGTACTGGGGAAGTTGTTAATTTCTCTAACTCTATTTTGTTACCTATAAAATTTATACAGTGATACTTACCTCTCTGGAGTATGTCTAGTGTTAAATTAGACAGTCAATAAGGAAGGCCTCATACCTGGAAGTCCTGAGCTATGTGAAGTTTCACTCATCTCACCCATTCCCTAACTAATGGGTGATGGAAAGAATCTGTGTTCTTTCAGAGGATTTACAGAAATAAAACCTCATAAGCCACGCTGTTAACTAAGATACATATAACTTAGCTAGTGTGTACTCTTTATACATGAATAATTAAAGTTTCAGTAAAGATCTCCTCATTGAAATGATGGAATAGATTGGATTGATTTTGTGTTGTACTTTTAGCCAAGTCTAAGTAAGGCAGAATCTAAATTACTGTAAATAAATGAGGACAAAGTCATTTGGGTAAATTCACACATTTATTAAAAAGAAAGGCTATAGCAAAATATTTGTTCATTTTCTCAAAGGATTAATTGTGTCATTAACATTATCAGTGATACTTTCCCTAGTAAGTATAAAATGAAACAAACAAAATCTTTAAACAGAAAGATGCTGTCATATTAAGGGGTGAGTGATAATTTCTATCAGTACCTTTATCTTTTTAAATGTGTGTATCTTAAATTTATTTTTAGTTTTTAAATTTTCTCTTGGTTCGGGTTTGTAACACAATGATTCACTTCACTGCAGGAAGTAAGTGTGCACGTGACATATTTTAATTTCTTTTATTCCTTTCCTTCCTTTCGCCCCTCCCCCTTCACCTCAAAATCACCTCCTCATTCACCAAAATCTCTCTCCCTTTTTCCTGTTATCTACCTTTTCTTTTGCTCCTTAAATCACTGATGCTTCAGGGATCTAATAAAAGAGAAGTCACATGATCTTTAAGCTGGATTTGTCACTAAGCATTCTGGCCTCAAGTTGTATCCATTTTCCTACAAATAATTCAAATTTTTCCTTCTTTACTCCATTGTGTATAAATAATGTGCTTTATCCATTTGTTGTAGATTATCTCCAAGATTTAAGCAGCCACCTTTCCAGAAGCTACCTAGAAATGGAACATTTGAGTCAAATAAAATTTCTAGTTTCAATCGCTGATTTCCATAGCGATTGTACTAGTTCACCTTCCCACCAACAGTGGAGAAGTGTTTCCATCCACACCCCGAGCCCCCAAGCATGTTACTATTCGATTTCTTGATGGTAGTAAGTCTTTGTGGGATAAGATGAAATCTCATTGTGGTTCTGATTTGTATTACTCTGATGGCCATAAATGTTGACTATTCCTCATATATTTATTTGCCACTTGTATTTATGAGAAGTGTCTATTCATTTCAGTTTCCAATTTTTTATTGGATCTTTTCTTTGGGGGAGTCTGATATATATGTACTCTAGTAGCTGACAGCTGTCTTTCTCATCCTGAGGGTTCTCTGATTATTCTGCTGGCTGTGCAGTTTGTTGCTGTGTTAGATGCGTGTTTTAGACTCGGGTCTCTCCCTCTGCGCCAGTCCTTCCGGCCGGTGTGAGATGTGTCCAGCTCTTGGCCTTCGAGCTTTCTGTCCTCGCTTCTCTCCGCTGACTGCAGAAACATCACTGTGCTCAGTGGGTCCTGCCCACGCCTTGCCTGTTGTGAAAGGTCCTGATAATGTCTGCGCACCATACCCAGACTTTGATCCGTGTTCTGTAAAAAACTTAGTGTGTTTCCGTCATGTTTTCTGCTTGCCTGACCTTGAATTTTCCTCCCTGGTTGGCAGAAAGCCTGGTGCTCTTTACTCTTCTGCCTGTGACCTGGACGAGGACTTGCTGGCCAGGAGCGAGGTGGGCAGAGCCCTGCGCACAGTTGTTCTCCCCTGCACCTGCATCAAGTTCACAGCGCAGATGCCGCTGCCCCAGAGCGTCACTCGCGGTCGGTCGTAGAAGCAGGCGCTCTGCCATAAAAATGATGATAAGCTTGAGTCGTCTGTAGGACGAGGGGAGCTCCTCACAGTCATAGCGTTAAGGGAAGTAAGTCAGATAGGCAAGCTTAAATATGACCTGGTTTCTCTTGTATAACAAACACAAAGTACAAATAAATTAAAAGGCAAAATAAAGGACAGATAAAAAGGAACACGGATAGGGTGTTTTGCAGAAAAAGGAGGACCAGGCTGTGCAATGTATCAACTTTCTAAATGTACTCCAAATAACCACTAATGCAAATTAAAAGAAATAAAGTAAAACATATTTCAAACTTAGACTTTATCTCAGTGACCCTTAAGTATATCTGCTATCTTACAGGGAAATGCTGATTTCCATCATTATTATTTTCTAGTCTGGTAAAGAGATTCTTTTTTTTTTTTTTTTTTAAGTATGGAATGCGAGGGCATGGCACATTTTAACGTTCTAATATCGAGTTTTCTCTGAACGCTTGTGGGTTCTAACTCTCCGCTCCGCTCAGCCATCTTTGACTAATGAAAGGGATGCAGGCCAGGAACAAGCACGGAGGTGCAAGCCGGGCGTCACGTATCGTTCCCCCTGCAGTGAAGAAATTCTCATGCTGCGCACTATTTTACAAGACCAGGAAACAAGCTTGGAGGTTTGGGAAGACCTCTGTTCTTGTGGGTTCACATGGTTTTAATATAGTTCACATAGTTAATTGTGACATCAGTTCACCAAGTAGTCTAGCTCTCAGGGGGACACAAAGGTCACTGTTTCACGCGTTTTCCTCCCTGGCAGATGGTCATACGTCTCCTTTGCGCACACTCTGAGGGAGACAGAATTTACTATTTTGCAGGATACACTACTCCAATTGGACGATAGTCAACATTATGTTATGAAACTCTTCATTATAAGGAGATAAAATCTTCTTCGACAACATTCTCACAGCAGCCAGAGGAATCTGGACCAGCAGACAGCCTCATCAGTGGTCTGCTTGCAGCTAGATTTGATTGTGAAAATGGTAGTCACCAGTGCGCAGCTGTTGCAAAGAGAAGTCCAGCTCCCCTGCAGCCCAGAGACTGCAAGCGGATGGGTGTCCGACTAGGTTTGCTAAAGTCCTGCCCGCTGCGGTGATTCCCACAGCCCTCCACACCACCAACACACACATACACACAACGCCACGAAGACAATGCACAAGTACACACTTGGACCTCACTTGACGTTTGTTTGAATAAACATGCCTTCCTGAAGACTAAGGTAACAGGGTTGAAAAACTGGAAAAGTTTGATCTGGGTGTTTGCAGGAAAGCCCGGGGAGTCTTACAAAAGGTCTCATAAATGGGAGACAGAAAGAGACAAACTGCTACTTGAGAAATAGAAAAAACGTTGTAAAATCAGAATACGCAATAAAGATGAAGATGAAGCCTATGCGGAAGTTTCCACTGTCCACTCGGGATCCTCCCCTCCTCCATGAAAAGTGCCTGTGCTTCCTCTGGATAGCAGCCAGCTCCCCTTCTCTGAGGCAGTGGAGTGAGGTACGGGCATGCCTGCCAGCGAAGGCTTCCGGCCCTCCGGCCCTCCTGAACCGGCTGCTCAGCACCTCCCCTCCCTGAGCTTCATCCTCTCAGGACGACTTCACTTAGGTGCACTGCCTTGTGCCTTCCAGCCAGGACTTTTTCTACTCAAATAAGAAATTCATTTTATCATGTATCAGCCAAAGAACCTTGACTCCTAGTGCTGAACCAAAAATTCAAGAAGAATTTCTGAATATCTACAACAGGAACGTATTAATTTTAAGTGCCTCCTTGCCTCATTGTTAAGAGCTAGTGATTCAGATCCGTAATTACTCCTGCGGAGAGCACCTTCCAATCAAATGACTGCCCCTGCCCATAGCTCTGTAGGATGCCCTCACCATGTGGTGAGAAGAGGAGGTAAGGGTATGAGCTTTTGAACATACAAATAGATGTGCTTCTATCTGTCTTCTCATTGATAGCAATCCCTTCTATGCTTATGGGAAATTTTACACATGCAATACAATACAACATAAAGTTCTTGAATAAAATATTTTTATATAATAAAATATTTTAAAATTTGTCTTTCTGTAAGGTGGTTGTTCTGTTCAAAACCCATCCCTTGCAACATCTTTTCAAAACTGTACCTGTACATCAGGAGTTTTTCAAACCTAAACTCATCATAAAATCTTTCCAGATACCCCAGATCAGAACTAACAACTCCAAACCCCACACCCTGATTGTAGCACACACTCATTTTCCTTAAACCCATGCAGCTGTCAAAAACACCCATGAAACACTCAGAGGCAATGCAGAGACCCTTTCTAAAAAAACTTAATTGCACAAAATACTCTGAAAATAGTAAGCATTTAGTCCATATAAGTGAATAAAAAGAATAACTCATTTTTGTCCACCTCAATCTGATCTGAATCATCATGAATATAAACGACTTTCCCTTAGGTTGAAATTCACATGGATGGACTGCACTTTTTAGAATCCCGAGTAAAATTAAATTTGTTCATTAGAGCTGTGACCTTCTTCCACCCCTTGTCTCTTAAAACGTTTCTACATATCTACAACATTAGCATAAAGTTAAGTATTATTGCTTTATATTATGGAGGAAGTTACAATACCTTAGAAAAGAAAGTCCTTGGATTATTAAATTTAATTGCCTTAAGCTGATTTCCACCTGACTGCGCATGTTCTCTGGGAATGTAGAGATATGAGGGCTCTGCTGCAAACACATAATGAATACAGCAAATCACTGAATGAGGCTGCAGAAACAACCTAGCTAGATGTGTTTGCAAAAATTTTAATGTAGTATTTACAAAGCAGACTTGAGCTCCTTCCTCAATTTTTGGGGGGAAAAAAGATTCACAAAAGTTTGTGAAGAGGCATAAAGAGGAAAAAGAGGGGTGTCTATATTTCAGAATATTAGTAAGTAGCAAAATTGTAAAGTCGCTGGCTAACTCACTAATAGAAGGAGCCCCAGAAGTTCTGGTGGTTGAATCAGATTGCAACAGAGAATGTAAGAAGATGCACACAGTTAGGCCTGTCAGCAAGAAGGCCTGCAGAGTGGAGAACAACGT
Source organism: Octodon degus (assembly GCF_000260255.1). Taxonomy (NCBI): domain Eukaryota; kingdom Metazoa; phylum Chordata; class Mammalia; order Rodentia; family Octodontidae; genus Octodon; species Octodon degus. Next base: position 5,493,670 of record NW_004524622.1, read on the forward strand.
GAAGGTCGTTAGCACATCAGTGGCAACTGGACATGGTCATCCAGGGAACAAGTATTCTGTGTTTATTTTGGGAGGTACTGGGACTCAAACTCAGGACCTTACACTTTATATCACTAGAGGCAACAGGTATTCTTAAAAGAATATCTCAGGTAAGAATAAGTGTTAGTGTTGAGCTGTGGGGGACTCAGGTCAACAATTTCTGACATTGCCAGTGAAACAGAAGACCCAATGCTATTATAAGTTACTGGACTCTTTTAGAATATTTTGCTGAGTTTACACACCTATAATATTCAAATAACGGAACTTAACAAAAAAAGGGGATACAGATGAATGTCCATTTTGTATCGGTGTATTCAAAGTGGCTAGGATAGATATATAGTTACATTCTCTTAATGAATAGAATTAATTGTT